>NC_069711.1:5679572-6008572 GCF_027358585.1 Pangasianodon hypophthalmus
AGTGGCATGTAGTTTTCTAGGAGGCTGTTTGTTATTAAACCTCATGACTGCATTACATGCTTAGTGTGTGTTCACTTGTGATTTCCTTTGTTTTGAATTTCAGCCTGATCCAATTCTTCAGCAAGATGAAGAAATGGGCAGATATGTCAAATCTCTCGCAGGATTTCCGTAACCGCATAAGCTGTCTCGAGAGGAATTTTGAAGTGTCGACTGTAATCTTTCGGAAATTTGAGCCAATATTTTTGGACTTGTTCCAGAATCATCAAGGTGAACCTCCACGGCAGCCAAGAGGCAGGAAGCATAGGTGAATTTTCTTTCTCGTTCTCAACTGTCCTGAGTCTCACAGGCTGAATTCCAGCACTGTTTCTCTTATGTTTGTCTTGTTGACTTCCCCTCACCTTTTTTTACTGTGCTATCTCACAAACTGTTCCATTACTTTAAAAGCTCAAGTGAAGTTTCCCAAATATCAAAAAAATGAATGTAACTGTACACTTTAGTGTCAGTCTACACAATTATATTGTGATCTGATGCAGTTTTCTTTTCATGGTGGATGAACCTGGAGGAGTATATTTAAAAAAATAAAAAAGCACTACTTTATTTGCTACATATATGTGGTTATATAGTCAACTACTCCATATATACACAATCAGCCATTGATTATCTCGTTACAGTGGCACCTGTCAAGGGGTGGGATATATTAGGCAGCAAGTACAGTCAGTTCTTGACGTTGATGTGTTGGAAGCAGGATCTGAGCGACTTTGACAAGGGTCAGTTGTGATGGCTAGACTCAGAGCATCTCCAAAACGGCAGGTCGTGTGGGGTGTTCCCAGTATGCAGTGGTTAGTGCCTACCAGAAGTGGTCCAAGGAAGGACAACTGGTGAACTGGTGACAGGGTCATGACCGCCCAAGGCTCACTGATTGCACAAATTGCTGAAAAGCTTATTGCTGGCTTTGATAGAAAGGTGTCAGAACACACACTGCATCACAGCTTGCTGCGTATGGGGCTGTGTAGCCGCAGATCGGTCAGAGTGCTCATGCTGACCCCTGTCCACTGCCGAAAGCACCTACAATGGGCATGTGAACATCAGAAGTGGACCATGGTGCAGTGGAAGAAGGTGGCCTGGTCTGATGAATCATGTTTTCTTTTACATCATGTGGATGGCTGGGTGAGTGTGCATCATTTACCTGGGAAAGAGATGGCACCAGGATGCACTGTGGGAAGAAGGCAAGCAGGCAGAGGCAGTGTGATACTCTGGACAAAGTTCTGCTCGGAAACTTTGGGTCCTGGCATTTATGTGGATGTTACTTTAACACATACCACCTACCTAAACATTGTTGCAGACCACCCTTTCATGGCAATGGTATTCCCTAATGGCAGTGGCCTCTTTCAGCAGGATAATGCGCCCTGCCACACTGCAAAAATTGTTCAGAAATGGTTTGAGGAACATGACAAAGAGTTCAAGGTGTTGACTTGGCCTCCAAATTCCCCAGATCTCAATCCGATCAAGCATCTGTGGGATGTGCTGGACAAACAATCCATGGAGGCCCCACCTCTCAACTTAGAAGCTTGAAAGGATCTGCTGCTAACGTCTTGGTGCCAGATACCACAGCACACCTTCAGAGGTCGTGTGGAGTCCATGTGTCGATGGGTCAGAGCTGTTTTGGCAGCAAAGCGGGAACCTACATAATATTAGGCAGGTGGTCTTAATGTTAATAAATAAATACTGTAAATGGTCCCTGGTGGCCTAGTGGCTAAGGATCCCGTACTTTTTTCACTGTCTTCCAGTGTTTCCAGGGCATAATGATAGGGTTCACATTGGAGAAAACAAACAAACAAACCAAAAAGTTCTAGTATATACCACACCCACATCTGGTTTAAATATGAAAAGTGCAAACCTACTTGAATACTTTTATGTAGAGAAAAAAAATGCAGAAACGAGTTGCCTTGCATATTTTAGCAACCAAAGGGAAGGCTGCAGAAAAGTAATCAAGGACATGCTTGAATGCAAAGCAGATCTCCCCATCTGCAATGCTGTAAAGCAGTGCGATTGTTCAATTCTGGCTTTTCCACATCAAGCACTGTTTGTATGTAATTTTTACAGTTAGACAATACTGTGCCTGATGAATTTGTAGCACTCACATTAGGGGAATAGATAAATAAAATAGTAGAATAAATATGTTATGTTTATTTATAAATAGAATGATGACATTAATAAATAAAACAATGGTGTAACTGAGGTATTGTCATTATTTTGACAATTCTGATTGTATCTCTTAAGCCAGAGGTATTCAGACTGTGGAGTGTGCCCCCTGGTGGGCTTTGAAGGAATTGCAGGGGAGGCACAAGTGAGATTTGGTTTTATAATACCAATATTTGAGTCTTTCAGCATCAGGCACCCTTGCCCAGGTGACCCACACAGGGATGATCAGGCCTTGGCTTGTGTCCAAATAGCTTATTTTATATAAATATATATATAAATATACACACACACACACACACACATAGATAGATATATATATATATATATATATATATATATATATATATATATATATATATATATCTCCCGATTACCTAGTGTTACTACTGATTACACTACCTGCCAATATGTCTAATGCAACCAGAACCATACAGGCCTCCCCAATGGTTAAGGCTATAGTAAGCCCCACTGTCACCATTAATGCATGCTCAGTGCCACTGTTTCCATATGGATTTTGCCCCACAAATTAGTCTACCTAACACAACCAGAAACATACACACATCCCGATCTAAAATTGGGATTTGGGGCTCATGGGGAAAAGTTTGAATAGTTGTCTTAAGCTGAGTTTACCCTGTATGATTTTTAGCCTGATTTTGCTTTTGCAGGCAAAAAATTGCATAATGTGAAAAAATTCTTTGGTCTAGAGTTTGATCCCCTGCTATACAGCTTGTCTAAAATCCACCAAAACTCATGGCAAACACAAACGAAGCATGCTAATGGACAAAAAAATATCTTATCTCTAGCTCAATGAAGTATGTTTCTGTTTGTGACCCCATTTTCTGACTTACGGCATAAGATGAACATTAGACGTTACACTCTGGTCACGATTCAATTCATGATACTGGTTTCACAATTTAATTCAATTTGATTCTCAGAATATTTCGAAGGACATTTTAATGAAGGAAAAATTATGACTGAAAAGACTCCTTTTTTATTTCTAAATCATAAACAATGTAAAACAATGTGCATTTTCGTCTGTATAAAACTAAATAAATCAAAAATAGCTTTGTACAGAGCTTTAATGTTATAAACAGAATGTACTATAGGTTCACCATATCCCAAAAAATTTGATTAACTAAGCAGAGTCTCTGACCTGAGGAAAATGATTGATTGAAATATAATAATCTGCATAGCAGCACCCGAGGAGTCATTTTAACAAGAAATATAGCTCCATACTCGATTTCCACATCTTCTGTAAACATACAACCTTTAATGTGTGTTGGTCGTTGTGAGCCGGTTATTGGTCACCTTCAGGTGATTTCTAGATGATTTCCGGTAATGGCGCAGGTGTGACCAATTTGCTCTCTAAATATGATCTCATTATAATATCAGATTGGGACCTCTGGTGTTCAGTCTGTTATAGAATTCAACCCAAAACCTTCTCCCTGTGCACCAGACTATAGGCTGCGCACTACCACATCCACTGGATGAGTTACTGATTCTGCATTAACCTTCACAGTAGGATACATTTTTATAGCCTGCATTTTGAACAATTTATATCACCTGCAATTGCTTTTCTGGCCTAGTGGCTTAAATGTCTTACAAATATTCATGTAGTAAAAATAAACAAATAGCTTATAAACCTATAATATGGTAGGCTACTTTCATTTTGTTAGTTATACTTAATAAAGCTTGTTAGGCTACACATTGCGTCTTGTAAGATGCGCTAGATTGGCAACGATTTGTGGGACAGTACCTTTGCAGAATGTTGGTACCCTGACATCATGTGGCTTGTCCAATAGAATTTGTCTTTAGGAGGACGTGGAGCAGGTTTTTCCAAAAGCATTTATTGTGTGTTATTAACTGAATGGGATTTACTGTTCTTGTACTTTGTTTGATGCAAGTTGCTTGAGAAATAAGCCTATGTGAGTTAGCTTGCTTTGCGGCATACTCCATGATCACACTATCACTTTTGTTGTATTACACATTCTGTTTGTGTTTATAAAGTACCTATATTTTATTCATTTCCCTTATGTCTTTCACTTTTGTCTTTCTTTTAGGCGACTTCTCTGCCACACCAGTGATGTTTTCAAGTTCTGTTGGACGCTGTTTGTGTACACCAAAGGTTAGCACTAGCTTAAACTGGCTCACCTTGTGACTGAGAGGGTGCGAGCGAGAGGGTGCGAGCGAGAGGGTGCGAGTGAGAGGGTGCGGGGTGAAAACTGGTCTGGTGAAATAGAATTGTCTTTTGGTTACAGTCATGTTACATTAATTTCTCAGCAACAACACAATTGACTACTTTTGAATACTTTTGAAAGTATACTTTTAATCATAAAATTTATAAACATTTGTCCTATATAGAGGGAGTAGAGACATAAAAAACAATCCATTCTGATTAGTATAAACCACTTTAGCTGTCACAATTATTAATAGCCTACTCCTGTAATAACTGATACAACAATTGACAAAGCACTCCATCACTATTTAACAGACTCTTAGCTAGCTACTTTAAAATTTACATGGCTTAACTCTAGTAATGTTCTTTTGTTCTCACTGCTTACCACTCCATTTTTCTTTCATTTTTCCATTCCAGACGTAGGTCTTTTGAAAAACCTTGTACTTTGACAGCTCTACTTTAAAAATAAATATATATATATATATATATATATATATATATATATATATATATATATATATATATAAATAAATGCATTTCACCAAAATTATATGGAAATGTTTTTTATTTAGGATTTCAGTATCAGTAAATGTCTGCCTAAATATGTCTAAACCATGCTAGCCAAGTGTCCTTTTCTCACACAGTGAATAGGATGTTTCAAGTTGTTGTTAGCTGGTAATCAATTACCGCAAGGGCAGTTGATATAAATGGACTAGAAGGGCTAACCTGACCCCTGTTTTTTTAAAGACATATGCTTTTTTTCATATTTTTGTTATGATTTTTCATACCCACATTAGATTATTTGCTATTAACAAATGTCTTAAGGCAGATTATTTTGGATTTTTGTGGAACCAAGTGCAGCAGCACTTAAAAAAGACTTCTCCAGTGAGAGGCTGATTCTCTCTAGCCCACAGAGCAGATTCATGCAGCCTAACAGTGACAGTCATGTCAAGTGACAAGTTAGACAGCGTGAAACCCTGGATTTCGTGTGCATTGGGATGATACCAGTTTTGCTGATGCATCTAACTCCTCTTCAGCAGTTAATGAGAGAGTGCATGTGAAATGCAGTTGAGAGTGTAAACGATGAGAATTGTGTATCCTATCATTCTTTTTTTCCCCCCCCAAAATGCCTTACACAAAGGACAGACGATAGATCCAAAAACTTTTGAATAAAATTTTTGAATAATTTTTTGAATAAAAGGTTGACAGCTTTTTAGTTTACCATGTTTGCAAGATGAACCCAGTGGGGCATTACATACTTGAAACACTTAAATTTAGTTTTAATAAACAATAAATAAATTAATTAAATAGAAAACAGGAACGCAGCAGGTGTGTGTGTTTAGGTTGCCACACATCATTCTTATTATGCCCCTGAGTCCAATATTGCATTCGATAGATATTCAATAGATATTTGATTTTAGCCTTCCCATCTAATACACTATATGGCCAAATGTTTGTGGACACCTGACCATAACACTCATATGTGCTTTTTGAACATCCCATTCCAGATTTAGTCCCCCCTTTGCTGTTATATTAACCTCCACTCTTCTGGGAAGACTTTCTATCAGATTTTGGAGCATGGCTGTAGGGATTTGCACTTCAGAGCATTAGTAAGGTCAGGAATTGATGATGGGCGAGAAGGCCTGGTGTGCGTTCGGCATTCCAATTCATCCCAAAGATGTTCAGTGGGGTTGAAGTCAAGGCTTTGTGCAGGCCACTCAAGTTCGTCTACTCCAAACTTGGAAAACCAAGTTTATGGGGCACAGGGGGCATTGTCATAATGGAACATATTTAGGCCCCTTAGTTCCAATGAATGTAAATTATAATGCTACCACATAGAAAGACATCCTATACAATTGTGTGCTTCCAGCATTATGGCAACAGTTTGGGGAAGGCCCACATACGGGTGTGATGCTCAGGTGTCTACAAATGTCTTTTGGCCATATAGGGTCGATACGACTGGTTGTCACTTAAATACCAGCTTTCAAAATGTCCACAATGCATCTGCTCAAATAGTAATTAAAACCTGTTTAGTGTTCCTGTTAAGTTTATTTAAGCCATTGTTTTGATGTCCTTATACAGGCAATTTCTGTATGATTGGAGATGATCTGGTCAACTCGTATCATCTCCTTTTGTGCTGTCTGGACCTGGTCTATGGTAATGCTCTACTCTGTGCCAACAAGAAAGACCTCATCAATCCACATTTCAAAGGTGATCCTCATGGGCATGTTCTTTCTTTTGAGGCCTCTTGCTTTGCATATTACAGTAAGTCTGTGTTGACAGCAACATTGCATCTAATTCCCATCTGATGATACATATCTGTTCTTTACAGGCTTGCCAACAGATTGTGGGGGCTCAGAAGAGGCTCAGTGCGTGCTTGAGCATTTGTGCGAACTGCACGATGGTCTAGTTGTTGAGGCTAAAGGGATAAAAGAGCACTACTTTAAACCTTACATCAGAAGTCTGTTTGAGAAAAAAGTGAGGGGAAACTTATGTTCATTATTATGTTAAGTCACAAAGTCTACAGCATTTTAGACATGATAAATCATCATGTTTTCATTAGATTCTTAAAGGAGACAAGGACACGCTTACTGAGTTGCTGGACACTCCAAACTTCCAAGACAATAAGTAAGAGTTTTTTTCCCTTTATTAAAAGTAACACTTTACAATATGGGTGCATTAATAAGTATTACTTCATATACACATAATTTAAGCATTACTAAACAATAAATTAGTCAATAATCAGTAACAAATGATGGTAATGACAACTAACATTTTCATATTAAGCACTTTTTAAGTATGTATTAACAATTAGAGCACTAAGACTTGCTTAGCAATTACTTTTTCTGTAATGCTTATTTACACATTATGTTCTTGTTAAGTGAATGTATTAATTATCAAATAACTTATAAAATGTAACATTATGACTAGTTACATGTGTAAGTGGTTCGATGGAACCCACATGACCACCAGGGGCGATGTGAAACACCTGAATACTTGAGATCTTCCCGTTATCAGATTGTTTAAATTTATACTCTTAATGTTCTGTCTAATTTTAGTGGCTGTTATTGGTACCGTTGTAATATTTAATGGCACACAGGCCACTCCACATGCGCCAGAGGACCAAGTTTTGGTAGTGAGATTCCACGCTGTCTGTATAGTTCCTCTTGGCATTCCTGATGGCCTTCTGGAGGTCATATCTGGACTTCTTGTGGGACATTGGATAACCAGAGTTGTAGGTAGCAACGCATTGTCTCAGTTTGGTTCCAGCCTCCTCATTGACCCAAGGCTTTTGGTTGGGAAATGCACAAGTTTCTGGACTGATCTCATCTGTGCACTTAATGATGTGGCTCTGATGCTTGTATTCATAAGTTGCTCATAAGTACCTTGCAATTACACAATTGCACTTTTCGACTATATAGTACACAGTTATAGAAGGGATTTATTTATAATTGCACTGTAATTTATAATCACACTCATATCTGGTGTCACCCCGATGAGGATGGGTTCCCTTTTGAGTCTGGTTCCTCTCAAGGTTTCTTCCTCATGTCGTCTCAGGGAGTTTTTCCTTGCCATTGTCGCCTCTGGCTTGCTCAGTAGGGATAAATTTATAAATTAAAAATACATATAATTATAAAATATATTTCTGTAAAGCTGCTTTGTGACAATGTCCACTGTTAAAAGGGCTATACAAATAAATTGTAGCTGAAATTTGTAGTTTGGCAAAGGATGCCGGCATGCTTCCCTCTCCTGGTTCTTTTTTCTGGCTTATTTGTAAACAAAGCACGAGTGACGTGTAGATAACCCAGCCTTTGATGCTACCAGCTGTCACAGAATTAAAGTCCCTGTTCAATGATGGACATAAATCCAGAAGGATTTGACTGTCATACTGAATAATGCCCAAGTTGTACTGACTAATTCAAAAATAAGAAAATTATGCACAATAAAACACAAAAATAGATGACTTAAGTGGAGCTACCGGTGCAGCCATATCGTTACAGTGTGAACGGAACATGAACTAGGTATTAAATTAAGGATGTGTTCACCAAAATGAGTGGGTCCTATAATATTTTGAATGACCCCTTCTGAGTCTAAGATGGACACTAACACTATTCTCAAAGGCTTTGTGGATTATCAATATGAATATTGATGTTGGCAACAATTGCAGCTTTTAGCAAGGCAGTAGTAAGCCTGAGATCCTACTGAGATGCCATCCCCAGTGCTGTGGTTGCAGCATCGCTGCCATGTACCCCTTCAATGTAGATGGTGACTTGCCACTGCTTAGTATTTTCTCTAGAAAGCCCAGGATCCTGGGAGTTGGGCAGTGCGTGGGGTCCGGCTGACCAATGATAAACATATTACCTATCCTGTTGACTAACACCAATAACCTAGGCCCTGAAAGAAGAATAGGACATGTCTAGAAAAAAGAATGGCTAATACAGCAAACATTCAAATAGATTCTATTACATGATAACATTTACTGTACTTTTTTAAAATATATATTAGGGATTACATAGACTTAATTGATTATTCTACTACATAAACTGCTAGTCCGTAGTCGTTGTAGAGATCAGGTCAGTGGAGAAAACAGTGAGGCAGACGGTAAAAAATGCAGGCAGCTGGTAAAAAGAAACGACAGTTTAAATGTAATAGTTCAGTCTAGATGAAGACAACTGTACAGTGAGCTGCACATTATGTAAGACTACTTTTGGAAAAAGTTTATTTTTTTTCTACAGGCTTATCTCTGCTAAGAACATACATGTCATTAGTCTCCCATGACTCTTGTCTTTGCACTCCACAAATTTTTCTTTTTGTGATACAGTTCAAGATTTGGAATGTTTTTAGATCGGGATGGGAAAAAAAAAAAAAAACCAAACAAAAAAAACCAAACAAAAAAAACAACAGGTGCTTATTTTAACCAGAGAAGTGAGCCCATGCACGCTGTACAGTGGCGCATGCAGAACGTGGCAGGTTGCTATGCTACTGTGAATTCTAGATAGTGTGAAAATGTTGAGTAGTAGGTACTACAGGCTGTTGCAATATAATTTATTTTTTTGCAAGCTCAAATGGGAGAAATAAAAGAAGGCAGCAGGTGGTATTTGAGGCTGCCAAATTCAATTCCTGCTAGTGGATGGGGAATGTGGAATATTAAAAGAGAAATTCACAGGGAGAGATCACCTCGGCACTGAAGAAATGAGGTGCAAATTTCAATCAATAAATGGTGAGAATAACTATACAACACAAAGGGAAGACTCAGAGTGATAAATGTTGCAAACAGAGCAGCAAATGACTAGTTAAATGGAGGGTAAACTGACTCGAGACTAACGGACACTATGGTCCCATAGCAGTCCCAGAAAAACATAGATGCTCTTAACATAGATGAAGGAACACTCTCCTAGGTAGAAAAGAATGAGAGGAGTGTCCTACTTTAAAGCACAGGTCAGCTGTAGCTCTGGCACTGGTCACAAGCTGCTAAGTGGATAGCTCCACATTGTGTAATGTTAGTCAGAGACACTCACAGCAGAGAAGTAGGAAGGGAAAGATGGCTATATGGCTGTGGTTTTTTCTTGAAGATGCCACGTAATACGTCACTGTGACTGTAATACATTACTCAGTGTAATGTCTCTCTCTGTGACTGACTTTGTGACAGGGAGCTAATCACAGATTTATATTAATTCACTTGTTCTAATATGTTTAAGTTTCTTATAACTTCTCCTTGCGAACTTTACAAAATAGTTGAAAACACGTTGCATCCAGTTGGTAACAATAGAGAAATGCCCACCCTACTTCCAGTTTCTAAATTTATCCTCATAAGTATGTACCATCATTATAAATCATTATCTGTCGTCGCATGGGAGTAATTCAGTTAGGCCCAATCCTACTGTGCTTCATATTCACCATTTACACGTGTCATATTAGGGTATAACATAATTATGTTGTAGTACATATGTGGTACTCTCTTTCCCCAATAAAGCACCCTTTAACTGTGTCTCGCTTGGATGATACTTGTGGATTCACACAACTGTAAAGTCATATTAAGTAATGCTTAAAAATACATAATTTTACTACAGTGTCATTACCATTATTAGTTAATAATATACTAATTGCTTAAATCTTTCCTAATTACTGTATTAAATATTGTTATTGTAAAGGTTATCTCTGACGTTTATTTATATATTTAAACATAATGAATAAGATGAACATGTATTCATGTGTGACTGTCTAGCAAAGCCATAAATCGTGAATATGAAGAATATGTCCTGACGGTGGGTGACTTTGATGAGCGAGTGTTTTTGGGTGCTGATGCGAATGAGGAGATTGGCACACCACACAAAATTACCCCTAAGCCGCCATCCAGTCAGTTATCAGCCCGAATGCAGGTGGAGAACAACCTTCAGCAGCACTTTGAGAAGGTATGAAACATACCTAAATCACTATTGATTTGACTAATCAAACCATTACCCTAAAACTATTTGCCCACTGAAACGAATCAGATATGCGTCACATAGGCTTGTGTGATATTGATTTTCCCTGCTTGCGATTTTCTGTTTTTAAAAGATGATAAACGATTTAATCATCCAGAACCACTAGCCTAAAAAAACCCCAGGAAAAATGATTTCAGCTTTAAGGAGAGTAGGTGAGGATGTAATAATATTATCAGCTGTGTAGTCCGGAACTGTGACAGTCATGAAAACTCAACTGGGTGGTGAACTAAGTGATTCTGAAGTAATGCACAGTAAACGGTTTAAAAAAAAATGCATTTCAATAAAATCCTTTCGCAAATTGGTTGTCTAATGTCCACATAGTCTGTCGCACAAGCCTAGTGTCACATAACTCAGCTGAACTCTTCAGTTTATCAGAGGTGGAAATACAAGAAATAGATCTACAATGAGATCTACAAAAATCACTTTTTTCAATACATTTTTGACTTGATTTTATTTATTTTTGTTATAGACTGAAAACCCTTCTTTTGTATCCAATAATCCAGTCCAATACTTTTGTTATGGGAATTACTTTCAGAGCAATTTAATAACTTCTCAAATTTTAATGCATAGTATTGTGTTGATTAATGAACATCTAGTGCAGTGTTTTTGCATTGTTTCTACAAAATGTGGATTTTGGGAATTGTCAAGCCAAAAGCTGAACTGTATGCAAGCTATGTTGATTGCTATGTTTATTCCTCTGCATAGATGCGTTCGCTGGCCCCTTCAACTCCACTTACAGGGCGTAGGTACCTGAAGGAGAAGGAGGTACTGATCACACCAGTCTCTTCAGCTACTCAAAGTGTGAGTCGCCTGCAGAGCATGGTGTCCGGCCTCTGCAATGCCCCTACTGATGCCCTGCTCCAGATCTTCAAGTAAGTGGCATTTCATAACAGCTTTGTAACAGTGGCTAACTATAGTAGATTTAGCACTTGTCCTAGTGTGGGAATTTGCTCCTTCCTTCTCTCTTTGAATGTTCTCTCTGTCAGTTATAAGATAAGATAGAACTTTATTCATCCCGAGGGAAATTCTTGTGCCAGAGGTTGCTCAAACGGATATATCACAGCAATGCAAGAATGAAAGACAATATAGTAATAAATGAAGTAGTAAAAATAACCACAGTGCGTAATATATTAAGGAAAAAAAAAAGTTTTTTTTATGAAGTTATTTGATAATATGCCAATAACCATTAATGTTTGATCATTAATTAATTAAAGCTAGTTTTATCTCCTTTGTGTTCTGTTACCATTTTTGTGGTCAGAAATTAATGCAGTGCTCTTACTTTGTTGTGGTGATGCAGAAGGGTGTGTGATATTTTAAAATCTGCTATCTTAAAATCTGCTAAGTCCGTTTCAAACCCGTTTTGGTCCAAAAATGCATGTGGGTTACTGCCTCCTGAGAAGGATAATATGATATTTTCATCACCTCAAGTGCAGTGTATTGTCCCATTTCTTAAAACCTGGTTTTGGGGATGTTCACAAATATTGTTACTTCAGCAAAATTATGCTGTTTCATCCAAATACTAAGTAAATACAAAGTCTTGATTGTTTTAACTGAAACAAATAAGGAAATTCTTCTTTCTGATTTCTATTTTTGCATATTTGTCACACTTAATTGTTTCAGATCTAAATTTAACCAAACTAAATTTAATAGACAGACAACATGAGTATACACAAAATACACTTTTAAATGATCATTTTATTTATTAAGTTATCCAGCTGGCTCTATGTGACAAAGTAATTGGCCCCTTAGTTACTCAAGTAACCAACTTTAATTGATAATTGGGTTCAATTAGACTAGACCCAGGCTTGATTACTGCCAGCCCTACTGTATTTCATTTCTATGGCTCTGGCACTCCAGCAAACCAAACTGAGAGTCATTATCTCCAAATGAAGAAAACAGTGGTGAATCTTCCCAGAAGTGGCTGACATACCAAAATTACTCCAAAAATGAATCCACAACTCATCCAAGAAAGTCACAAAATAACCCAATTATTTAAGGAACTGCAGATAAGCCTCAGATAAGGTCAGCATTCATGATTCCACCATTAGAAGGAGATTGGGCAGAAATGATATCCATGGGAGAGTTGCAAGGCGAACACCAAGTGGAACCAATGCTAACCAAGAGGAAGAATTTGATAACAGATTTGTTGACTGTTCCCTTCAATTAATAGAGTAGTCAATGCCATCTTAAAATCTACTTGTACAGACAATTAACGTTTGGTTTTTTCCCTAGATAAATGCTACATAAGTGCTATAAGCCATCAGCCATAACATTAAAACCACTGACAGGTGACATGAATAACAGTGATTATCTCATCATTACAATGGCAAGACTTGTACACCAACTTTGGTCCTCTAAAAAAAAAAAAAAAAAAAAAAAAAAAAAAATCATACTGGTCTCTAAATATTCACTGGCTCCTAAATGCAGTGTTGTTTTCATTAAATTTATGTGTGCAATTGAAATAAATAAGCTATTTAAACTTGGTAATTCATAGCCTATATAAAATTGCAGTAACCCATGCCAATTATGATTTGAAGTTTCTCTCCATTTCTGTAAATTTACACAAACTCAGAAGCTCTCACAGGATACAAAGGTTTTTCCAAACTAACAGGATTTTTATGAATACCTAAATTCTCTTTCGAATGATTGATGAATAAATTTGTTTGTATTCATTGTGATAAACAAAGTCCAATGCTGCCTGATGGCTGAAAATACCAGTGTTTTTTTTTTGCACATACAGTGCTGCTAGAAAGTTTGTGAATGCTTTACAATTTTCTGTATTTCTGCATAAATTTGACCTGAAATGTGATCAGATCTAAGTCCTTAAAATAGATCAAGTGAACCCAAATAAACAATACAAAAACATTATACATTATATATTTTTACATTTATTTATTGAGCAAAAATATCCAACATTAAATATCTTTTGCTGGGGAAAAAGTTTGTGAACCTCTAGGAGTATGAGTTAATTTAAAGGGGTAATTGAAGTGTTTCAATCAAGGGCATGGCAATCAGGCTTGAGTTTAGCAGGCCCTCTCATTTTTCAAGAACATAAACTTGGGCCTTCATTATCACACTGGTCTTCACCAGACTGTGATAGCTGCTTTGCTGCCTTGGGTCAGGGCTTGCCATTATTGATGGAAGTATGAATTCTGGACTGGTCCAGCAAATTCTACAGGAGAATGTCAGAATACAGGTGTCTGTGAACTGAAGCCTATCTGTGAGTGGGTCATGCAGCAAGACAAGGACCCTAAGCACATAAGTAAGTCTACAAAGAAATGGTTAAAGCAGAAGAAATTTAATATTTTGGAATGGCCATGTCAAAGTCCAGACCTTAACCCAGTAGAAATGTTGTGGAAGCACATAAAAAGAGCAATTCATGCAAGGAAGCCCACCATCATGACTGAGCTGAAGCAGTTTTGTAAGGAGGAATGGGCCAAAATTCCAACACTTTGTGCGGGATTGGTCACCAGTTACCGGAAATGATTGGTTGAAGTTACTGCTGCTCAATGGGGTCACTCCAGTTATTGAAAGCAAAGCTTCATGAACTTTTTCAGACAAAGATATTTAATGTTGGATAATTTTGGATAATCTCAATAAATAAATAAAAACTATAATCTTTTTGCATCATTTATTTAATTGGGTTCTCTTTATCTAGTTTTTGGGCTTAGATGAAGATCTGATCACATTTAAGGTCAAATTTATGCAGAAATACAGAAAATTGTGAAGGGTTTGCAAACTCTGTAGCAGTACTGTATTTTGTGATGCTTTGCAAACACAGTAAGCAAAATGAGGTGGTGAGTACTGCTTCATTTTTATCATGTACACATACACATGTCGGTGTCACAAGTGCCAGTTTGTTTCATCACACTTGTTTCTTCATACTAGTCCTGATTTAGCAGCACCACAGGAAAAGAAATGATAGCCATTCTCACAAGCCTTGTACCATAGCCACAGTAACTGCTTGACCTTGCTTGGTAATGGAAAAGAAGCTTATGTGGTGTGTCTGTTGTGTTTTTTTTTTTTTTTTTTTGTATTGCTTTTGATGTCAAATGTCCAAGGATGCTTTACAAGGTTTGCATGGTAAAACAGATTATGAGGTGGTTGCTGTATTAACATGGCACATAATGTATCAATGTTCTCTTTTCCCTTCCATAGGTCTTGTTCTCGTGACCCCACTGAAGCCATTTTAAATCGTGTGAAGAAGCTAGGAGAGACTTTCAAACAGGCCTACACCAAACAAACAGATGATCTTCCGGGAGCACATATTGGTTAGAAACCTTGCACAAACTCACTAGATATGAAGTTCTCTGGCATGTTACTTAATGCCTAATGTACAGACATTTCACTTTTCTACTGCAAGCCTGCCAGGCCATGTTACTTGAGTATGAAGTTTATTCTATTTAATTCCTCTTAACTGCCAGGAATGGTAAAAATCACAACAGTGCTAAGTGCCCCTTCGTTCATAGTATGCTACAGAATGTTTACTATCAAATCTCTAACCTCGAGTTAGTCTTAGGTTGAGCCCCATCTTGAAATAGAATGCTAGTTATACACCGATCAGCCATAATATTAAAACCACTGACAGGTGAAGTGAATAACATTGATTATCTTGTTACAGTGGCACCTATCAAGGGATGGGATATATTAGGCAGCAAGTGAACAGTCAGTTCTCGAAGTTGATGAATTTGTAGCAGGAAAATGGGCAAGTGTAAGGATCTGAGCGACTCTGACTTGGGCCAAATTGTGATGGCTAGATGACTGGGTCAGAGCATCTCCAAAACAGCAGGTCTTGTGGGATGTTCCCAGTATGCAGTGGTTAGTACCTGACATAGAAGAGCTACTGTAGGACAAATTGCTGAAAAAGTTAATGCTGGCTATGACAGAAAGGTGTCAGAACACAGTGCATCAGAGCTTGTTGCATATGGGGCAGCATAGCCGCCATCCACCACCAAAAGCACCTACAATGGGCACATGAGCATCAGAACTGGACCATGGAACAATGGAAGAAGGTGGCCTGCTATGATGAATCTTTTATTTTTTTTTTTTAAACATCATGTGGACGACCGTATGTGTGTGTGTGCGCGTGTGTGTGTGTGCGGAAGAGATGGCACGAGGATGCACTATGGGAAGAAGGCAAACCAGCAGAGGCAGTGTGATGCTCTAAGCAATGTTCTGCTGGGAAACCTTGGGTCCTGGCATTCATGTGGATGTTATTTTGACACGTACCACATACCTAAATATTGTTCCAGACCGAGTACACCCCTTCATAGCAACGTCTTAGTGCCAAGATACCACAGCACACCTTCAAACGCCTTGTGGAGTCCACACCTTGAAAGGTCTGAGCTATTTTGGCGTTACAAGGGGACCTACACAATATTAGGCAGGTGGGTTTAACGTTATGGCTGATCGGTGTACATGTAATGTCTTTGAACCCTGGATAGCGGCCAGGGCTTTGGGGCCTGTTACTGACCCTGTCAGGACACATTGTGATGGGTCCAGACAAAGGTAGCTGCACAACAGATTAATTGCCAATAGTGCATCATTGGTCACTTTGTAGAAAGTACTTGCCTTCAAGAACATATCCAGGCGATTCTTATTGCACTTGGTGGCTCATATTGGTGGAAGCACAGTTACATACAGTCATGAGAAAAAGTTTTTAAAGCACCCTCCTTCATTCAATTCAATTTTATTTGTATAGCGCTTTTAACAATGTACATTGTCACAAAGCGGCTTTACAGAAATATATAAATTCAGGATATAAATTTTAAATTTATAAATTTATCCCTAATGAGCAAGCCAGAGGTGACGGTGGCAAGGAAAAACTCTGTGAGACAACATGAGGAAGAAACCTTGAGACGAACCAGACTCAAAAGGGAACCCTTCCTCATCTGGGTGACAAAGAATAGTGCAACTATAAATAATTCCCTTCTATACCTGTGTACTACATGGTGAACAAGTGCAATCTTGTAACCAGGAAATTCATTATATTTTTCACATGAAGTCTATTTTGTTGAAGTTATCAAACTGTTCACTGATGGGGCCTTGAGTGCAAAACTGTTCGTGGCATATTGGCGTCGTAGCCATCGTAGCCAAACTTTTTGTATCAACTGCAGTCCAAAGCCATCTTCGTGGTTTCTAAGTGGTACCATCCACAGTAATCTCATATATCTTTAGGCTGTCCATATGGGGCTATCCTCAGCAACAGCGAGTGGTTTCCAAGTGATGAGAACTTCAACCAGAAGTAGGGCATCAGGCTGGTCCAGAGCACAGAAGGGGTCAGGATCACTGATATCTCGGGAGTTAGCATGTGTAGCTCGATATTGAGAGATTTCTATGATTTTATTTATCAGGGCATAAATAACAATTGTGTGGTCCTCATGGAACTACTATAAATAAACAGATAACCTCAGGTGGCAAAAAAAAAAAAATGGGGAAAAATAAGTACACCCTTCCTACTTCCACAATCATTAAGAGAGTAATTAGCAGCCAAGTGTTACTAATGAAATGTGCAAGATTAGTTAATCATCAAAAAGTGTGACTACCTCTAAAAAAGCAGAATTTTTGGCAGTTTGGTGTTCTGGACCACATGGGTGTGTGCCTACATCATGCCAAGAAGAAAGGCCATCAGCCATGATCTCAGAGAAGTAATTGTTGCTGCTCATAAATCTGGGAAGTGTTATAAGGCCATCTCCAAACAATTTGAAATCCACCATTCTACAGTGAAATGGACTGTTTACAAATGGAGAGTTTTCAAGACAGTTGCCAATTTTCCCAGGAGTCAGTATCCCAGCAAATTCAGTCCAAGGTCAGGCCGTTTAATGCTCAGACATATAAAGAAAAACCCAAGAGCTACTTCATATGACATACATGCCTCTGTAAGCACGTTAAACGTTTATGTTCATCACAGCACAATCACAAAAAGAATATGGCTTTCATGGAAGATAGATAGGAAAAAGCCATGTCTCTCCAAAAAGAATATGGCAGCATGAATTAGACTTGCAAAATTGCATCTGAATAAACCACAGATGTTCTGAAACAATATCCTTTGGACTGAGACCAAGGTGGAGATGTTTGGTCATCATGCACAGTGCAATGTTTAGCGAAAACCGAACAGCATATCACCACAAACCCCTCATACCAACTGTCAAGCATAGTGGTGGAGGAGTGATGATTTGGGCTTGTTTTGCAGCCACAGAACCTGGGGAAACTTGCAATCATTGAGACAATGATGAACTCCACTTTATACCAGAATATTCTTGAGACAAATGTGAGGCCATCTGTTGAGCAGCTTAAGCTGGACCAAAATTGGGTCATGCGACAGCATGCATGCCAGCAAATCAACATCTGAATGGCTGAAGAAAAAAATCAAAAATGAAAAACCCCAATGAGATGCTTTGGCAGGATCTTAAGAGAGCTGTGCATAAATTAATGTCCTGAAATGTCAGTGAACTGAAGCAATGTTATAAAGACGACTGGACCAAAATTTCTTCAAAAAAAATGAGGCACTAATAAACTCCTAATAAAACCAAAACGTTTACTTCAGGTTATTGTTGCTAAAGATGATTTGTTTGTTTATGGAAGTTGGTGAGGACCACCCAATTGTTATTTAGGCCCTGATAAATAAAAACATAGAATTGAAGGAGGGTGTACTTACTTTTTCCCATGACTGTATGTAACGTACCACCCCCTATTAATAAATCAATGCATATAATGTGTTTATGCATTTATTTGTTGTTGTTGTTTGTCAATGTTGTTGTTATCCCATCCTGGTTATAGACTTTGCAGAAAACCGTCTGAAGATAGCTGAAATACTGTATTTTAAGATTCTGGAGAATGTTATGGCTCAAGAGATTAAGAGACTCCAGGGTAAAGATATGACTGTAAGTATGTAATGGAAACATTAAACACTCTTGTTGTAGATCTAATATTTTGCATGTTTTAATTATATTTTTGTAGTACTCAGTTGAGAAATAATACTGACAATACCTTACACATTAAAAACATGTACATACACAGTGCTACTGCCAAAATATGTTAACCATTGGATTGAAAGGTACTGAATTTCCTAAATACTTTTCAAGACTTTTATGCAAACTCTAGAGACTTGGCAGCAAAACACCTGAAGGTAGCTGAAATGTATATTGTTTCACTGCTCATAAGATGTTTTTGTTTCTCTGTCTCATAAGATGTTTTTTCTCATCAGGTGCTGTTAGAACAGGATGTGTTCCACTGTTCTCTTTTGGCCTGCTCTCTAGAAGTTGTGCTGTTTGCTTACAGTTCTCAACGAACGTTCCCTTGGATTTTGGAAACTTTCCAGCTTAGACCATTCTATTTTTACAAGGTCAGAATAAAAATATGTATGCTGTTATTAATGTAGTGGTCATGGAAACTATTGTCTGTTATAACAGATAATAAGATAAAACCCACTGACCCCTCTTCCCTCACGGACCTGCTACCAGGGCCACCACCAATTTGGAAGACATGGCAAGAACTCCTTGCTGTCATAATCGTGTATTGTCAATCAGCATATCATTTTAAAATGACTTTACTCTGCAAATTTGACCAAGTTTTATTTATTTATTTACAACTTTATAATAATCAAAAATCATAAATTTGTTTACTAAGTAGCTATATGTCATTTAAAAGTTTGACGGAAGTAAAATGCAGTGTACTTCCAAATAAGTAAGCACAAGCAATTTAAAACCCTTGGAACACAAGTCCAAGTAACATCTCTCTTTCCCTTAGGTTCTTGCTTCTAAATTGCTTAAACTTATACTCACCAAGCACCTTATTAGGAATGCCTGTACACCTACCCAATCATGCAATTATCTAATCAGCCAATCGTGTGGTAGCAGTGCAATGCATAATCATGCAGATACTGGCCAACAGTTTTGGGTAATGTTCACATCAACCATCTGAATGGAGAAAAAATGTGATCTTGGTGATTTTGACTGTGGCATGATTGTGGTGCCAGATGGGCTGGTTTGAGTATTTCTATAACTGCTGATCTTATGAGATTTTCACACACAACAGTCTCTAGAGTTAAACTCAGAATGGTGCACTAACTAAAAAACATCCAGTGAGCGGCAGACGGTTCTGCAGACTGGTTTGAGCTGACACAAAGGCTACACTAACTCAGATAACCACTACGTACAACTGTGGTGAGCAGAAAAGCATCTTGGAAAGCACAACCAAATGCACAAACCGCACAAATAGAACCTTGAGGCGGATGGGCTACAACAGCCAAAGGCCACGTCGGTTTCCACTTCTTTCAGCCAAGAACAGAAAGCTGAGGTTGCAGTGGACACAGGCTCACCAAAACTGGACAGTTGAAGACTGGAAAAACATAGCCTGGTCTGATGTGTCTCGATTTCTGCTGAGCCACACAGATGGTTGGGTCAGAATTTGGTGCAAATAGCATGGTTATGTTTTGTGTTTAAATATATAATCAAGTTTATTTATGTTCATTACAATAAGTTGTCTTTGGACAGTGTTAACCATTTTTAAAGGAGGACTGCTTTGTTCTAAGACTGACTTGATTTATTTCTTGTATCAAAAAAAGCGCTGGGCCCAGTTGAATTTTACATTTTTTAGCTTTCATAACCTCAGAGAGCTTAAAGAATTGTAAAGAGCTGTGTTTTTACCATTTATTATTGTAATTGTATAATATTAAGCCTAGGTATGTCACAGAAAGAAATTACTTAAAAATCCAGTCGTAATATACATTATGAACTACAGAAAAAAAGCATTACATAGGCTTAATTCAGCCTATTTAGAGGCGTGCAATTCCACATGACACAAGTGTCTGTTAAAAAGAGCCAATGTTATTTGAATATCTTTGTACAAGTATGAAAACACTGGCATTATTGTGCCTCAGAGGAGCATAAAATAACGTTATGTATGCATACATGTGCAGGTGATAGAGGTGTTCATCCGCTCTGAGGAGGGCCTATCTAGAGACATGGTGAAGCACTTGAATGTCATAGAGGAGCAGGTACTGGAAAGCAGGGCTTGGACCAAAGACTCAGTACTGTGGGAGGCATTAGAGAATGCTAATTCTGAAGTCCCTACTGTAGCAGAGGTATGGATGCACACATCATTGTGCAATGAACATAAACTTATTTTCTAGGCGATGTATTAATGTTCACAGTGACTGCACTACTTACTCTAATTAAAGCAAAACAAATCAGGAGAGACTAACTATAAGATATTAAAAAAAAGTTAGTCTCTCGTGATTTGTTTTGCTGTAATTATTTGCCTGATTGTGTGTGTGTCTGTCTGTCTGTATATATCTGTCTACCTGCATGTGTGTCTATCTGTTGTAGGTAAATTTTCCTAGTAGTCTTGATTCAGGCCACAACAGCAGTAGTGGGGGCCCTACCCACCTTCCTCTGGTGGCTCTGTCACCTATAATGCACCCTCGTCTCCGAGAGGTCCGCACTGGCCTGGGCTCCAGTGCTCGTAAAGGTATGGTACCAACACAAAGCACAGCATGGTAATAAGAGTGCAACACTTAAAATAAAGTACAGAAGTACATTTACACTCACTGAGCACCTTATTAGGAACACACTATGAATTGCAAGATGGTGCCAACCACACTTTGGGTTTTTTTTGCGCACTTCCCCTTACTTTCTTTGTATCCCTTATATCATATTTTTATATTTTTACTTTCCTACCTGTATAGAAGTAAATTCACTGCACATTGTACTGTGTATGGCTGTGTATGTAACCAATAAAATTTGAATTTTAATTAGAAGTTTAATTAACAATGGGTATGGCCTCCCTTTGCTCTCAAAACCACCTCAATTCTTTGTGGCATGGATTCCACAAGGTGTTGGAAACATTCCTTTGAAATTCTGGTCCACATTGACATGATTGCATCACACAATTCCTGCAGACTTTTTCACTTTCATGCTGCATATCTCCCATTCTACCACATCCCAGATCTGGTCACTGAACACTGAACTCATTGTCATGTTCATGAAACCAGTTTGAGATGACTTTTCAGATGAGATGGTGCATTATCATGCTGGTAGACATTAAAAAGTACAAGTAGACATTAAAAGATGGATAAATTGTGGTCATGAAGGGATGCACATAGTCAGCAACAATACTCAAATAAGCTGTGGCATTCAAGCAATGATTGCTTGGTATTAACGGGTCCAAAGTGTGCCAAGAAAACATTCCCCACACCATTACACACCGAGGCAGTCTGGGTCCAAATTCTGACCCAACCATCTGTATACCATCAACAAGCTGTTTCAGCCTGCAGACTCTCCACACACAGGTTTTTGTTTTCACACCATTCTGTGTAAACTCTAGAGACTGTTTTGTGTGAAACACAGGAGATCAGCAGTTTGTGAAATACTCAAACCAGCCCTTCTGGTATCAACCATACCATGACTTAAAGTCACAGCGATCAAATTTTTTCTTCATTCTGATATTTGACGTGAACATCAACTGAAGCTCTTGACCTGACCATATATATATATATATATATATATATATATATATATATATATATATATATATATATATATATATATATATATATATATATATATATGCATGCACACGCACACAGGTCCATAAGTGTTTGGACAGTGACACAATTTTCATAATTTTGCCTCTGTACACCACCACAATGGACTTGAAATGAAGCAATCAAGATGTGATTGAAGTGTAGACTTTCAGCTTGAATTCAAGAGGTTTAACAAAAATATGGCATTAACTGTTTGGGAATTACAGCCATTTTTTAAAGAGTACCTCCATTTTCACAGGCTCAAAAGTAATTGGACAAACTAACATAATCATAAATATTAGGATTATTTTAATACTTGGATGCAAATCCTTTGCAGTCAATGACTGCCTGAAGTCTGGAACCCATGGACATGATCAAATTCTGAGTTTCCTCCCTCAAGATGCTTTGCCAGGCCTTTACTGCAGCTGTGTTCAGTTGCTGCTTGTTTGTGGGTCTTTCTGCCTTCAGTTTGTCTTCAGTAAGTGAAAAGCATGCTCAGTTGGGTTGAGGTCAGGGGACCGACTGATTTAAGAAAATTCCACTTCTTTGCCTTAAAAACCTCTTGGGTTGCTTTTGCGGTATGTTTTGGATCATTATCAATCTGTACTGTGAAGTGCCATCCTATCAGTTTTGCAGCGTTTAACTGAATCTGAGCAGAAAGTATAGCTCAGAATTCATCCTGCTACTTCTATCAGCAGTCACATCATCAATAAACACCAGTGACACAGGTTATGTGGTATTCTTTGGATCATAAGCCCTTCCTTGCCCTCTCCATACTCTTCCTATAATTCTGGTACAATTTAATCTTGGTTTCATTTGTCCAAAGAATCTTGAGCTTACCAGTGCATTCCTTCTTTTTAAGAATGTACCAAATTGTTGATTTGGCCACTCCTAAAGTCACTGCTATCTCTCTGATAGTTTTTTTTCCCCCAAACATTAAAACCACTGACAGGTGAAGTGAATAACATTGATTATCTCGTTACAATGGCACCTGTCAAGGGGTGGATATATTGGGCAGCAACAGTCGTTATTGAAGTTGCTGTGTTGGAAGCGAGAAAAATGGGCAAGCGTAAGGATCTAAGTGACTTTGACAAGGGCCAGGCTAGATGACTGGGTCAGAGCATCTCCGAAACAACAGGTGTTCCTGGTATGTAGTGGTTAGTACCTACCAAAAGTGGTCCAAGGAAGGACAACCAGTGAAGCGGTGACAGGGTCATGGGCGCCCAAGACTCACTGATGCGCATGGGGTGCAAAGGCTACCCCATCTGGTCTGGTCCCACAGAAGAGCTACTGTAGCACAAATTGCTGAAAAAGTTAATGTTGGCTATGATAGAAAGGTGTCAGAACACACAGTGCATTGCAGCTTGCTGTGTGGCCACAGATTAGTCAGAGTGCCCATGCTGACCCCTGCCCACCACCGAAAGCCCCTACAATGGACAAGTGAGCATCAGAACTGGACCATTGAGCAGTGGAAGAAGGTGGCCTGGTGGGAAGAATCACATTTTCTTTTACATTATGTGGATGGCTGGGTGCATGTGTGTCGCTTACATAGGGAAGAGATGGCACCAGGATGCACTATGGGAAGAAAGCAAGAAGACAGAGGCAGTGTGATGCTCTGGGCAATGTTCTGCTGGGAAACCTTGTGTCCTGGCATACATGTAGATGTTACTTTGACACGTACTACCCACCTAAACATTGTTGAATTGTTGTGTATGTAGAACAATCAGCTGTAACGTTAAAACCACCTGCCTAATATTGAAGGTGTGCTGTAGTGTCTGGCACTAAGACATTAGCAGCAGATCCTTTAAGTCCTGTAAACTGTGATGTGGGGCCTTCATGGATTGGACTTGTTTGTCCAGCACATACCACAGATGCTCGATGGGATCAAGATCTAGGGGATTTGGAGGCCACGTCAACACCCTGAACTCCTTGTCATGTTCCTCAAACAATTCCTGAACAATTTTTTTGTTGTGTGGCAGGGCACATTATCCTGCTGAAAGAGGCCACTGCCATTAGGGAATACCATTGCCATGAAGGGATGTACTTGGTCTGCACCAGTGTTTATATGGGTGGTACATGTCAAAGTAACATCCACATGAAAGCCAGGAACCAAGACTTCCCAGCAGAACGTTGCCCAGAGTATCACACTGCCTCCACTGGCTTGCCTTCTTCCCATAGTTCATCCTGGTGCCTTCTCTTCCCCAGGTAAGCGACGCACATGCACCCGGCCGTCTACATGATGTAAAAGAAAATGTGATTCATCAGACCTTCTTCCATTGCTCCTTGGTCCAGTTCTGATGCTCAAGTGCCCATTGTCGGGGCTTTCAGTGGTGGACAGGGGTCAGCATGGGCACTTTAACCAATCTGCACTTACGCAGCTGGTGCTCTGACCATCGCATTTTGGCCCTTCTGGCCCACAGGCCATATTGCCTGTGAGATGAAACTGTGCTTGAGTCTGTTGGTATGTGCTCTGATGCTGGAGTTCCGCCTACCTGAGAAGAGAAAAAGAGAAAAGAGACTGTGGCTTGGGTGGCTAAGGTTTTTATGGTCCTCGAAGCCCTCCTTATGCATCTCCTGGTGTAGATGGTTTGGAGGGAGGGAAGCTAACCTCCAGTGATGACCTGGGCTGTTCGTACAACCCTCAACAATGCTCTGTGCTCAAAAGCAGTGCAGTTCCCAAACCAACAGGTGATGCTGCCAGTCAGGATGCTGTCAATGGTACCATTGTAGAACTACCTGAGGACCTTGGAGTTCATGTTCTTCACCACAGCTTCACCACAGCTCCAGTGTGTGTGGACCATGTGATATCCTCAGAGATGTGAGGATTCTAAGGAATTTGAAGCTGACTCTTTCCGAAGCTGCTGACTCTCTCACCATTCTACAAATTCACCAGTCGACAGTGATAAGGATTGTTTGCAAATGGAGAGCCTTCAAAACAGTTGTCAATCTTCCCAGGAGTGGCCGTCTCAGCAAATTCAGTCCAAGGTCAGACTGTTCAATGCTCAAAGAATAAAGAAAAACACAAGAGTTACATCATGTGATCTACAGGCCTCTGTAAGCACATTAAATATTTACATTCATCAGAGCACAATCAGAAAAAGACTGCAAACATGGCTTTCATGGAAGGGTGGCTAGGAAAAAGCCCCTTCTCTCTAAAAAGAATAGGGAAACATTTTTTTTTTCCTAGCACAACTTAAGGTTGCAAAATTGCATCTGAACACACCATAAATGTTCTGGAACAATATCATTTGGACTAATGAGGCCAGGGTGGAGATGTTTGGTCGTCATGCATAGCACTGTGTTTGGCGAAACACAGACACAGCATATCACCACAAACACCTCATACAGTCAGGTCCATAAATATTGGGACAGTGACACAGTTTTGGTAATTTTGCCTCTGTACACCACCACAGTGGATTTGAAATGAAGCAGTCAAGATGTGACTGAAGTGTAGACTTTCAGCTTTAATTCAAATGGTTTAACAAAAATATTGCATTAACCATTTAGGAATTACAGCCATTTTTTACGGAGTTCCTCCATTTTCACAGGCTCAAAAGTAATGGGACAAACTAATATAATCATAAATATTAGGATTATTTTTATTACTTGGAGGTAAATCCTTTGCAGTCAATGACTACCTGAAGTCTGGACCCCATGGACATCACCAAATGCTGAGTTTCCTCCCTTGAGATGATTTGCCAGGTCTTTACTGCAGCCATCTTCAGTTGCTGCTTGTTTGTGGGTCATTCTGCCTTCAGATTTGTCTTCAGTAAGTGAAAAGCAGCTCAGGTGGGTTGAGGTCAGATGACTGACTCGGCCATTTAAGAACATTTAATTTCCAAGCTCTTGGGCTGCTTTCACAGTATGTTTTGGGTTGTTATCCATCTGTACTGTGAAGCGCTGTACTATCAGTTTTGCAGCATTTGACTGAATCTGAGCAGAAAGTATAGCTCTGTACACTTCAGAATTCATCCTGCTACTTCTATCAACAGTCACATTATCAATAAACCCCAGTGACCCAGTTCCATTGGCAGCCAAACATGCCCATGCCATAACACTGCCTCCACATGTTTGACGGATGATGTGGTATGCTTTGGATCATG
Organism: Pangasianodon hypophthalmus; assembly: GCF_027358585.1. NCBI lineage: Eukaryota > Metazoa > Chordata > Actinopteri > Siluriformes > Pangasiidae > Pangasianodon > Pangasianodon hypophthalmus. The sequence goes on from NC_069711.1 coordinate 5,706,063, forward strand.
AGCCCTTCCTTTCCTTCTCCATACTTTTCTCTTCCCATCATTCTGGTACAAGTTAATCTTGCATCAGAACTGGTCAGGCTTTTTTTTAGAGGTTTTTTAGCAAAGTTTAATCTGGCCTTTTTGTTCTTGAGTGTTATCAGCGGTTTGCATCTTGAGGTAAACCGTCTGTATTTACATTCATGAAGGTGGCTCTTGATTGTAGACTTTGACAATGATAGGCCTACCTCCTCCAGAGTGTTCCTGACTTGGCTAGATGTTGTGAAGGGGTTGTTCTTCAATAAGAAAAGAATTCTGCAATCATCCACTTTAGTTGTTTTCTGTGGTCTCCCAGGCCTTTTGGTGTTGCTGAGCTCGCCAGTGCATTCCTTCTTTTTAAGAATGCACCAAATTGTTGATTTGGCCCTCCTAAAGTTTCTGCTATCTCTCTGATAGTTCTGTTTTGGTTTTTCAGCCTAATGATGGCCTCCTTCACTTGCATCAACACCTCTTTGGATGGCATATTGAGAGTTCCCATGAACAGCTACCAAATGCAAAATCAACACTTGGAATCAGCTCCAGACCTTTTATCTCCTTAATTTATCATGATATAAGGAGGAAACAGGCCACAGCTGGCCATGAAACTGCTTATCATTCAATTGTCCCATTACTTTTGAACCTGTGAAAATGGAGGAACTCTGTAAAAAATGGCTGTAATTCCTAAACGGTTAATGCAATATTTTTGTTAAACCCCTTGAATTAAAGCTGAAAGTCTACGCTTCAGTCACATCTTGACTGCTTCATTTCAAATCCACTGTGGTGGTGTACAGAGGCAAAATTACCAAAACTGTGTCACTGTCCCAATATTTATGGACCTGACTGTACCAACTGTCAAGCATGGTGGTGGAGGGGTGAAGAATTGGGCTACTTTAGCAGCCACAGGACATGGTAAATTTGCTGTCATTGAGACAATGATGAACTCCACTGTATACCAGAATATTCTTGAGACAAATGTGAGGCCATCTGTCCAGCACCTTAAGCTGAGCCGAAATTGGGTCATGCAACAAGACAGTGATCCCATGCACGCCAGCAAATGAACATCTGAATGGCTAAAGAAGAAAAAAAATCTAGCTGTTAGAACAACCAAGTCAAAGTCCAGACTTCAACACCACTGAGATTCTGTGGTGGGATCTTAAGAGAGCTGTGTCTAACTGAATGCACTGAATGCAGAATTTCTCCAAAATGGTGTGAGAGACTGATAATCTCCTACAGAAAATGTTTACTTCAAGTTATTATTGCTAAAGGTTGTGTACATAATTTCCCCCCACCTGGTTTCTGAATGGTGCTTTACTTTTTGGACAGATTGACTTCCTACTGAAATCTGTTTTTTTTTTTTTTTTTTTTTTTTTTTTTTTTGGTCACCTTAGGTTATTTGTTTATAGAAGTTGCTGAGGACTGCACAATTATTATTTAGACCTTGTTAAATAAAAACATAGGATTGAAGGAGGGTGTACTTTCTTTTTCCCATGACTGTAAATATCAGGAAATGAAAGTTGAAATTCTGATCTATCATCTCATTCATCTTTTGATCTCAAACACAAATGTCTTCAGTGTATTGCAAAAACAAAAGAATCGGCCTTGCAGGTCCAGTACTTTTAGAGGGGACTGTGCACACATGCAAGTGCACACACACTCGCACATACACACAGGCTCAACAATGCTGAACAGCTGAAGACTGGAAAAAGAGTAGGCAACTGTTTTTCCCCCCCAATCTTCAATTGTTTATTTTTGGTGAAACTTTTTGGTGCCCACTGATTCCTGTTCTTGGCTGACTGGAGTGGAACCCGATATGGTTGTTTGCTGCTGAAGCCTGTCCACATCAAGGTTCAACATTCTGATGTTTGATGTGAACATTAACTGAAGCTCTTGAACTATGTCTGCATGATTTTATGCATTGTGCTGCTGCCACATGATTGGCTGATAGCTACATGAATGAACAGGTGTACAGGTGTTCCTAATAACATAGTCAGTGTATGTATATACTATGTGATTCATAATTGTTAAGGAATTGTTTTGTTGTATTAACTATCTAGCCCAGGCTCTTGCAGGCAACATAACTAGTGTCTTTTCTAGAAATCTCTAAAATGCAATTTTAAATTTTTTTTACAAATCTATTTTACAAGTGAGCCCTGGCCAAGAAGGCTGCACAATAGTTACAACAAACAACATTCAAACAGGACATCATAAAATAAAAAATCTTTAAATTTTCAATTTTTTTTGTCTTAGATGCTCCTCCATCTCCCATCTCTCTCCATGACCGCTTCAGTTCTCCAGCGGCAGGCAGTGCCAAAAGGCGTTTGTTTGGTGATGATCCTCAACCTCAGTCTCCAGTGAAGCGAATATCTGTCACCCCCGTGAAAATCATACCCAACACTTCTACAGAAAACAACAACCAGAACATGACCACAGCAACTGTCCTCTCCATGGCTACTTCTAACGGCCAGCAGCTCAACATCCCATTGCCAGGTGTGTGTGTGTGTGTGTGTGTGTGTGTATTTTTTGTTAGTATTGATTTACTTGATGGAGTGTTGCGACTGTAAAGGCTTATGTTTCAACTGTGCCAACCTGCTTTGATTGTTTAATACAAAATTATGAAATTTTAGCTTTCCATTTCAACAGTTTTCAACCAAGGACTGAAGAGCTCATACAAAGTGCAATGCAAAAGCAAAAACGTCTGCAAAATCTCTGTGAAATTAATTGTTTTAGAATTTATTAAAGTAGCTGTATTTTATTGTAAATTGTATTAGCCTTCCTCAGTTGCTAGAGATCTGGATCAGCTACCATATGCGATGACCGATAGAGAACATTCCTATTTGTAGTGATGAAGAATGACATGGGAAGTATCACGGTAATCCAGGTACAAGCGAACCAGCTGAACCCCCTCACCGCCCAGGTGCTGCTCACCTCCCCAAACAAAGCCCCTGAGGTACATACACAACCAACCAACAGACCACGCCGCACAGGATCCCTTGCACTCTTTTTCCGCAAGGTGAGGTGGAGTAAAACACAGAAATCAGCTACCTGTTTATTTTCTCTGTAGTGATCAATCCAAATGTGTTTCTATTCAGTTATCTGGCATACATAGTTACTACATACGAGTGTTGTCTCTGGGACCTTTACATATAATTACATTATAATACAAAATTAGACAAAGACAAAGACATGGTCCAGTATAATTGTAAGTATTACTTGCTTAAGATACAAATTGGTGCTAAGAGTCTTGTTGTTGTTCTTTAAACATTTGTAAAATTTTCTGGAATAAGATTACTTTAAAAGAGTTGATAATCTATAATCTAGTGTTTAAAAAAGTTTGTTTTTTTAATTAATTAAAATTATTATTTATTTTATTTTTTTGTAAAGGTGTATCATTTAGCAAGTGTGCGTCTCAGAGATCTATGTCTAAAGCTGGACATCTCTGCAGAATTAAGGGGCAAAATCTGGACATGCTTTGAGCAGTCTTTGGTCCACTGTACAGACATGATGAAGGATAGACATCTGGATCAGCTCTTGCTCTGTGCGGTCTACATCATATGCAAGGCAAGTAGTAAAATCACTTGAGGAAGTGAGTGAATGCATTGCCTATTTCTGTGGTAAACAGTCACATTCTGGAACACAACAGTACCAAGAATCATATCACTCTAACATAGTAAATGTTTTATTTTAAAGTTATAGTGTTTAACAGAGAATGTGTAAAACAGTAACATCTGTGACAAGCTGTGTTGACAAGATGCTGAATTTATAATGATCCCTTTCATAGATCTCAAAAGAGGAGCACACTTTTCAAGACATAATGAAATGTTATCGGACTCAGCCTCAAGCAAGCAGCCATGTAAGTAACAAAGGTATTTTCAAAAGCATAGAACTGGTGGGGTAATAACTGTGTGTTTGTGACCATGTGTCTAGATATACCGCAGTGTGCTGCTGAGGAAAAGAGTCAACGAACAGCAGGCTGATGACAAAATGGAGGTTGATCCACCAACAGATCAAAGTACAGATGCCCACCTGCTTTCAATAAAACCTTCCAATTTTATTTTTCATATGAATACTTAAATGTTTTGTGTAATAACTGAGCCAGCATTTATTGTATTGCTTCTGTTTGGATTCAGCCAACGGCAGGACAGATCAGGGTGCCAAAGCTAAGGCTGACAGCGAATCGGATGAGGACAGGGGTGACCTCATCCAATTCTACAATTCTGTTTATGTTCTGAAAATGAAATCTTTTGCACTCAGATATGCTCATCCAGCAGCTGATAGTAGAGTATGTATACTTTTTTAAATAAATTTTTCTCATTTTGACGTGAGTTTACGTAGCCTAGAAATTCTCTTCTTTATTTGCAGAGATTGGCAGAAGTAGTCAAAGTAAGTGTAATAAGTAACTCTTTCTTTATTCCTTACTTCTCTCACACACCCACAGGTGGATGCACCCCCGTTATCTCCATTCCCCTCACTGCGAGCTCAGCCTCTCTCCCCACGGCGAATATCTCAGAGACACTCCGTCTATTTGTCTCCTCACAAAAATGGTTCCTGCCTCAAACACAGCTCTGCCTACACATACAAGTTTACTGGCAGCCCATCTAAGGTTAGAGGTTTCTCACCTGGTTATTGTTTTATGTTCATATGTTTCAATTTTTATACACTGTGCATTTCACAGAACTGGTTACAAGTCAGCTTTAGGTACTAGTTGCTAGGATTGGCATTTAGTCCAGTTTTTGCTCTGGCAAACAACACGTTTCATTTTCTTAATTTAAGCTCCCATTCATGTCTCTCCCATTCCATGTGTGGAAGGCTAGCATGACTTTATCTGTTTATCTGTTTGGCAAGCACAAACAAGGTGATCTAAGATGCATCAGCAGTAGGTGATCTGTTGCCCCTGGACTACAAAATAGGCAGAAAACAGATATTGAGATATTACGAGATGCAACCCAACTGGCAATTCCCGATACTATAAGCATCTGAAGCCTTAAGTCTTGGGTATAATGCAACAAAACTGGCACATCTAAATTTGGGGGTCTTTTCCCAAGGTTCTACACAGAACCTCTTAATCTCTGCCAGGTTGGATGGGAGTGTCCCTGCAGTCCAGGCAAACTCCAAACAAGCAATCACAGGCCTTTTACTGGGGAATGATTTCTGTCATCATAAAGGCCTGATTGATGGAGTGCTGCAGAGACAGGTTCTCCCATCTCTAAACAGGACCTCTGAAGTACCGTCAGAGTGACCTTTAGGTTTTTGGCCACCTTCCTAGCTAAAGCCTCTTCCCTTTTGCTCTTCCCTTTTGCTTTGTGTAGGTGAGCAGTTCTAAGAATCTCATTGGTTCAAAATTTATTCTAAGAGAGCTTCACACATTGGCTGAGGTACGAATGTTTATTTGTATTTTTATAAAGATTTTTTGCCAGGTATTCTCCCTAATTTAGTTTTGGCCAATTCCCCATTACCAGTTAGCTCTCTCCTATAATATGACCGCTACCAATTAGCACTTGAAGCCAGCCAGCTGCACCTTTTCGAACTGCTGCTCATGCTGTGTCACAGGGCAGGAAAGCACTATCTGCCCCCTTTCATATACATGAGCTCACAGATGCACATGATTGGCTAGTCTTGCTGTTATTGATTTGGGAGAGAGTGTACGCCATCCCTCCCACCCAGAGAGCATGGGCAATTTTGCTCACTTTAGACTCTGTTCACACCTGGGGTCCCTGGAGGACTAGTGGGTAGGCCTTGGCGCTCTCACCCGTGTCCGGGTTCGATTCCTGGTCAGGGAACCAACCCTAGCCACTGGGGTTGCACACGACAGTGGGCTGCGTCAGTAAGGGCATCCGGCATTAAAACTGTGCCAAATCAAATATGCGGACCAATGATCCGTTGTGGCGACTTCTAACAGGAGCAGCCGAAAGAAGAAGAAGAACAATGCTCCATTCACACCTGGCATGAATATGCATTCTGGGTGATCAAATCATAAGTGGACAGACAAGACACAAACGTTTGCACCTGGCATTATCAATGCGGCTCCAGTGACCACTTGTGATAGGATTTTATACATTGTTTCCACAGGAAGAAGGGTGTCATGCACATTTATTTCCATACAATTATCGCAATGATTATCGCAATGATTAGATATTTTCCGGCTAGGGCGATAACAACCACTAAGTGAGTCCTTTGCTGCCAGGGACGCATCGAGACGCATTCGCGTTCACACTACCCATTACAGATATGATGTGACCATATGCGCCTCAGACCACCTCTCAATGTGGTTTGAGTGATTGGATCACAATGCGTCTTCGAGGAAAAAAAAAAGTGATGTGATATTACAGAAAATTTGTGTAGCCATATCACTCTACTCTCTTCTAACAGAATCATTCTCACAGAGTCATCTGTATTAATACACTAGGCTAGCTAACTAGCTTGCCATACATTATTACATTCTTACCTACCACATATGAGCCCGCTCAACTAGGTTGCAATGGGTTAGCTAACAAATTAGATTTGTCCAATTCTACTCTGACAAGCACCCTCTCACCAAAGGAAATGAATACGTGTGTAATTTTAACAGGCTTTCACTGGGCTTTGTGAGTGCTATTAATCGAATGTTATTAATTCTTATTAATGCTAGAGGGGGAAGGAGAGAGCGCGAGAGGTGTACCCAAGGCTTGTTAGAGATTAAAAAAGTGCTCTACTTCCTGAATAAATAAACTAATAAATAAAGGATTGCAATGTTTAAAGATCACTTCACAGAAATGTGTACATATAAACCTGCAAGTTATTTCTTTGCCACAACCTTATTGTTCAAGGATAGTGCCAGTATAAACTGTTAAATTAAATGCATGTGTGAGTGATGTACATATTTTATAATACTTTTTGTTACCTGCTTGTGTGTTTTAAATGATTGCTTAATATGGTAATTTTTTGATGAATGTGTTTATTTAACAGTATTATAACTTAAAGTAATTATTTTATTTATTTCTAGCTTACTGTAGCTTATTGTCTCTTCCTGACTTTCTTCAGGAGTTGAGCGACATCAACCGAATGATCCGTCAGGGAAGTGTGAGCAAGAAGAGAGCTTTTACCATGGAGGGAGATGAGACCGAGTCTCCTACCAAACGTTTGAGCCAGGAGAGTGAGGATGTGCTGCTCAAACGCCTGCAGGATGTTGTGACTGAGAGAGCCAATCACTGACTGATCATGCACGTGATGCATGTGTCCCCTCTCAATGATGAAGCTGCAACTTATAAAGTTTGTAACATTCACAGACCAATTACAATGCAGCATGACCTTTATAACCAAAGAGCACCTCACAGTCCTGGCCAGGGTGCTGAGCCAGTGGATCATGATTGACAGTCTATTGTAGAAAATTAAAAATTGTGGGCTTTGGTAGGATTTCACATTCCTTGAAAATTAGGTAAGTACTTGGGTATTCATTTCAATCATTCTCAAAAGGCAGCAAAATAAGTTAGCAACACATTGTTTAACCAGACATTGTACTTTATCTTGCCCCTATGGTATATGAAGCATCATTCACAGCACTCTGGAGGGGAAAAAAAAAAATCACACACAGATTTTCTGTATACATTAGGATGTATAAATGGGGCTTAAGTGATTATTTTACTGACCACATCATTAGTGTGTTCAACCTTTGTGCTGCAAACACATGTAGCACTGTATTATGTTGTGTAGTATCTACACTTCTGAGTTATTATTATTTTATCCAAGTCATGTTATGTGGAGAAATTTGTGTTCTGATGTACATCACTAATAGCATTGGTATATAATGTCACCAATTTAATCTTCTTAAGCCTTAGATGCTTTGGCTTGAACAAAGTCAGTGTTTACACGGTCTTTAATTGTGGTCTCTGTGATTACTCATTTTAGTCTTATATTCTTATTCATTCATATTTTTTTATTGTTTTGTTTCCACTGTAATGGAGCAAGTAAATATTTTAAAAACCTCCATTTATTAATTTGGAATATTCTCGGTATTCTCAGGAAGTCTTTTATCTTTGGACCTGAATAATTTTAGGGTGAGAATCAAGCCTTAGCCTTCTGAGGACATTGTTGGATATTATTGTTTGTTGTTCAGAATAGTGTTTTTGAATGTCTTGTTAATACACAGCCAATAAATTATTATTGGTTAAAAGGCTTATTGTAATTGTTTGAAAACCAAAATCTCTAAACTATGCAAATATGCATGTCTCAGTGCGTCAAGTTCAAAATTACTTGTCATCCTTGGTAAGAACAGTCACATATTTCAACAGTCCAAACAGGCCAGTATTGTTCTTGTCAGCTCATTGATGCATAGATTAAAATTTGTTTGATAAAGTCTTGCACTTTAAGATGTCACAGTGATCTTAACATTATTGTCAGGTCTAGGTTATACTACTGAGGCCATGCTTCATTAAACATATAAGGGTGTCTCACACGGGCAGTCACATAGGTTTCTGCCTGCATACTTGAATGTGACGTGAATGTGTCAACTAGGGGCAGAAAATAAATCTAAACGATCATGTATTTAATCTCAATTCTTTCTGCATGTAATGCTGAAGATCAATACTACTTACATCTGGGTTCTAAATCACTAGATTCTTGGCTATTAAAGCTGACCAGACTGGGACTTTCCAAAGAAACATTACATTGCTATCAATATGAAATAATCTCCAGCTGCAGGACCACACACCAAAACCAAATAAGCCAACATGAGATGGTGGCACCCCTAGAATGTTAAGCATAAGCGTATACAGTACATGCAGTGTTAATATTTGATGGTGCTTAATTTCTAGATACTACTAGCAAAGCAGTAGTTTAAAAACCTCTTGTAAGTGTGACTTTTTTTTTTTTTTTTGAGGCCCCTCAACCAGACAGCCTGCGAAAACTTTCTGGCAAGCTTTATTTTAAAAATAAAAAACAAGAAGTGTGTGCTTCCAGTTCACATCTATATAAGTATCTGTTTATAACACCTTATCTGTTCAATTAAAATAATTTATTCATGTTCATTAACATCCCAGTGTACACGAGTGTAGAATTATCCATTGCTTTATCAAATTCCAATATGATAAAATCTCATTTCTGTGTCTCTAGTTCTATCTGAAAGAGCAGTATCTAGAGCAGTGTGACTACACTTTCCTGTAAATGGACAACTCCAAAACTTATCCATGGGTAGACTGAGTGGATAGAAATGAACAGCTAAATGAGAAGATAAAATATTGATGACGATACAAATTGCGGATACCAAAAACCGTAGTGATCTTAATTCTTGATTCTTAAGCTGTCATACTAATTTGATTAATGGTGCCAAAAAGACCTATAATATCACTTATAATATGCATTTTCAAGACCAATAGTATTGAGACCCAACCCAAAACCTTGGTATGAAGACCAAGATGTTTGTGTACTGGGTCACAAGACCCAAAGGAGGGGGGCCAGGGGGCCAAAAGTAATGTTTCAAATGGATAGAACGGTGTGAGGTAATTTATTTTTAGTGTGGGCCCATTCAAGATCTACTGGCAGAGATAATACTACATTGCATCTTAAAGTATCAGACAGACATTAATTTGAAATGGCCCAAATGATTTGTTGTTTATTGAATAAACAAATAGAAACCATACTGGTCATTCAAACAAATTACCCACCTATAAGAAGTCTAGACTGGTTGTGCTGGACTCAACAGCTGTATAGCTGAACAGTTGTACCCTGAAGCAAAATACACAAGAAACAATCAAGTGACTTTCAGGATTACATTAGTGGATTTCATTTATTGTTATACTTAAACTCTTGCAATAAACCACATTAAATGCACTTTCTTGTAAGTCATTTTTATTGCACAAGAAAAGATCACATACCATGGATTTAATTGTGATTGGTCCACAAGGGAATACAGGAGCTATTTGAACAAAAAAGAAAAAAACACATACTCATTATTGAGGATTTTTAGACCAAGATGAGACTTTTTTTTTTTTTCCCCTTTTACTTTTTTGTAGCCTTGTACTGCCATGTTTCTGCCATATTTCTACTTACTGAACCCTGGCTATTACCAAATGAGCTGTGTTCTGTTCTATTTGTAATCAGCATGCATAAAGCCTGTTCTCCAAACTAAGACAACAACAAATAAAACAAATCCAGAATAAAAAAATCTAACGGTTGAGTGTGGGTATATTCATTATAACCACAGGGCTCAGATGTAGGAAACATAGAACCTACTTGTTTATTTATAGTGTAATTGGCGTTTATTGGCATGTCTGGATAAGCAAGCATTGGTAGGATTATACTGAGCAAAACTCACAAAACAGTTTGCCCTGTGTGCATATATATGGTGTGTGTGTGAGTTTATGTTTATATATATATATATATATATATATATATATATATATATATATATATATATATATATATATATATAAACTTGGCAATTGAGCCACAGCTGAGGGGCACTTTTATTAAGTAGGGCTGCACTGTAGGGCTGATAAATGGAGGGCAAATCTTATTTGTAATGTTTTTTGTCCATTGAAATAAAACAAAGATTTATTCTACACTTCTATACATTCTACACTCCAAAACACTGAACCAGTGGCACACAAAACTGCCAAACAGCAGTCTCATCTGAATATTTGAATACAGATTTTTGTCTAGCATTGTACTGTTACCAGTTTCTGGAACATTTCTACATGTATATGAAAGGTTATAAAGGATAACACATTTGGTGAGAGGAAAATACCCTGCGTCTTGACTGGGTATTTTTATGTACATATTGGAATACACAAATACAACAACAGGCAAGACTATGGACTACAGTAGAAGAAATAATAATAATAAAAAAACAACTGACTAATTGATAAATATCAACAAAGAAAGGATAATGAAAAGACATCTTAATATTACAATAACATAAAAAAAAAAAAGTAGACCTTAAGTCTGGACCCATATATTGCATATTTTTTTCTGATTTGTTTAATTGTATAGAAGTGTTTTGACAGCATCCAAATCTGTATGTTTTCAAATAAATGGTGCATTTTAGAAAATCAATGCAGATAACTACAAATATTCAAAAAACATTCTGTATATATACTCTGCTTTTTTGAAGTTTCTTAGAAAAGGTCTAATGAAGTCATAAAGCAAAGCTTTTAAAAAAAACATGATAGAATGTTGTGCTTTACAGAATTGTTTCAAGGGAGCAAATCTTTGGTCCCAGCAAACTTGTGGGAGAAGTGAACTTGTATGCTGATGAGAAAAATCAGTCAAAGCACAAAATTTTCCCCACCCCATGGCATTAGCATCTTCCCCACCAGTAATGTTCATCATGTAGGGATTCTGTCATTATATCCAGAGGTTTTCATCACAGTGTGGTTGGATTTTTAAATGGTTTTGATGGGAAAAGCAGTAAATTGAAAACAATACCATTTTATGTACATATTGGCTAGTGTAATTTATTAGTTTACTGTTGTATTAGCAGGAAAAGATCAAGTGTACAGAACACAGTGCATGGAATACTGTGCTCTTTCGTTAGTTTCTTTGATCAATTCCACACACTGTAACATACAGTCCCCTCTGAAAGAACTGGAACAGCAAGGCCAATTCTTCTGTTTTTACTATACACCTAAAACATTTGGGTTTGAGATCAAAAGATGAATATGAGATGATAGATCCAAATTTCAGCCTTCATTTCCTGATATTTACATCTAGATGTAAATATCAGAACATGACATGACACCTTTTGTTTGAACCCACAAAATCAAAAATATTGGAACATGTGAATGTCCTGAAATAGAAAGAAACCACTGGTCTATGAAGAACCAGACATTGAACAGGTCAGCCAAGGAAAACAGCAGCAGTTGATGACAGAAACATTGAGAGAGCTGTGAAGAAAAACCCAAAAACAACAGTGACATTACCAGCAGCTTCCACAGGGCAGTATCACAAGCCACTGTTCATAGAAGACTTTGAAAGCAGAAATATAGATTCGAAATTGTCAAAGAAATACAAAGATGAGCCACAAAAGTTCTGTAACCAAGATTAACCTCTACCAAAGTGATGGAAAGGCCAAAGTGTGGAGAAAGAAAGCATCTGTTTATGATCCAAACATACAGAAACATTCTGTCTTCCAATTTACAGAGAAATACATACAGTCTAATTGGGAGGAACTTCATCTTGCAGCAAAACAATGACCCAAAACACACTACCAACACAACAAAGGACTTCATCAGGGGAAAAAAAATTGGAAGGTTTTAGACTGGTCAAGTCAATCACCAGACCTTAACCCAGTTGAGCAGGCATTTCACATGCTGAAGAGGAGACTGAAGGGAGAAACCTTTAATTTACTTATGGACTTTTTCTTTAAGACTATCTGTTCCTATACTTTTTCTCACCCAAAAATTGGGTGGTCTGCCACCAAACATACCATGTTTTAAGTTGTTTAACACATCTAGATGTAAATATAAGGAAATGAAAGCTGAAATTCTGATCTATTACCACATATTCATCTTTTGATCCCAAACTCAAATCTCTCCAGTGTTATAAAAAAAAAAAAAATAAAAAAAAAAAAAATAAAAAACAACTGGCCTTGCTGTTCCAGTACTTCCAGAGGGGACTGTATAAATGATTATTTCCTCCATATTTAAAATTCAGCTGCAACAAATCAAATGATACAATTAGATTTAAAATCAATAAACACAGGCTTTACTCAACATTGTGGCCTGTAGGGCACTGCAACTAAGCAGACAGCTAATAAATGTTACACATTTCCATTTAGTAATAGTCTGATAGTAAAATAGTGAAACTATATTGTATGTTTTTTGGATAGATTCTTCTACATTTTTTTGCGTCAGGACAGAGACAGTGTTGCTTAAATACAGAACTAGACAATTTTACGATTGTTGTGATTTTTTGTAGTGGTTTTGTAGTGTTGATATAGAAATGTCCCTCTGTAAGGAACGAATGCACAGTTTCCAGCTAATCATAAATTAGTATTTTCTGTGGCCATGGTATAATCTTTAATATAGGAATCAGAATTTATGCACCCACAGAAGCTTTAGTTAGGGTAGCAAGAGTGCTTCCCATTCCAAAACACAGACACCTTAACATATACAGTCCAAAATGAATATGTAACAAATACTGTGAGTGAATTGCTAAATAAGCCAAATATATTTTCAATAAACTGGATAAATGAAAGAAATATCTAAGGAAATATCAAATGAAATAGCATATTTATATTTGGTGATTAGTAAGGCAAAAAAAGATAGTACAGAGTTCTAAGAAGTGACAAGGCAACAAAAAAAATGTAACACAAAAAGAAGACTGGGTATAGATGAGAAATATAATGTTCAAGTTTACATGGATGAAAACTGTCCTCTGCAGGAACAGACATGTATGTACATGTGTCCACACAAACATCTATACAATAAACAGAAGAAATAAGAACGCATATAAGACAGAATACAGTTCCAGATAAATATTCACCATAAGGACCGTGCAAAATGTTTTCACATCAAAAACAATGTTAAGAAAGTGAATTCAAGAATGTTAGGCATAGAAAAGTAATATAACCTAAGGAACTTAAAAAAAAAAAGACCCTGCTGTGAGATTTGGAGAGAAAAATGTGTCAACAAAAAGTCTTGGGTGTCCATCTAGTGTACAATATTGGTAGATACAAGAAATACTAGCACTGATTTACAGTTTCTCCCAATGGCATAATGACGATAAAAAATAGTGTGCTTTTAAACAAAAGTAACAGCAATATACAGCTATATAAATTTACATGTTTTTAAAAAAATCTTGACAGATACTACTCTACACTATTTTCAGATGCATCAGGTCAGACAAAAGCATTTAAGCAAGGCCTTCTTCCCCAGAAACAGTTTCTCATCAACTCTGGGCGCTTTTACTCTACATGTAAGACAAAACACAGCAATGATATCAGTTAACAATGAAATGTTAATTTCACTAATAGTGTTCATATGAATGAGATGTTCAAACACAATCTTCACCCAGTGGCTCCATACCTACAGGTACTAAGGTATAGAGGTACTAAGATTCACTAGGAATCAACACATGAAATCCTAATGACGCCTTGTCAAATCCAAGACCACTCCACCCTTAATTGAAATAATTCTCACGGCATCTCTGGGGTGTTAGAATGACACTGGGCAAATATATTCCACCTCCATGCGCCCCCACCCCACCCCACCCCCAAATTTCTGGATTGTTCTTTGTTATAAATGTTAAGCACTGTTTTCTTCTCTATTCTTATGGTTCAACTGCACTCATTTTGCACTTTGTATTTATGTATAGCTTTCTACTTATTCATAAATGTTCTGCTCCTAGAATTTAGCAGCAAGCAACTAGTGATGTGCAACTAGTGTTGTCCATCATAAGAGTAAGAGCAGCAATTCTGCTAATAATCCACCCATGGGGAGTGGGCTTTTAATACAAATGTGAAATGTTTACAAGTATTTCTATGAATAATCTAATCAATTCATTTTGAAAGCAAATGAGCATGTTTTTTTTTTCTATAACCCTGTAAGCACCATAAATTAAAGACAAGACTGTCATGTCATTTCACAACACCTGTCATCAACTTCAGCCATTTTCTGACTCTTCCCTGGAACTTGGGAATTGTGTGTGGATTGCGTCCAGTAGGAAAAAAGAAAGAAAGAAAGCAGGATCATTTTGATGACATCCTTTGTTAGTGTTAGTCACTTCTAACACTGGGCTAAGTGTGCCATACACAACCAGAACAAGGCAGGTGACCTCAGGACCCATTTCCATGACGCAAGGGTGACATCTTCACATTCAAAGTGATGTTTATTGGGTATTCTTGTGGTAGTGAAATGCAAGTGAGTGCATGCTATTACTTTATGGTAATTTCAGCAAACTCTTGATAAGGGGTATGTCAGAGAATTCACCTGTTTTGATTATGCAGCAGATCTATAAACATTAAGAAGTTGATAATCAAATTTCTTTACACAAACTTTTACCAACACAACACAAAGATACTGTTGCTCACTGGACAGCAGAGTCTACTACACATCCTGTGTTACATCCAAGCCATCCTCTTTTGGCACAGGCATGCTGCACTCTATTGTTTTCTCTGCCTCTCCTTTTATTTCCTCTACTGCTTTGGCTGTGTTGACCACAGATGGGGGATCACTAGCATCATTACTTGTAACCTTACTGGTGTCCACAGCTGGCAAAGATTCTTCCAGCCTGCCCTCTTTATGCTTACTCTCCAGTGTCTCTATATCCCTCATACCCTTCATCTCCCCATCCTGTACCTCCAATAAACCATTGTCTTCCACCCTTCCTTCATCCCTAATTTTCTTTTTCTTCTGCTTAGTAATGCCAGTGCTATCTGATGCTGATGGAAGTGCCATAATACTGCCATGTGGCAGGAACATATGGGGATACAGTAATCCATGAGGCATTCCTGGGATCAAAAAGGGGTTGAAGGTCAAATGGCTCCCACTGCTTGTAATGCTAGCAGAACTGCTAGTAACAGTGGGACTGGGAACAGCAGGTAACATTTTTTTCTCATTCTCTCCTAGCGTTCTCTCATCTGTGCTCCGTCTTTCAGTACTAGGTTCAGGGCTGGCTCTCTCTTTAGAAGCTGCTGTGCTGGAGCTGACTGCAGGGCTAGGGCTTAAGGCCACAGTGGCAGAGGATATGGAAGTCACTGTTGCCGTGCTGGAGGAGCTGGCAGCTGTGGTTACTGTGGAGGCTGTAGCCGATAGTGACTGGTTTATCATTCCACTTAAATGAGTGCCATACATGGGTGGTTGCACTGCTGACATACTATGGAGCATCATAGGTAGCATACTTAGGCCATTCTTAGCATCTTCTCCTGGTAGGGCTGTAGCCAAACCAGGTGGAAAGCCCATGAGCCCACTTATCGGAATGCCAGGGACATTGCGGAGGTTGGGTAAGTTAACCAAGTCCATGCCAATAAGCCCATCATTCATAAAGAGTGGTCCAATGCCAGCAGGAAGCTCAGGAGCTTTGGGCATCTCACTGCGGGGTCTTCTACCTCTACGACGTGTGCTAGGATCTCGATTCACTGGCTCCGTGAGAATCCGGGTGAACTTTCCTTCTGGGAGGAAACCCTTAAATAATAATCAAAAAAAAAAAAAAAACAGTATCACTTAATGAGGTACATAACAAATAAACTGGGTTCTCAAATTAACCTAACAGGAACTGGTCATGAAATAAATGTTTTATAAATTTAATCATACAAAGAAAAAAAAAAAAAAAACAACACCCACAGAAGAGTGTCTACTTGCAAATAATAAGCATTTTTAAAATTTAGAAACTAGGAAACAGAGAAGGTTCAGGTTCAGTTATTCTGGTTCAGTATTCACTGCTAAGTTTTAGGGCTTCATTTCAAAATGACACTGGTCAAATATATTCCACCTCCATGCCCCCAAAATTTCTGGATTGTTCTTTGTTATAAATGTTAAGCATTATTTTCTTCTCTATTCTTATGGTTCAACTGCACCCATTTTGCACTTTGTATTTATGTATAGCTTTCTACTTATTCATAAATGTTTGCTCCTAGAATTTAGCAGCAATATATTGTGTTGTTTACTGGATGCTTTGCAACATGGTAGCATTAATGTTAGGAGGAGAGGATATTTGTTGTAAATCGTACTTTTCAATTTGAAGGCTGTATTTGGGAATTTATTGGAAGCCACATTGTAGTTACACTCACCGAGCACTTTATTAGGAACACTTGTACACCTACACATTTCGTGCAATTATCTAATCAACCAATCGTGTGGCTGCAGTGCATTGCAAAATCATGCAGACATGGGCCAGCAGCTTCCGGTAATTTTCACATCAACCATCAGAATGCAGAAAAAATGGGATCTCAGTGATTTTGACCGTGGCATGATTGTTAGTGCCAGACAGGCTGGTTTGAGTATTTCTATAACTGCTGATCTCCTGGGATTTTCACATACAACAGTCTCTAGAGTTTACTCAGAATTATGTGATAAAGAAAAAGCATCCACTGAGCAGCAGTTCTGCAGATGGAAATGCCTTGTTGATGGGAGAGATCACCGGAGAATGGTTCGAGCTGACAGAAAGGCTACAGTAACTCAGACAATCACTCAGTACACTTGTGGTAAGCAGAAAAGCACATGAGAATGCACGTAATGCACGTCGAACCTTGAGGCAGATGGGCTACAACAGCAGAAGACCATGTCCGGTTCCACTTCTGTCAGCCAAGAACAGAAAGCTGAGGCTGCAGTGGGCACAGGCTCACCAAAACTGGACAGTTGAAGACTGGAAAAACATAGCCTGGTCTGATGGATCTCTATTTCTGCCATGGCATACAGATGGTAGGGTCAGAATTTGGCACCAACAACATGAAATGCAAACTGCCTTGGTGTGTAATGGTGTGGGGAATGTTTTCTTGGCACACTTTGGACCTGTTAATACCAAACAATCATTGCTTGAATGCCACAGCCTATCTGACTATTGTTGCTGACCATGTGCATCCCTTCATGGCCACAGTTTACCCATCTTCTAATGGCTACTTACAACATGATAATGTCAACGTGTCACAAAGCAAAACTCATCTCAGACTGGTTTTATGAACATGACAATGAGCTCAGTGTTCTTCAGTGGCCTTCCCAGTCACCGGATCTTAACCAGTAAAACACCTTTGGGCTGTGGTAGACCGGGAGTGTTGCAGCATGAAAGTGCACCTGAAAAATCTTCAGGAATGCAATCATATCAACATGGACCACAATCTCAAAGGAATGTTTGCAACATCTTGTGGAATCCATGCCATGAAGAATTGAGGCTATTTTGAGAGCAAAGGGCGTATTAGTATAGTGTTCCTAATGAAGTGTTCCATGAGTGTATATGCTGATATTTCCTGCTTCCAATACCTAATTAATTTTGAATAGCATAATGGAGAATAATTGTGACTTCCACATTCACACTTCTAAATTGAAACACTACCACATGACCACCTTTACGTATATGAGTAAGTCATCATAGGAGGGGCAACCCCCTTTCATTACAGTACCTAAAAAGGACCTGACAGTGGTTCTCTTGTTAGTCCTATATGTTTATCTGCCATTACTCTATCTTTGTTACTCTACAATCGTTTCTCTTCATGAAGTTAGTTTAAATGTGTCATGATGTGTGCAGTCATAGCTGTAAAAGCAGAGTATGTGGTACAACATCCCCGGAAAGGAACCAAATTCTATTTATATGTATGTATTTCAATAAACTTTTTGAATTATTCCTTCAGGTTACTTATTTAATGGGAATGATTAAATTATTAGTCTAATTATTGTACCTTGTTACTTTGTTAGTTTCTACTGTTTGATTTTGAGGAAAAGCCCTGTTTAAATAACATTACTGGTGTCTTCTTAATTTCATGCTGTATAACAAAAATATAGACTGCTAATGTACATTTTACATGGCAAAAAGACTGTTTACAATATTAAAATATACAACCAAGTATTATTATTCAACCAAGTAATTTAAAGAGAATTTCAAAAAAAAAAAATTAAACATGCAATTCGCAAGACTTACTGAATGCTTCACCACATCTGCCCAGTCAGGAGCCACAAAGTATTCTAAGTTTGCATCTAGCCATTGAGAGAGCTCCTTAATGGCTGGGGCCATTGCACCACCCAGCTAAGGGGAGAGAAAATAAAGCATCAAAAATCAGTGTTATCTCACATTGTTTATATAACTTGCAATTAGAAAAAAAATAGAAAAGGGCATGTATGTACAGTTCTTACCCTGCGACCTGTGTTCCGGTGCACTACTGGGACTCTCTCCTCACCAGTCAGGGAATTAACATCCAACTTCGTAGGGTCTTTACAACGGTGCCTCCTCTGCTTCGGACGTTCAGCAAAACTGTGCAACATGCTTGCAGTCTGAGACTAACAGATGATGAGGGAATTAGAACAAGAACAATTTCAACTCCTGTGCTTTCTTTTTGGCCAAACAACATTTCAATTTATTTGGAGAAAGCTACTTGAGCTGTGTGTAAATGTTCATTGTAGATTTTAAGTAATACATAATTCAAAAATGCTAACAGTTAAAGCTAGTATGGGGCACATTACATAAATTAAGTTTTTTGTTGTTTTGCTCTCTACTTTAGTATAATTTTTAATAGTACAAAATTTAAAGTTTTAATTAGTAACTGCAAATATACAGTCCCCTCCGACAGTATCGGCAAGGCCAATTCTTCTGTTTTTGCTATACACTGAAGATAACTGGGTTTGAGATCAAAGATGAATATGACACAATAGATGAGAATTTCAGCCTTCATTTTCCGATATTTACATATAGATGTGTTAAACAACATAGAATATGGTACCTTTGGTGGAAATTCACCCCATTTTTAGGTGAGCAAAAGTACAGTATTAAAGTAAATAACACTTAATCTTTGGATACATATCCCATGCTTGCAATAACTGCATTAAGCCAGTGACCCAGTGACATCACTAAACTGTTGCATTCTTCGTTTCCAGGCTTGTACCACAGATTCTTTCAGTTGTTGTTTGTTTTGGGGGATTTCTCCTCTTTAGAAGGTTGCTTTTCAAGACAGCTCTCTTGTCTTCCGTTTGTCCTTTTAAACAACAAATGCAGTCTTCACAGGGAAAACCCAGGGCTCAAACCAAGAGTAGACATTCAGAGCTATTAATTGTTTAAACAATCAATCTAAAAGGGCACACCTGGGCAAAAAGAAACACCTGTCAGTCACATGTTCCACATGTTTTTTTGATCACATGAAAAATGAGTGGGTTCAAACAAAAGGTGCCATGTTATAATTTCTTTAACACATCTAGATGTATATATCAGGAAATGAAAGCTGAACATCTGATCTATTGTCTCATATTCATCTTTTGATCTCAAACCCAAAAGTCTTCAGTGTATAGCAAAAACAAAGAATTGGCCTTGCCATTCCAATACATTTGGAGGCTACTGTGTGTAAGTTCATCCTTCAATTTTATGGAACCTTAGACAAATAGCAGCTATTCCAACTAGAAAACTGAGAGACAAAACTGATTTTCACTGGATAAAACTATTCAATTGTTAGAAAATTAACAGAAGTGCATGTCTGTTTATTTAACGGCAATTCACAGCACCTAACCTGTACTTTTATTATTGAAAGGCTTGTCTGTTGAATGCAAAATACATTCCACTGTTTTGAATACAGTTATCCTGTTTACATTTTTCCCAATCAGATCCTCAGGTCCAACCAGACTTTTTTGGAAGTACGTAGGTATGTAGCTAGCAGTAGCTATCTACTTTTTTCCTTCTTCTAGATATGCACCATGCAAAGAGACCACAGTCCACAGACAACTTGTTTTGTCTTATTTTCTATTAGCTCACAAGACAGAGGTTCACAAATTAACAAGCTAAACTAGATAAAGTCGTTAAAAGGTGGGGAAAAAAAAAAATGCTACCAGAAACAAAAATGTGTCTCTCATGCCCTGCATAATTTTTCAGTTCAGTGAACTGGCTTTTCCACTGTGTCTCCCGTATTGTTGTAGCGATAAAATATTAAATGCTATGGCTGTTATTTCTTTGTCAGCTGGATGGTGATATTGCGAGTTTATGCTAGCTGTGTCCTTTAATATGAGCATCCAGTGTGTGTCAATGCCATTAAAGCAGAACATTAAGTGACTGACAACTAAACTAAACTAAATCTGATTAAGAACACAAGGTGTAGATATGGATACATGAAATGCTAACATCATCAGAATACACCAGCATGGCCTCAGATGGTTTTATCACAAACTGCAAAGTGAAGATTTAAGAACATAAAGGCCTTTGTAAAGTTTACTAAAATACATTGAAAGACTGGTGAGATATGTGACCAGATGAAACATTAACCTGTATTAGAAGAATGAAATGAGGGACACATGGTGAAAAAGGAGGTGCTCTTTATGATTATCATCATTATTGCCATCATTGATGAGACCTTACTGCACCCAGTAAGGCCACCCTTGGTGAACAGATCTGAGGGGAGAAGTTAAAGAAACAGCAATCCTAATGACCCCTATGAAAGGTACAAAAAAGACTAGGGCCTCAGAGTTTTTCCCAATGGACAAGAGGGTTATCTCCAAGTGTTGGGAAGGAAAACTGACTGTTGTTTGTGCACCAAATAGCACTTTGGAGTATTCAGCCTTCTTGGAGCAGGTGCTCAAGGCAGTAACCCTAGGACAGACTTGTGGACACCAGAGGTGAGGGATGCCATCAAGTTAAAAAAAAGAAGACTTCTGAATAATGCTCATTGAGGGCTTTCCTGATTCAGTTGAGAGCTACAGAAGCACCAGAAGGGCTGTGGCAAAAGCAGTTGCAGAAACAAAACTCCGGCAGAGAAGGAGATGGAAGAGGCAATGAAAAAAGACTTTCGCATGGCTCAAAATATGTTCTGGCAAACCAGTCGGCACCTCAGGAGAGTGAGGGAGTGTTGACCTCTACTTGGGATATTGTCGAGCAATGGAGAGAACACGTTTAGGAACTCTTTGCACTTTAAGGAACATGCTGTCCCTTCAGGAGCCAGCACCAGAAATCTCTGGTGTTTTAGACTCCATCTCTGTGGCTGAGCTAGAAGAAGCAGCCTTTATTTGTCACATATACAGCGGAATGAAATTCTTCAATCAAATTCAGTGAAGAATTTCACTCAGCAGTGTGAAAGTCTTTTTCTTCGCATATCCCAGCTTGTTAGGAAGTTGGGGTCAGAGCGCAGGGTCAGCCATGATACAGCACCCCTGGAGCAGAGAGGTTAAGTTAAGGGCCATGCTCAAGGGCCCAACAGTGGCAACTTGGCAGTGCTCGAACCCCCAACTTTCTGATCAGTAAGCCAGAGCCTTAACCATTGAGCCACCACTGCCCCTGCTAACTATGGCAGTTAGAAACTAATTATGGCAGTTAGAAAATTTCATAGTGGTAAGGCTGCAGGAGTGGATGAGATTTGGCTGGAGATGTTGAAGTCACTGGACAAGGTTGGGGCTGTGTGGTTAACATGCCTCTTTAATGTTGCATGGAGATCTGGGACAGTGCCCTTGGGCTGGCAAATTGGTACTGTAATCCCTATTTAAAACAAAACAAAACCAAAAAAAAAAAAAAAAAAGGGTGTTCCAGTTATAGGGGAATCACACTCCTTAGCCACCCAGGAAAGGTCTATTCCAGGGTTCGGGAGAAGAGACTCCCTCCAAAAGTTGAACCTAGAATTCAGTATGAACAATGCAGGTGCTTTCCAGGTCGTGGAACACTGGACCAGCCCTTTACCCTTATGGAAGTATCAAGGTATGCAGAGAAGATTTTGGCACCATATGAACCAGACCTCCGATCTTCCGGAAAAGGGGGGGATGCTCCCTTCAGGTGAGGGAAGAGACTTTGCCTCTGACAGATGAGTTCAAGTATCTTGGAACAAAAGTGCAGGAGACGGACAAATGGATCAGGTAAGCAGCAGCAGTGTTACAGTCACTGTACCAGTCTGTGGTGGTGAAGCAGAAGCTCAGTTTTTGCGAACAAACTTTACCAGTCAATCTCCTCCACTTTTTTGTGGTTTTCATGGGCAAGATATCAAGATACAGCCAAGGTCAGTTAGGTCTCCAGTATGTGGGGCTAGAAGTAACATCCCTTTTATTTGCAAAGCTCTCTGTTTACCCATGAGCTGTGGGTAGCACAACTGAGATCCCACCACAGGGTAGCCGGGCTTACTCTCCATGATAGGGTGAGGGGTTCAATGTTCTGGGAGAACTTTGGAGTACAGCCACTTTTCCTCTGATTTGGGAGGAGCCAGTTGAGATGGTTTGGGCACCTTGCAAGGATGCCGCCTAGTCAGGTCCTGGTAGACTCTCCCAGTTGTCTTGTGAACAGATGGGGATCCCCCAGGAGGAGGGAATTTGTGGCTGGGGCTAAAGAAGTCTGGGCAGACTTTCTCAGCCTTTTGCAACCATGACCCTCACCAGGATAAGTGGAAGAAAAATGAAAGAAACAATGAATGAAATGTCCTGAAACACTGCCACTCTCCATGTACTTGTGAACTGCATTGTAATACAAACACTCATGTTAACATAACATCCATTCACTGTTAATCATGTTAGCATGTTTAAGTAAAATATTCCTTTCAGAATCTTACATCATTCCCTCACTTTCAGACCCTTCTAAATTTGTGTGACTGACCATTGAAAAAGCAGGAAGCTCCATTCTGTAGCTTGGGTTCTGTCTGAGCCATTCCATCAGGCCTTTACTGGCTGCCTCTCTGTCAACACTCATGGTCAGTGACTCTGAGGGAGGGGGTACAGAAGCGGGATGGGTGGGGCAGTCAGGCTGAGAGGAGGTGGAGGACACAATGGGCTGGTTGATAGTCTCTGGCTGCCCCTTTAAAAAACCCAGAATTTGGTTGGTTACTTCATTTACCCTCTCAAAAATTACACTGTTCCACATATATCCAACTAACCATCTTCATAATCTCCCTTACCTTTGCTTTACTTAAATTTATGTCTCGTTCCTTCACCAATCCAAGGTCAAGTGTTTCCACATTTCTCCTTCGACCTCTCCTCCTCCTCATTATTGAATCGTCACGACGAAGGCTGCCATTAACAATCTGCCCTGTAACAGGGTGTACAAGTCCTGCTTGCAGAATACCCGCCATGTCCAATCCCATCAAGCCCTCCATGGAGCTTAGGTTAGGCATTTTGTGAGGTGCTGATTGGACAGCATGGGTCACATGTCTCATAGATTCAGCCTCCCTACCAAATGCAATTTCTGTTGCCTTAGACAGATCCATTGCAGCTTCTTGCCAACCATTTAGGAGGAGGGCACCCCCATGGTGGGAGATGCCACGTTGGATTTTTTCTCCAAGATCGATTGGTTTGACAGGAACCTCCGTGTTAAACCCACACTTGGAACGCTTGAGTTCAGAAAGAAATGCAGGTGTTACTAACCGTTCCTGGAGACAGTGGGAAAGAAAGAAAATGACTTACATGTTGTAATTTTACAAAATGGCATGCTTTATCATTATGGTGTCTTCAACCTTTATTTCACAATTACAAAGCTGTAACCACTTACCTTGTGTATATGGGGTATTGAGTGTGGAATGTTTAAGTTAAGGTCTTGAGGTAGAGGTATTCTTGCTGGTAAAAACCCTGCCCTTTGCTGGGCACTGTTGGACAGACAGGTGTTGACAACTGAGTTGGGAGATTCATACTGCTGACTGGGGGAAGGCCACTTCCCCTTTAAGATGGCTTGGCAAATACTGTCAATGCGGTTGATGATAACTTTGTCCTGAAAAAGTAGAAATTTAAAGTGTTAAATTTAAAAAAATAACACATTGAGTGCATGAAATACTTTTAGAAATGGTTATGAAATATCAAATGAAAGACAGACTACACAAACCTTGGGCCACTCGGAGAATGTGTAATGGGGTTTCTCTTGTAGCAGTCGAGCAATGGTTGGCTCCTTTGGATCATGAAGACTGCCTGCCACCTCACATATGGATGGATCAAACTGTGGTGCCTCAACAAAACTATCCCCCAATAAAGCTGAAGAAGCATACACAAATAATTATAATCGGTATAATGGCAGTAAATATTGTTCCAAACCGTTTTATATGATGTAACTACAGATAATAATTTATATATTATTATTCTGTAAATACTTTTTGTTACTCTGTCTCTGTATTCCAGATTTTTTTAAAAATAAAAATAATTACTATGCCTAATGTCAAATATCAGCTTGTGTATACTGTTAGTATGCTTTAGTTTGTTGTTAAAAAATGTTATCACTGAGTCTGTGGAGAAAAATCTTTAAAACATGGTATTCTTGCGCTGCTGTGAGTTAGCCTAAAAAAGCCTAAAAGTATTAGTGTTTTAATTTAGTGTCGTCATCAGTGCATTATCAAATCCCAACCTTGTATACAAAAGAGGATCTAACTACTGGGTCATTCCATGTCAATTCAAACAAATTCCAAAAGGTTGGTTGCATGAACGTCTTCAATTTACTTCAAACTTTTTCTAGGCTATGACTGATATTTGAAACTGAGAATTATGAAGTACTGCTGATCAGTTATTGATACTGATACACTGATATAAAATATAGCTGGTTTTACATTGGACGGGTGTCAGATTCGTTGTACAAATTTAGCTTTCTTCACTTTTTGTTGGATTTTATTTCAATAATCTAACAAAGTTTTCTCATCAGAGCTGAGGTACTTCTCAGAGAAACCAGAATGTCAGAATTGTATCTGTCTAATTATTTGAAATAATGGCCCTTCAAAATGTATATTTACAGTAGTACTGATACCTTTATTGACACCAAGTAATACTTCTACTCAATTATAAGGTTTCAAATTTAGGACAATCATAAATCACACCTAGTATTCTGAAATATTAGACAAAATTTACTATGCTATATACCTCAATTTTCTTTCTATAGCTTGTATTATTCCACTTTCGGAATGTAATCACAATTTTTCATTCAGCAAGGTTTAGGATATAGGCAATCCAAATATGGGTAAAATTGAAGATTAAAAAAAAAATAAAAAAATTGAGAAGCATAAAATCCTACGTTGACAAGCAGCTAAAGTATAATCCTACTCCTATATACAACTCCAAATTTCATTGGCATCACTATGCATCACTATGAAAAATAATTCAAGATTTTGTAAAACTTGAATGTTTATGCACAAATGTACAAGTAATTTTAACACAATATAAACCGTTATATGATGAAAGCAAATATATCATATATCTTCATATTTACCTTACACTGATCAGCCATAACATTAAAACCACCTGCCTAATATTGTGTAGGCCCCCCTTGTGCCACCAAAACAGCTCTGACCCATCGAGGCCTGGACTCCACATGACCTCTGAAGGTGTGCTGTGGTATCTGGCACCAAGACGTTAGCAGCAGATCCTTTAAGTCCTGTAAGTGGCGAGGTGGGGCCTCCAGGGATCCAGCACATCCCACAGATATTAGGAAATAAAGTTGCCATGAAGGGGTAGCAAAGTAACATCCACATAAATGCCAGGACCCAAGTTTTCCCAGCAGAACATTGCCCAGAGCATCGTACTGCCGCCACTGGTTTGCCTTCTTCCCATAGTGCATGCTGGTGCCATCTCTTCCCCAGGTAAATGATGCGCATGCACCAGGCCATCCACATGATGTAAAAGAAAACATGATTTATGAGACCAAGCCACCTTCTTACATTGCTCCACGGTCCAGTTCTGATGCTCACGTGCCCATTGTAGGCACTTTTGGCGGTAGACAGGGGTCAGCATGGGCACTCTGACCGGTCTATGGCTATGCAGCCCCATACACAGCAAGCTGCGATGCACTGTGTTATGACATCTTTCTATCATAGCCAACATTAACATTTTCAGCAATTTGTGCTACAGTAGCTCTTCTGTGGGATCGGACCAGACGGGCTAGCCTTCACTCCCCACGCACACCAGTGAGCCTTGGGTGCCCATGACCCTGTCGCTGGTTCACCAGTTGTCCTTCATTGGACCACTTTTGGTCAGTACTAACCACTGCATACCAGGAACACCTCACAAGACCTGCCATTTTGGAGATGTTCTGATCCAGTCGTCTAGCCACACAATTCAGCCCTTATCAAAGTCGCTCAGATCCTTAAGCTTGCCCATTTTTCCTGCTTCCAACACATCAACTTTGAGAACTGACTATTCACTTGCTGCTTAATATATCCCACCCCATGACAGGTGCCATTGTAATGAGATATTCAATGCTATTCACTTCACGTGTCAGTGGTTTTAATGTTATGGCTGATCAGTGTATTTGACTATTTGTGTTGCTTCTTATAATAAAGTTACATCTGTGAAACCTAACATACTAAATGTTTGTGTATAAGGCCCACATTCAAGGTAACAATGGTGGCATACTGCAGTAATATTAGCTAGCTATATAGTGAATAAATCACGATGGGGCATGTTGTTATAGGAATAAGTGGTTAAGACGTTGGACTCCTGATCAGAAGGTTGAGAGTTCAAATCTCAGCACTGCCAAGCTGCCACTGCTGGGCCCTTGAGCAAGGCCCTTAACCCTCAACTGCTCAGGTGTATAAACGAGATAACTGTAAGTCGCTCTGGCTAAGGGCGTCTGTCAAATGCCATAAATGTAATGTAAATGTGATGCCACTGCCACCCCGAAATTGTTAAGTTCCTGTAACAGCTGGCCCTGAAGTGTTTTATTCCTCTTATACCACACCTGTTTGCAAATAATTATTTATTTCTTAATTCATTAATGAATCATCATTCTTTTCAACCATACTTTTTAACACCATAATTTTTTAAACATTCATAGTTACATTTCATGTTGTGGAACATCCAGTTTCTGTTATCACTTATGTTAGAGCAGTTATAACAAATGTTCCCTCATTAGCCTCCTTTTTCAATTCAATTAAATTTTTTTTGCATAGCACTTTTAACAATAGACATTGTCACAAAGCAGCTTTACAGAAATATATAAATTCAGGATATACATTTTAAATTTATGAATTTATCACTAATGAGCATGAAAGCGGCAATGGTGGGAACGAAAAACTCCCTGAGTTGATAAGAGGAAGAAACCTTGAGAAGAACCAGACTATGGGTTATACCGGATAGGGCGATTATAAATAATTCCCTTCTATGACTATATACTATATGGTCAAAAAGTGCAATTGTGTAACCATGAACTACAACTTTTTCTCTCTCCCTCGATGTTATAAGACAAGGTAAGAAGAAACCAGAAAGCTCCTCTGTCCTGAGGACTCTCCTACATGCAAGATTTGCACACATTTTTACTTAAAAATGTATACTTTAATTCACAGTATTTACAGGCAAAATAGAGCCTATACAGAGGCTATATGACCTATCTAGAGAGATCTACTCAGAGCTTGTCTACGATGCGCCAAGAGAAAGTAGTCCAAGCAGATTACTAGTCGGGCAGGAAAAACACAGCATAAATATTATAGCACATGAATACTAAATGAATACAGCATGTGAGTACATTCAGAGCTATTAATTGTTTAAACAATCAGCCTAACAGGGAACACCTGGGCAACAAGAAACACCTGCCAGTCACAGGTTCCAATATTTTTGATCACTTGAAAATAGGTGAGTTTAAACAAAAGGTGCTATATTTTAAGTTTAACACATTTTAACACATGTTTTAAGTTTAACACATGTTTAACACATCTAGATGTAAATATCAGGAAATGAAAGCTGAAATTCTGATCGATCATTTCATATTCAGCTTTTGATCTCAAACCCAAATGTCTTCGGTGTATACCAAAAACAAATGAATTAGCCCTGCCATTCCAATACTTTCAGAAGGGATCGTGTATATCTGTGTGCGTGTGTGTGTGTACTTTTTATATACACCCACTGGTCACTTTAACAGAAACACCTGAACACCTGCTCATTTATGTGGTTATCCAATCTGAGGCTATCATGGGCTCACCAAAACTGGAATGCTGAAGACTGGAAGAAGAACAGATGATTGGGTCCAGTCTGATTCCAGTTTGGGTGAGGCTGTGCCCATGATAGCCTCAGATTCCTGTTCATGGCTTCCAGGAGTGGAACCCAATCTGGACTTCTGCTGTTGTAGCCCATCCACCTCAAGGTTCAATGTTTTGTGCATGTTGAGATGCTTTTCTGCTTGCCACAGTTGTAAAGAGTGATTATTTCAGTTACTATATACTTAATGTTTTTTTTTTTTGCATTATTCTGTTGTGTGTGGAAAATCCCAGGAGAGCAGTTTCTGATATACTCAAACCAGCCCATCTAGTACCAACATCCCTGCCACAGTTAGAGTCACGGAGATCACACTTTTTCTTCATTCTGATGTGTCTAATAAAGTGGACAGTAAGTGTACCTATAGAGGGATATTATAATCAAACT
The DNA here is from genome assembly GCF_027358585.1 of Pangasianodon hypophthalmus. Classification (NCBI taxonomy): domain Eukaryota; kingdom Metazoa; phylum Chordata; class Actinopteri; order Siluriformes; family Pangasiidae; genus Pangasianodon; species Pangasianodon hypophthalmus. The sequence goes on from NC_069711.1 coordinate 5,734,961, forward strand.
GCATGGTTGTGTTTATAAGAATTTCCAATTATTACTCCCAACATCTATCTTGCTGTATTCTTTCTACATTTTTTGATGAACTAGCAAGTAAGAATAATCCTCTTAAATCTTTAAAAATAATTATAAAAAGTGTACTTAGCCAAATAATGGATTAACATGATATATTGATGCAATGATACTGGGTAATGGGTTGGGCTCTGTATCCAAGATAAGGACTAAAACTGAACATAGAAACTGGTAAATGTACTGTACCTGTTGTCTTTGTTTCTTCTTCCTTCATCTCATCCTTCACTTCCACATCAGCAGCCTGTTCCAGGTGTGGGGTCATTGTGGTGCTGTCAGGTTTGGGTTTGACCTCTGACTCTATTGAACCCAAGAGTAACTCCTGTTTTATGTCATGGTCAGCCTCAGGGTCTGGGAACACAGAGTGGTCTGGTACTGGGGTGGGAAAGGTGGGAAACAACGGAAATGAAGAAGGCAAAGTATGGGGGGAGAGTGTGGGGTTGGCTGGACTATTCTCTACTAGTTCTAAAGAATTTTCAAGGGGTTTTCCAGAAGCTTCTTTTACCAACAATTTTTCACTTGGGTCATTGGGGGATCCTTCAAGTAGTTCCTCCAGGGTCCCTTTGCATGGTATATCATAAGGTTCTGTTAAGGGCACTTTATCTGGCTCCATTAGGAGTTTTTCACAAGATTCTTCCAAGTACACTTGACAATGATCCTTCAGCTGTTCCTCACTTGGCATGTTGCACACTACCTTCAGGGGCTCCAAGTGATTTTCCATCAGAGTTTCTACAGAGGGCACATTATTTGTTTTGCTTTCAATTTCCTTTAGCCTCTGATCAGTTTCCAAATTACTATGGCCACCATGGGAAGTTTCCTCTTTCTTAAAGTGATATTCTACATGTTCTGCTCTATCTTCTGAACTAGGGTTACAATGTGTGATGTCAGAATCACCCAGCTTTGTTTCTAGCTCCTCACTAATGGACCCTGCTTGGTCAATGCCTACATCTGAAAGTGCAAGTGGTTGGGGAGCAACATATTCAGGTGGACTGGCAGATAAATCTGGCTGTTCCATGGAAGTCTCTCCAGCATTTAGATCTTTGAACAACATGAAGCTTGGTGCTAGTGGTTCTACATGGTCACTCTGTGAGTCAGAACTTGGTATGCTTAAACAGCCTGTAAGTGGATCCTCCCGTTCCTGTCCATCTTCAGACTGAGGAGGGTCCAGGAATTCTGTTTCCAGTGAAGGCTCCCCCAAGATAGGATCACCTTCATTGAAAATATCAGAGGTTTCAGCATGATCTGAGCTTCCCCACGGGGTCTGAAGTTCATCTAGTTCCACTGAAGGGGCCATTAACCCAGTCTCCTCTGAGGACCCCTGTTCTCCCACAAGAACGTCATTTCGAAGTTTCCCATCTATAGAGTCAGTCATGTCTCCTTGTGCCCCAGTAATGTCTCCTTGTACATCATATGAATTTAACATACTCTGACCAGCTGAGGCAGAATTAAATGGAAATCCATTGAACGGTTCTTTGCTAGTTTTGCTATGGAGGGAGCCAGAGGTCAAGCCTTCATGCTGTAGAGACCCAAGATCCAAAGAGTCATTAATTGTGGGGCAGTCCAAGAAGTTTTCCCTGGAGTTTGCAGGCATAGTCAAAGTGCTTTCTGATTCTGATGCTGCTACTACTTCTGAGGCTTGGTGATGTCCATGCGCATGCATGTGCTGGTGTATTTGTGAGGAGTGTAAGAGGGTATGATGATACTCTGTGGGCTGAGGAGAATGGCAGTGTCCCAGATAGCAGTGTTGATGGGGCAAGCTTGACACTGGGTTTCCATGGTTTTCTTTCGGGATGTAGTTACGGTAGGTCTCCAGGAAAGACAAATGAGGATCATTCAATATGTAGAAGTCAGTGCGGCTAAGGCCATGCTTGGCTACACCAGTGAGAAGATCACGGTCATGTTTCCCACATTCCCACCAAACAGGCAAGTAAAGACTAGGACGACACAGCTTCAGCCGCTCCTCTAGGAGTGGGTGATTCAACACCTGCTCACGAACCTTTCGCATGAGCTCAATGCGGTACAATGTACGAGCAGCTCGTTCTTCAGTAATGGGTTCTATACACAGAGTGGGGTCAACCAGACCTACAGTGGAAAAAAGTCAGAAATATAGTTTAAGTAACAAAACTAACCTATCCAATGTCATCCCTTTATCCATCCACCTCTACCTTCATCTTTCCTTGGTGGCAGTCTGCAGGCAGTACGACACATAGACACAAAGCTCCAAAAATATCTTTCCAAACTTTCATCTGTTTTTCTCTCCAAACGAGCAAAGATACGGAACTGGCGCCAGTCAAAAACCTTCTTCTCTGGGTCATACACCACACCAAATGAGGACACAGTACGATAGAAATCAGCTTGTTCACGGCGTGTCCACCTGTAACATGAACACACCAAAAAATTATGGGACAAATTCATTCAGTTAAAATCAGCTTTAAAACTGTAACTAAGCCTAGTCTTAGGAATTGCTAGTTCTTGGCTAATGTTATGGCTCCAAAAACATTGTAAGCATAAAATGGTTTCTTTGTTTTTAAATAATATAATGGATGCAAGTGAAGGACTTTCAAGTAATACCAGAAAAAGGACTTAATGACATGACTATGGAGGAATGACACAAAAACAGGAAGAGTAAAGGGCTGCGGAAATCAGCAGAGTAAGGAAGCATGTGTAGTGTATGTAGCATGCAAAAAGGTGCAGTTTGGCTTGATTATTTCCTTTTTATTCACCTGTTCTGCCAAATCATTATTATTACTATTTTTTTTTAGATTAGCACACTAGTACTGAGTGGATTAGGATTCTTGTTAGATTTTTTTTCCACCATAGTCTGAGCTGTGAGAACTGAAAAATAACTGAAAAAAGTTTTTTTTTTTTTTTTTTATGTTCACATAACCTAGGCTAATTAAGACCATAGAATGCCTTTTTTATTTTGCTAGGAATGATATCTGCAACAGCACACAGTGCCTCAGAGTGCTTTCAGTCATCATCTGACATGTTTAAAAGTTAAATTATATTCATGTCCCAAATTACTAGTGTCTTGCTATAAACCGCATGAAACAAAAATCAATAAAGAATGCTTTTTTAATATATATATTTTTTAACCAGCGCTAAGTGATTTTTCTTTTTTTATACTGTCACTGGAGGTTGTTACAGTGGGAACTTGTTTAACCATCACCAGGCACAGACCTACTAAAATGTGTAAATGCTGTTCACATGTATGTACACGGAACTGCTCATTGGTCTAAATGGGGAAAGTCTATTTATGTATGTGCTCCACTGGGTGAAATAATACTAAATAGTTATTTGTTTTTTTAAAATGTAGATACAGTCCCTGTAATAAAAGGAAATGTTGCTGTAACACCCAAACCTGTAAAATGAATATGTAACAAAAAAGCCTCTGACATTGCTCACCTTCTTTGCCACTCAAGGAAAAGTGGATCAGAATTTGTCGTACAGCGTCGTAGCTCCTCACCCAGTTGCCAGGCAACAGGCCCAATGCCCTCATGCATGAGAATTTCATGACGAAATGGTTCACGGCGTGTGTATCGCTGATAGGCAGTGATAAGTCGTCGTAACCTTGCTGTAAGAGCAGATGCTGTCGGCCATAGTGCCTGACCTTGCTCCACTACCTCCTCAGCTAATCCATCTGGACGAGTCACTACATCAAAAACACAGTGCTTCTGTGACAATAGCACATACCTAAATACCAGCAATGCATATCATCACACTCAATGTCACACTAGGGGTTGCATGACTTAAATTGTACTAGTCGACCAGTAATTCAAAAATTACAAAAAACTGATTCAGGACATTGCTATTTTTAGGCTCTTTAATTAGTGTAGCAAAGAAGGCATCACACCAATCTTCAGTCAACAGTCATACACAGGCTACAAATTATTAGCTTCTTTGAGGCTACATTGTCAACAATAAACGTGAATAAATTCATGCAATAAATTGTAAACAAAATAATAAATCACTCAATGATCAGCCTTACTTAGGTGGAGGATGCAAAAACCTGTGAGGTTTTTCTGCCATGTTCAGCTCCAGCCTCAGTAGCAAAAGTGTGCATAAATTGGCCTCTGTGAATTATCTAGAGCACCGCTCTAAACTAGCTGAGTGGCATTGGATAGTGAAATGCAAATTGCTGCAATGAATGCAGTCTTTTGCAGAGTGCACAATCACTCTGCCACAGTGCAAGGATTTTATTTAAATTTTATTAGATTTAAAGGATAACAAAAATAACTGTAGAGAAATTTCCTTCAGGAACGGGATTAAAAAATAGTCTTGCACACACCTCTACACTCTATAGAAATTAATGTCAAACTGACAATGTTCCATTAAAGCAAAAGAAAATTTTTTAAACATGTCTTCTCCCAGCAAAGTTTTACACAGTGTGAAATCATCAAAGTACACCATCAAAGTACAGGTAACCTGGTTTTCTTTACTGTCTCTCTGCATTTCCATCTGCCTCGCTGTCCACAGTCCCAACAGCTGAGCAGTCGACTAGTCGACTAGTCGCAACCCATAGGACAAATTAGATATGTATTTGTATTTGACATGTTAATATGCCAAGCAAAACTTTTCTGTGTAGTTCACAAACAAATTTTGGAGCCACTAAGGGAACATGGTGATGAAAAAAAATATGAGATGGGAGGAAAATTTATATTTCAATGCTCTTGCATTGCTCACAAAAAAAAAAAAACTCACGAAAAAGCAAAAAATAAATAAATAATAATAATAATTGCGAGAGAACCACAAAGTTTGTATTGAAAAAAAAAATTATATTGAAATATAAATATTCCTCCCATCTCATATTTTTTTTTTTCCATCACCATGTCCCCTTAGCGGCTCTGTAAAAACATACCTCCAAGAGAACTGTCATGTTTCACTGTGTCCTCTGAGAAAGAGTTTGCCTGCTTTGAAGAAAGCACATTGAATGTTACAACATCAAAATTTATGCCGTTTACACTACAATTTTCCAAAAATATCGTTCACCTGACATTTAATCATCACCTTTTTCTCTTCTTTGTCCTCTATTCCCTCTGGCTTACCGTCTACTTCTTCTTTTATATCATTGCTCTTGATTACACTGCAAAACATTTAATCAAATAAAGCCTATTTTGGCAGCTACAACAAATTACAAAGTATGAAGTCAATCAAATTCAACCAAAATAAAATATGTTCATATGAATGACTTTCTTATTTCTTATGTTTAAGCTGTAATGAATTGTTAAAAACAGCTGGCCACCTTAAAACACAACCCCTACTATTGCTGTCAAGCACAATTTACCTATCTGTTACATCTGGCGCAGCCTCAGCACCACCCTGCTCTGCCGTAAGTGCGATGACATCTGGCATGCCCACCCGCTCTAAGAAACAGAGCTGAGGATCTGCGCGCATGGCATTGTACCGCTCATACCCTACACAATGACATACACCAGTTAAAGTCAACATAAAAATGATTAATGTAAAAATAAAATGTACTAGTTAATGCCCATCCTTCAGTAGTTTCATCCTACCGTGCTTGTGTACCCCAATAAGCAGAGATTTATCTGCCTCAGCATCCCACCAACCAGTAGGGATTTCCATGTAGTCAACTTCCGGCAGGGCCACCTCTAGTTTGCTACCAAACGCACACAACTCATGAGTTAAGCAATAAAAAAAAAAAATAAGAAAAAGCAAACAGTGCATCACAACCAGTTAGTAAAAGCATAGCTGAGCTACTGCTTAGACTAAAGTTTTTTTTGGGTGAACCACTGACAGTTGACACAGTTGCTTCACAAAATCTTTTAATGTAGAAAAAATAGTAGGCTGGCAAACACAGTACCTGGCCGAGACTCCTTCTAGAGCCTGATTGGCAGCCTCCCCGAGTACCTCTGCTTTAAGGTAATAGAGCATTCGCACCCTCAGCAGCACCCTATACACAGACATAGCGTTGGTTTGCATTTTAACATCTTTGGTCATGCTGGGGTGTTACCATATATATCCACACCTACACTGCGGATTCTGTTTTTCAGTCTTCATAATTGAAAGTATTCTTCAGTTATCCCCAGTAAAGATTTTTCATGGCCTGCAAATTTGTTTGCTATTGCTAAGCTTAATAATAATAATGATAATAATAATAATAATAATGATAATAATTAATAATAATAATAATAATAATAGTAATAATAATTTTCTTTACTATGTATCCCATCCAGGGTGGGTTCCTGCCTCGCTCACAGTGCTCCCAGGATAAGCTCTGTACCCACTGTGACACTGATCAGGATAAAGCAGTTATTGAAGATGAATGAATGATGTCTTAGTCCAGTTACTTTAATATAAGTTCAAATGTACTGCAACACAGAAGCAAATCAATAAAGTGTGTAACTAGGACTGCACTGTACAGTCATGGGAAAAAGAAAGTACACCCTCCTTCAATTCTATGTTTTTATTTATCAGGACATAAATAACAATTGTGTGGTCTTCACCAACTTCTATAAAAATACAAATAACCTCAGGTGACAAAAACAACAACAAAAAAACACAACCGATTTCAATGTGTAGTCATTTTTCCCGCAAAGTAAACCAACATTCAGAAGCCAGATGGGAAAAAATAAGTACACTCTTCCTACTTCCACAATCACTAAGAGAGTAATTAGCAGTCAGTTGTTACTAATAAATTGTACATGATTAGTTAATCATCAAGAAGTGTGACTACCTCTATAAAAGCAGAACTTTTGGCAGTTTGTTGCTCTGGAGCACTCAGGTGTGTGTCTACATCATGCCAAAAAGAAAGGACATCAGCCATGACCTAAGAGAAGCAACTGTTGCTGCTTCTACATTGAGAAGGATTGTTTATAAATGGAGAGCCTTCAAGACAGTTGCCAGTTTCCTAGGAGTGAGCAAATTCAGTCCAACGTCAGACCATTAAGAGAGATATAAAGAAAAACCCAAGAGCTATATCATGTGACCTACAGGCCTCTGTAAGCACATTAAATGTTCATGACGGCATGATCAGAAAAAGACTGAACAAGAATGGCTTTCATGGAAGGGTGGCTAGTAAAAAGCATCTTCTCTCCGAAAATAATATAGCAGCATGACTTAGGTTTACAAAATTGCATCAGAACAAACAACAAAAGTTCTGGAACCATATCCTTTGGACTAATGAGACCACGGCGGAGATGTCTGTGGTCACACGCCGTGTTTGGTTTTCGCCAAACATGGCGCTGTATGTGATGATCAAACACCCCATACCAGCTGTAAAGCATGGTGGTGGAGGGGTGATGATTTGGGCTTGTTTTGCAGCCACAGGACCTGGGAAACTTGCAGTCATTGAGACGATCTTACACACACACACACACACACACACACACACACACACACACAGTAGTGAACACACACACACACTGTGAACACACACCCGGAGCAGTGGGCAGCCTTTTTTTTTTTTTTTTTTTTGCTGCGGTGCCGGGGAGCAGTTGGGGTTTCTGAATGTTGGCTTACTCTTTTTGGAAAAAATGACAACATATTGAAATCTGTTGTGATTTTTGTTGTCACCTGAAGTTACTTGTTTGTTTATAGAACTTGGGGAGGACCACACAATTGTTATTTAGGTCCTGATAAATAAAAACACAGAACTGAAGGAGGATTTCCTTTCTTTATCCCATGACTGCATATACAATCATATACAGACAGCGCCAGAATTACCACCCTTGGTAAAGATAGGCAAAAAAGCAAATGCCTTTGTGGTTAATTAGCTTCACCTGACACTGAAATATGAGAGAAACCTAACCCTAACAAAAAAAAAGGATAGATGCAAGTCATGACCAAGTCTCCGAATCTACATGCCAGTAAATTATTTTGATAGCATGCAATAAGAAAGCCCTTTCTTTTCTTTGTCCTATCTAACCAATTGCATTTTCTTACCTGTATCCTAAACCTTTTTGATTTTAATCCGTTCAACCATTTCAAATATAACATCAACACAGAAAGCAGTGTTTTGATGTGGCTCACTTGTTACAGTGCTGTTTGAGGTGTTTCTTGTAGCTGTCGTCCTGGAGTACTACTTCTGGGTTACAGTGAACTAGCCAGTCAGCATTTTTTAGCTCAGGAGGACTTAACTGGTTCTTAAGTTTCTTACCCTTACGGCCCCGGGGTACAGGAACAGACAGTCCTGCACAGAAAGAAAATCTAAATGAAAATTCAGTGACAACATATCAGTGTTTAATAATATTCTGGTGAGCATGGAAATGGCAAAGTTTTACCATTCAAGTATTACTGGCACCCTTGATGACTGATTAAAAAGATTAACACAAGCAATACATGATATTCTGATATTTTTGCAAAACACACAAAAAAACATGAAGTACTGCATTTTCTCTTAGTCCACACAGAACATTTTCTCTTAGTCCACACAGAACATTTTCTCTTAGTCCACGCAGAACATTTTCTCTTAGTCCACGCAGAACATTTTCTCTTAGTCCACGCAGAACATTTTAAGCTCCTTTATATTCTTATATAGGTTTGTGCATATGGACTCCCCTCTCCCATTCAAACCACAGGTTTTCACAGGGTCAAATACAGAAACTGAGACAGTTAATGCAAAAATAGATTTTTCGGGCCGTAAAGTTACAGCATATTGTATCATATTGTTCCATACATGGCTCTACATTCAATACATTCAACAGACTGGATATTAAAGGTCGCTATTACCTGAGTGGTTATGGAGTGCTTGATTGTGCCCATCCTTGGTGGGTGTGATTAAGTCCCAGATGAAGCTCTTGATCTTGTCGTCACCTTTGTAGTGACGGACACAGTAGGCAAGCAGTGCTCTGCACAGCACTTCCATGTCTCTTTCTGTAAGGTGCCACTTAAAACGTCCGTGATTCAGTATGTCCTTCCAACGCCCCCACCTGTACATATAGTTTGAATATTAATATTAATATTCCAGCCAGTATAAACATTTTTAATACAAGAATACCAAATTCAGTGGCTTTAACAAAGAAAATATAACTTAAAACACATGCATATAGTTCAAAAGTCACTATGGTTACTGACTATTATTGCAAACAAAAAAGCCTTTTATTTCTCTCCAGGAAATAAAATGGTAGTTACATATGGAACTGTGGTTCTATGAACCCTGCCGGGGCAGTGAGTATCACCTGGGTATCTTTTCTTGAGTGCGCGCACATGCACACACACACACACACACACACACACACACACACACACACACACACACAAAACCTTCCAACAAGTGATGCAGTAAAGTATAACACAGTATTTGCAATAAATACTTCTATCATACACTTCAATTTACGGTTGAACGGTAAAAATCATATCTAAAAGAGACACTCCTTGTGGACTGTTCAAGAATGCCCGATGACTTCCTTAACCCTTAACCTGAGCCTCTATATGGAGCTCTCCAAAGCACACAAACAGCTGGTCAGTGATCCACCGATTTCTTTCTGCAAGGAGAAAATGTGCACTGGACTAACACCTAATGGGTGCATGCACATGTCTTTGTCACTATTACTTTCCCTTGTACTATTGGTGACAGGTGCTAAGCTTTCAACTAACGCCAAAACCGCTTTTATGTCTAACATTCTTTTTTTTCTGATCATATAATATCTAGAAAAGAACTTGGACAGGCACTCAGGCTAGTAAAGACTACTTTTCGGTATAACCAGTCTTGCAGGTCTTGCAAGACCTAGACCCCTGTGTTTGGGGGTGGTCCATGTGTATTTTCAGATACAACGCCAAGATTCCACAGCAATTTCAGTGAATCGTGCCATTGAGGCAAAGTCACAACCTGATCTAGCACAAATGTGTTTTAGTGTTTACGTTTGCACAGCGCTGCATCCTGCATAACTCCGCGTAACTCCACGTATCCGCTGTTGCAGTTTCTGAAACCCTCCTATGCCCGAAAAATGTGAGGTTAGCTACATTACATACAGAGCAAATGCACTCTGTGTTAGGGATACAACCCATATGCCATACCATCATATTCATATTCCAAGGATTTACACACAGAGCTTTATCAGCCACCAAGCCATAAGGCCACCAGTGAGTCAATGTTAGTGCTTCCTTATCTGCCACTGGAGCCAGAATGTGTGTTCTTTGATTAAGTTACAGCTTCTATGTGATCTTGAATGTGCATAAGGGCTCATTAATAAAACTGATGCATTGTGGGATAGCCCAGTCACAATCACGGGTGACTGTAAGTATTAGGTATCGATCAGATGTGTATAGGGGAATATCCAGCTTCAATTTCACTAAGGCAGCCCTAAAACCACTTTAAGAAAACATTAAAAGAAAAGGCCTTGTCTTTGTTTAGAGAATATCACTACATGTGAAAAAGTCCATTTTGAGCTATTATTTGAAAATTAATTTATTCACAACCAAGGGCTGCATTATTTCATGACACTGCTTATACCAGTTGGTCACTTGATTTACAAATGGGGTCACAAAGAAAATCAAAATCTCCTCTTTAGTACAGCATTTTTATTTTGAAATGTCACTGGAAGTCACATTCAAACAATCCACATTTAACATGCTATTTTAGTCTTTTTCTGCTATCATGACATGCTGTACTAGCATAGGAGTTCTGCAATAAAAATGGACAACTTTCCCCCGTCATCTACCTCCACTTAAACTAGCACTGTGTCTCAAATCTCAAACGTGTGTACTATTCTAGACCATTTTTGAATACTTTGCATGGAATGGCTAAACGTGTTCAACTTGGAAACCTGATGGACTGGGATTTTTTTTTTTTAGCTCTAACATTCCATCTGGTGAATGTTGCTTTTAATCATCTAAATGTACTTAAGATATATAGGGAAAAAAGGTTCTTTATAGTTAAGCCCTGATTCCTTTGTACTATAGCTGTAGCAGTAGAGATATGTACAGACTGAAGGATTGTAAAATAGGTCTTTCAGGTCATTCTAGCTTATATTTTATACTGCACCTTGATGGTAGACCAAAGAGAACATTGTGGAGGTTAAATACTGGCATGCTGAACTACGCTTCATTTAGAACTGCAGTTGCAGCAGACTTAAAAACATATCTACAGGATAAAAATAACAGAGATGTAAGTCCAGCCATATTATGGGATGCAGTCAAAGCAGTTTTGAGGGAAAAATCATTCGCACTGATAAAAAGGTTTAAAACTGAAACTTTACTTGATCTGCAACAAAAGCTGAAGAAGTTGGAATTGGCCTAAAATATTAATAGACCGCTCTCTATTCTAGAGCAAATTAGGCTAACTAGGCAAGAAATAGACAAAATTCTCAGTGAAGTAGTGGAGAACGGTATAAGGTTCATGAAGCAAAAGTACTATGAGGCAGGCCTGAAAGCTGAAAAAGTTTTAGCAGGAAGACTAGGGAAAAAACTAGCAGGACACACAATATATAAGATTATAGAGTCCCTACTTCAAATAAGAACCAATGACCTCGATGGAATTTACAAAGTATTTGAAAAGTATTGTAAATCCCTTTACACTCAACTACTGAGTCCACTATGAGTCCACTATTGACCAGTTCCTAAATTCTTTAGACCTTCCCGCTACTGGTACTGTGCACAACGCTAGACTCATTTCACCTCTAACTAGTGAGGAAATTTGTAAAGCAATTTCTAGCCTTAATAATAATAAGTCATAAGGTTGAAAATGTCATGTTAATGTGTCATGCCAATGCTGATATATCTGCATCAACCTGAGCCTCATGAACAAACAGTTTATAGGTCAAAAGGATTTGTTACATTTTAAGACATACAATATGTGATCTCTTTACACCACAAGATGGAAGCATCAGGCAATAAATCTGCATGAGCAAGCATTTCTGACATTCTTATTTGTATTCCACATTTCAGATGTTCTCTTATCAAAACATTCAAATCCAAAGCCACAGTACTACAGCATTTAGCTGACTACCAACTTACTTGTCATACACTGACTTTTTTTGTTTCTTTGGTGCAGTATTACATTTTTTGCTAATTATTGTGTCATGTGGAACATTAGTGGAAATAGAAAAATAAGAAGAAAAAAAAAGAAGCAGCTGCAGCAGAAGAGAAATTACTATTATTTTTGTTGTTTTTAATGCTGTTTATAAAACTGAGTAAACATATACTGTCATATAGTGAATATATGTACAATACAACATTATACAGATTAGATTAGATTCAACTTTGTCATTCCATTGCTAGGAAGCTGGGGTCAGCCATGAGACAGTGCCCCTGGAGCAGATGTGGTTAAGGGCCTTGCTCAAGGGCCCAACAGTGGCAGCTTGGCAGTGCTGGGGCTTGAAGCCCCAACCTTCCAATCAGTAACCCAGAGCCTTAACCTTTCAGCCACCACTGCCAGATTAGATTATAGTTACTGAAACATTCAGTGTGCAATATTACATTGCAGTGTGCAAGATATATTTTGCATGACAAGATGACAGTATAAGCCTATAAATCTAAATAAAAGTGCTTGGATCCTGATGATTGCTGCTTACAGCTATATTTTAATGTGCTTTTCTATAAAGAGATGGTTTAGAGGATAATCTGACCAAGAACTCATCTGTTAAGGTTGCAGCTCTCCTTAATATAATTAATAATTTAAGTTTTCAAGATAAAAAAAAAGTTTCTGACTTGCTGTCTCCTCCAATCTTCTCTGTTAAAGGAGCGATACTATTAATTAATTAATTGTATCATATTTATGTACTATAATAAATTAATATTTATGTATTAACAGCCCAAAACATAATTAAGACCATATTATTATTAATTCTAAGGTCTGAATTATGTGTAAATGAGTCACGCCTCTGTTTTCGGCAAACTCCGCTCCGCATGCATAACTGTTATCAGATAAGTATGCTGTTATGCCTGAAGTGTTAATAAGATTGTGCAGAAAACCGGTATTAAATGCTCACTATGCAAGCTTAAGTCAACAATGAATATGGCCAAATTATATAATATTGCCAAAAACTAATAACCCATATTTTCTTTTCAAGTCTGTAATTTACACAGTGATTAATCAATCACAGTCCAGGCTGTAAACAAAATATGTGAACCCTTGTATTTAATACCAGGCAGAACCTCCTTTAGCAACAATAACCTGCACAAAACACTGTCTTGATCAGACCAGACTCACAGCAAGAGTGAGGATCCATGTGCAAAGTCTGAGCATACACTGTGAACTCACAAAACAATTCAGTGTTGTTAACCAGGCAGTTTTCGGAGCACGGGTAGTCACAATACAATCCAATAGAGTAAATCAAGAGAGAAGACCGAGGGGCAAACACAGCACAGATGATCAGTAGGATAACAACATACATGACCATAATATTTGGCAATCAGTGGGGACCATGACATCTGCTGGTGGGAATATCCTGGGTTGGTATGACATTTCTGCAGTTGTTGATCACACTTGCACAAGAGTCATCCCAAAACATATATTTTCTTTTTTCATCTACCCTGTTGTTTATTTACTCTTGTGTTTTGGGTCACTGCCATAATCCATCTTCTATTAAGCTTCAGATGATTGGCCGGTCCCCTGACATTCTCCTGTAAAAGTTCTTGATGCAATTTTGAATTCATTGTTCCCTGAATTATTGCAAACTTTCTAGGCCTTGAGGCAGTAAAGCATTCCCAATTCATGATGCTCCCTCCACCATGCTTTACAGTTCGGATTAGCATTTGGAATTAGTGTGCAATGCCTTTTTTCCAACAAAGGCATAATGCTGTGCATTTCTGACAAAAAGTCTCACAATTCAATGTCCCAGAAATGCTGTAGAACATTTGGGTGGTCTTCTCTAAACTTGAGACATGCAGCAGTATATATTTGAAGACATGAACAGAGACTTTAGAAAGTTGTAGAGATTTGTGGCAGGTGTTTTACTGTGATCCTGGTTGCTCATGATCCGATCTTTTGAAACAACTGACAATAGTATCACAAATCAGCAACATTCCACCTACTGTGATGGCTATCAAGTTGGACAAATTAAATTTCTGTTGCAAACATAAACTTTGTTGTACATCGTTTCCTTTTATCCTATTTTGTAGTCCTATACAAATCTTATAGCCGGTGTATTCTGACTTTGGAGCAGAGTGACAAAACATATTTCTCTGATGCATCTTAGCTTCCCTTTGTCCATGCTTGCCAAACAGGTAACGCTGTGCAAAACATGATTAAATTAAGAAAACAAAACAATCAGAGTGTTTATCAGGGTTACATGTTTATGCACGAATTCAGAACACATGCATATATAATTTATATAATTTACTTAAATTTTACAGTGAGCTTATTTGCAACTCATAACTCATTCGGTTTATCTCATTACCATTACTGACCTTGTTAACTTGTGGTTAATAATAATTATTAAAAAAAAACTAACTAAATGTTAATGCTAGTGACTTCGGCTACAGCTGACTTGTAACCAGCTTCCAGGAAATTTTTTTTTGGTCTAATGATGTAATGTGTATACAACACACATGATGGATTTCTGGCCACAACCCCTTCTTTTTCTCCCGAGTCAGCCTCACTGCAGCCTACACTCCTCCAAAGCCATGAGCAATACAATTAGCAATAGTTAGAGGGCATGATAGGATGACTGTGTATTGCACACAATCTCACAAGCCTAATTTGAAGCCTTTTCCAGCTTCATGCATCTCTACATTTCTCCTTTGAAATCTGATCAGGATATGGTTTAAAAAAACAGCTCTTTCTTTAGAAAGCACAGACTCTGTCAGTGACCACACTTGGCATCTTTTATAGGACACCACTACAACACACACACACACACACATTCAATCTCTTCTCATTAACTGGAATAATGACCAGGTAAATGAATGAATGTAAAACTTAGAACGGGAAGTTCAATGTTTTGGAATTTTTTCTTTCTGTACGTAAAGAGATTTAAAAATGCCCAGATATTCTATAGCATTTAAAATATCATGTGGGATTTTTAAGTAATAAAAAAGTCTTCAACTGCAATTCTGTGTTCTAATAAAAAATATCTTTTTTTAGCCTGTTAATACATAAATTCATAGCATATAACCATGTGTTGTTGTGTATGTGCAGATCTATGCAGTGCATATTATCTAAGAAGTGAATATTAAGAAAGCTAGTGTCAAATGGTGTGCCACCTATTGTGTGTGTGTGTGTGTGTGTGTGTGTGCGTGCGTGTGTGTGTGGTTTTTTTTTTTTCTACTGTAGAAAGTCTATGGAAGTGATTTGGCAAAGACCCACCAAAACATAGTGGGTTTGGCTGGTCTTGATAGGGCATTATTTAAAAAAATTATTTATTTTTATTATTTATTTTTAATTATTATCTTCATATTACCTGACTGGAATAACTGGCATGTATGACATATTCCTAAGTCAAAATATTGCCATCTAATTATTAGTGCCACTCAGAATGCTAATAAACATTAAGACTTAACATAACACTTAACAGTGATAAATGGCAGCTGTTCCTACTTGAAACTAGACAAATGAAGCAAGATAAAAGTATGCATGTTGAATTATTAATTTGTACTGGTGCTTGATAGAGATATGGAGCTTTATTTACTTTATGAAGATGTGGAGCCTTTCTGATACAGTGCTTTTGGGAAACCAATAGTTTGTCGAAAGAAAAGGTACTAAGCATGTGTGACAGAGACTGACCCGAATATGAGCAGGTTCTTCTCCACTCTGAAGCATTCTGCTCGAAGATATCGCTTGTTGCGGTCACCAAGGCGTCGTGAACGACAGGGACGCTCCTCTGTGTCACTGTCTAGCTCTGAGAACTCCATTAGCTCATCATCCTCAAATGAGTTGTAGTGTCGTGTTTGTTTCCGCACACGTGGTGTATCAATCACAAGACTCTCCTATAGGATATGTCAAGAGAAGATGTATTATCGAAACACATACATTCAGTTAATGAGACTGCTTCCACTTGCTAACAGGATGACAGCATTTCCCTAGAGCACACAAATGCATTTCTTGGTTTTTACCTTCATCTCCTATTTTGTCATTGTTCTTGCAGTTCTCTTAAATCTCAAAACAAGTAGATGATTAAATCCTGATGTAACAAAAACATTTTACATGGTCCTGCAGATACAGACACACATGGGCCTATAAATTAAAAAAAACTGCTTATACACTTTCACCCAAAGCACCTTTCTCATGTGACTTAACACTACACATTATGACCAGTAACCCTAATACTCATTATATAGAAAATATGTACAGTCAGCTCCAAAATTATTGCCAGATTTATAAAGGCATAAAAAGATTATGAAAAATGTCTTTAAATCATGTACATTTATTCTAAGAAAGTAAAGAGTTGAGTTTTATTGTCAGTGTTACCATGACAAAGAGAAGAGGCCAGTCAGCCTGTTCAGCTTTTTAATCACTCTGCTTGTGTTGTTAGCATGTTTTAAAGTGTTTCCTTCTCAGTAAAGCATCATCCAAATGTGATTTTTAATAAGACAGCAAGAAAAAGAGTTTGTGACCACAGTAAAGCTGCTCAGCATGTCACATCTGTTCGACATTCAGAAGCAAAGATAGGCTTGGTATGTATCCTACGATAGCTCCCGAATGCCTGTAAATTTAAATATAAGGAGACGCGTTAATGTAAACCACAATTGATAGATTTCAAATCACTGGCAAGGACTGGCATGAATTAGTGCAATTTTATATTTTTTTTCTTTAAATTCCCCTATTTGCTTCAACCATGATGAAACCCAGATATTTAAATCAAGTCTCTTTCTTCTCTTTTTCCCTGAGCCCTTCCCTCAGAGATGCCCTTGGACTAATTCTCTGGCCCAAGGTTGGCACAGTGTGGCATTTTTCCTGATAAAAATAAATGGACAATTGGCATTTTTACCTTCTCTTCTTTTGAGTCAATCTCCAGCTCAGCAATTTTTGCCCATTTCTGCCAGAAGTTCGGGTCATCCAGAGAGATGTCAGTTCGGTTTCCAGAGGAAACAAAGCTAGCCTGGGAAAGTACATAAAATAGACTCTGAGCCAACACTTCAGATATTGTCATTTTATTAAAACTGTTAATCATGTTGAACAAGTCATGTAAATTAAACATTAGATTAAAATGTTTAAACACACTTGGTGCTTAGGTCTTTAGGATTCTAGACTTACTTTTTAAAATTTTTTACATTCATTTTCCCCCTTTTTAAAACAAACAAAAAATCCACTATTTACCCCAAATGCATGCTATCACTTTTGTGCCCTCATCTATAAATATAATTTTTAATAAACTGTGTAACAGCCAGCAGCCAAAACACAAAAGGGTCTTTAAAAAATTTAGTTATATATGAGGCAGTCAGGAAAAATCCATCTGAAGTCAGTAGAGTGGGGTTTTTTAAAAATTGGACACTTGTAGTAAAAGACAATAATAACAAGAAATTTAGCCAAGAGAACAGAAATGACTGAATTAATCAGCAAATATTTCCCAACCAATATGTTAGTGTGTTAGTCTATCGCAGGTGATCAGACTTAATTTCATAATCGAACTGATAATCAGAATTTCCTATTGTAAACATATAATTCTTTCAAATTTGACAGTAATGTTTTTCCACAAGTAGATTAAGTTATAAATGTAGAGGTAGGTGGGTCAATTTTTCGATTTTCAGCAAAAGAGAAACATATTTCAGTTCATGAAAACTGTGTAGTTTTCATACCATAAAAAGTAGAAAATGTCAAACAGTAATTACGTGAACAGTTTTCACATGCACCAATACATAGTCACTGAAAAACACTGATCAAAACTGTTTCAAGACAGTTAACCAAATATATATCAATTAAATATAAATATTTATTATATATAAATATTGGTTATTAATTATTATAT
The DNA here is from genome assembly GCF_027358585.1 of Pangasianodon hypophthalmus. Taxonomy (NCBI): domain Eukaryota; kingdom Metazoa; phylum Chordata; class Actinopteri; order Siluriformes; family Pangasiidae; genus Pangasianodon; species Pangasianodon hypophthalmus. The sequence goes on from NC_069711.1 coordinate 5,752,828, forward strand.
TACATAATATATTATATTTTAATATACTGGTAATTAAAATATTATTAAAATATTTATTGTTCTTAGCTGGGATTTCTGCCCATTCTCAGTTTAAAAATGAAGAAGAAAGGAAGGGGTCTGAATACCTTCTGATGCAGTTCATCTTTGTTTAAATAATTACAAGCTGAACTGCATCAGAAGCCATTCAGACCCCTTCCTTTCTTCTTCATTTTTAAACTGAGAATAAGCAGAAATCTGAGCTAAGAACAGCAGACACTGCAGTGAACAGTGCATGGTATGTAGAGGGGCACTTAGGTCCCTTAGTTCCAGTGAAGGGAAATTGTAATGTTGTGTGCTTCCAACTTGTGGCAAACTGTGGCAACATTTTGGAAAGACCCATATATGGATGTGATGGTCAGGTGTCCACATACTTGTTGCCAGGTAGTATCAATTTAAACCACTGCGACCCTGACCAAGATAAAACAATTACTGAAGATTAGTAAATGACTACGGTAAATGTATTGTGCAGTGCTATACGAGTAACACACCATGTCCATTCTTCCATGCTAATGAATGAGGCATTTCTTTGTCCTGTGGGCATTATATTGAATGTTGAATGTAGCAGTGGTGAGCACACACCCCATTTAGACTGCCTTTGCGATTGATATCCTGGGAACAGACTCAGAATTAACAGTGTGTTGCATGTAGAAAGAGTACCAATTTTTCAATGACTGTTTTCCAAAGATTCAGACATCGTCTGCATAAGTGTAAGCAGTAGTTTTCTATTTGGTACAATGCAGACTATTAGGACAATCCAATTGAAGGGTGTAAAAAATGGTATGGAAGGAATCTCTTTTAGCCAGTTAATTAGCAAAATGCCAGCATATTACAAAACCTGAAGGGAGAAAACACTGAGGGAGGTCCAGCTTGACATGAAAATGAACAGTACTGTTTTACTCACTCTGGAATCGCACAGCTCACCAGAGAGTGTACAATGTGAGCAACATATAACAATGCTCTTAAAAGCAGAGGAAGAACCAACTTAGTGAATATATACAGTGTGGAGAAAAACATTCCAACTCCCTAGAGCCCTTAGAGGTGAATGGCCAACATACAAAAACAGTGAGTGGCAAGTGAAAGTTATGGGAAAGAAAAAACTGACTCAAGGCTAAAGGGACCCTACAATTCCCAGGCGCATTCTAAAATAATGCTCATAATATCAGAAATGAGAACACACTCACTAATGTAGAATGGAGAATGGAAATAAGAGAGGCCTAGACTCAGCTCTGTAGGACAGGGCATCTGAAGCTCTGATAACACCATAAGCTGCTAAGTGGATATCTCCATACTGTGTTCATGTGTGCAAGAGTAAAGGGAATGAACAACTTTTCTGCAACTTTTCTGAATACTGCACTGATATTGTACATGGTACGACTAAACTAGCAGGTGGAGTCTGTCGCAGACTAGCCCCTTTCTTCCTATGGTGAGAGATTAAAGGAGCTATAATGTGAAAAGAACTTAAAGCACACTTAGAAAATTTAATATCTGCATGGTCTCTTCACTAGTGTCAGAAACACCTAGTTTTCCAGGTGGTTAAGACTACAGACATTTACAGAATGAAGCATTCCCATATTCTATTGGGACTGGCCCACGTCTCAACATTCAGCACAAGAGAGATAGGCCATGAACCAAACCACACAATGTCATTCTAAACAGTAAGCAACTTCATATAAAGTATAAAATGGTGGTGTATTATTTTGATATGCTATTTAATATGCAATTTGAGACTCATTCTTTGAAGACTTCATAAACTCTCTTCATAACCAGCGAGTAAAGTACACAGCACACTTCTCTCAGGACAGTACTAAGAATCCATGTCAGTGCGATTGATTTAGTTAGGGGCTCATGATATTATATACTGAATCAGAGTACTGCTGACCGGGTTTGGCACAGTAGTAGTTAGAAAACTTCTCTGGTTGATGAACATAGCAATAGCTAGCTACTCTGTTGGTGTAGGCATGTTACCTTGCTAAATCTTTAGGCCTGCCTACACATGAAGCAGACTACTGTTAATAAACTGTAGTGTAAACTCACTGATCACATACTTCTTGTAGCACACAAAATTAGATATTTTCCTCATGTTTTCCTCGTATTCAGTGTCAACGGCCCTGGGGTATTTTGGAACTAATGCTAATGAATTATTAATGAAAAGTGGGGGGCTTGAAGAATATTAATGAGAAGTTTACAGCCTTTGTGAAAACATGCTGTGTGTTTAAGAGGCAGAGAAAGGAAGAACAGCTTGAGATGTGTTTAACAGCCAGTCAGACATAATACTAAAATGTTTGAAAATAAGATACAAAACATTTAAATGCAATACCTACAGATGTCTGTGTTCTTGTATTTACCTTAGCAAATGTAGATCCCTTCCCCTCAGACTGAATGGTGATGGTCTGAGTACGGCGTTGCAGAATCTGATCAATATCTTCTTCGCAGAACTTAGAGCCTTCGTCTTCTTCGTCCATAAGGGCACCATATGCACCTTTCCTCAAGAGATCTTCCACTTCCATCTTAGACAGCTGCTGTACCTGTGACAGTAGAATCAGGAGAATAACAAAGATGCAGTGAAGAAGAAGCAATAGTGTTATATTAGTGACAATAATATAATTTAGTCTGCTTCAGTTTATATTAAAGAGTTAGACAAGCATGAAAGGTTGTAACTTTGAGAAAACAAAAAAATAAAGTAAAATCAAGTAGAGGTCAGGCTTTGGGTGCTCTTGGAATAAATTTTTTGTACAATTTTAAGTAAAGTAAACTGGTCTAGAGGTGTGTACAGGACTATTTTTTAATTGCACTCCTGAAAGAATTCCAAGCAATCCTAGCTGTTTTTCGCAGACACTCTTGACCAGTGTTGCCTGCTCCCACGATATTTCTTAAGAAACTTGGTTGGTTCTATTCCCCAATATACACTATACAACCAAACGTTTGTGGACACCTGACCATCACACCTATATGTGTTTTCTGAACATGCCATTCCAGAAATAGTTCCCCCCTCCTTTGCTGTTACAACAACCTCCACTCTTCTGAGAAAGCTTTCCACTAGATTTTGGAGCATGACTTTGGGGATTTGTCCATTCAGCCGCAAAAGCATTAGTGAGGTCAGGCACTGATGTCTGGCAAGGAGGCCTTGGGCACAGTCAGCCTTCCAGTACATCCAAAAGCAGGCCACTTAAGTTCTTCCACACCAACCCTGGTAAACCATGTCTTCATGGACCCCGCTTTGTGCACAGGGGCATTTAGGCCTCTTAGTTCTGATGAAGGGAAATCATAATGCTACAGCATACAAAGGCATTCTATACAACAATTAAGGGAAGGCCCACATATGGGTTTGATGGTCAGGGGTCCACATACTTTGGCCATGTAGTGTATAAACAAAGTATCAATTTAAACCTCAGCAACCCTGACCAAGATAAAGCAGTTACTGAAGATGAATAAATTACTAGGGTAAATGCATTGTGCAGTGCTACACAAGTAACACACCAGGTCCAATACTCTTCCATGTTATTGAACGAGACCTTTCTTTGTCCTACGGGCTTCGTATCTGACTGTCTGCTTCCACCTGCATGAAGGTGAAAACTGCCCCTCCTGTGATTTTTTTTATTGGGTTCTGGGGGATCCTTGTCACCTATGCACACCTCTAAACTTGTGCTCTATAAGTAGAATGTAGGAGTGGTGAACACACACCCCATTTAGACTGCCTTTGCGGTTAATATCCTGTAGAACAGCCTTGTCCAATCCCAGCTTTAGACTGGCTTTGTCGAACATCTCCCTCTCATATGAATTGCGTGTAATAAGACGATAAACCTTCACAGCTTTGCTTTGGCCAATCCGATGACAGCGAGCTTGGGCCTAAGAGTATGAAAAACAATGAAGAACAATGGTTAGGAAAAAGATGAACCAATTTTATCATATGTTAGACGTTGTTTAAGATTGCCGTTGTTGTCCTATACTTTAATGGCACAATCCATTTGCTTCTAAACACTGGCTTTCTTCTTTGCTGCTTGATGTGTCTCTTTCCTCCCTTAAAAAGTGATAAGGGGTGCCCCACCACCGATCTTGGGCCTACTGACAAAAGCAATACATCTATAGCATTTCATCATGTCAAACAGCCAATTATTACAAGGGTTGAGAACCTCTAGACTACCCACAACTTTTTCTGATCTCCTTCTGTGTTCTGTATATGTGCTATACAAACTGAGGTGGTGACCTGCAGGTCATTCTGTGGGTTCCAGTCCGAGTCAAATATGATGCAGGTATCTGCAGCGGTGAGGTTGATGCCCAGCCCCCCGGCTCTTGTGCACAGCAGGAAGACGAAGCGGTCCGAGTCCACCTTACAAAATCTATCAATAGCCGCTTGTCGCAGATTCCCTCTGACTCTCCCGTCAATACGCTCATATGTGTACCTGAAACACAATACAGCTTAATTTTAAAAGCCCCATCTGCAATTGGTTTCTATTAATGAAAGTCTTGTGGAAAGTGTACTTGTGGAAAATGTACTCCACCAGAATTTCTCCCATTTCTTCTTTATTGCACAGTCCTAATCATGGGTAAATCTTAGGATGACGTCTCCTGTCCCTTCTATTGCTTTAATTAAAACTATGCATTCAAGCTTGTACCTCGTCTTTGAGTGCGAGTAACATAGCTAACCAAAGCAAACTAGCAAAAACCAACACACAATTTAACTTAGGAACAAAGTTAACTGAGCAACAGGGGTGGAAAGTAACAAAATGGTACTCAAGTACATAGGTCTCTGCTTTTGAGTATTATTAAACCATTTACTTTTACTTGAGATTTTTAAAAATAAAATACTCAAATACAATAAATTTATTTTTGATCACCGGAACAGAGTAAAAAAAATAACTTTATGCAATGATGTCCACTGGCACGGCTTTGAGAAGAAAAACTGAACTGGACTGTGCATGCACGAATTTGAATTATTGCTTCTTGCCACCATAGCCCGCTTCTCTGCTATAGTAAAAATGCTGGCATATTTCAAGTTTTTAATGTGTGTTGAATAAGGATTTTATTTACACCTGACAATGATACAATTCCTTCAATGAATACAGATCAATGTGGTCAAAGACACTTATTACACTTATTTAATCATTTTTTTTTTTCCTGATGAAATCTCAGACTCTGCTCATAATGACACCAGGGCCCGAAGGGATCACAGTAAGTCAACTTTTGCATCATGAATGAATGAATTTCTGATATTTTATAAGCACTTAATTTAAACACAGAAACACCCAAATGTTGAAACAGAATTTGACATAGGCTACATTAATTCTCTTGAAGCTAACTAGACAAAAACTATGACCCCCTTATGGCGTTTTTAAATGACTGTCAAACACTCCTTTCTGCCGTAGTGTTAGAGTTGTTGCTTAGAGACTTTAGCTTTCATGGCTATGGCATGAATACAGATTTCTAGTTGCTATAGCCATCCCTGCAGCCAACCTTGTTTAAAGTCCCTATTAAAGTATTTATCCTCCAGATGACTGTAAGCTGATTAAAAGACTCTATGTGCAAATTTTAAATAATTCAATCTCAAGAGCCAATCAAAATACAGCAGTTTCCTGCAGAAAGTCAGGGAACTCAGGTACCAAATGCTTGGCTAACAGCAGTGTCTGAGACAGTGAAGACAGATGAGCATCCCTGGCCCAATTTATCAGCTATTTCAGTTTTAAAAGCTTCAAAGGAAACAGCATCATGATCGCAATGATTACAAATTATGCAAGCCAAAACCCGTAGAGATTTTAGCATTTCACGGTTCAACATTCAACCTGTGAAAACATGTACAGGAAATCCATTAGCTAGCTGAGTAAACTATACTAGCTAGCCAGATAATTTGATGTTTTACAGTAAGCAAGCTCTGTATTAAACTTAAGATGTCACTTCGATGTTCGTTAGTGCCAGGTAATGCTGAGGATGATGTGCAAGAGGCATCTTTGCTAGATAGCTCACAATGTAGCTAGAAACACGTATGAATTAACATAAGAAAGCTAGCTAGTTAACAAACCTAGCAAAGTACTGAAACCCCAACAGCATTTGGCTAAGTTAGGTAGCTAGCTAACGGGACCTTTCTTTAAATACTGTTGATAATCACTCTGGTGTTCACTACAGCATCTCTCACTCTGTAGAACAGAATAGAAAATAGAACATTTTGGGGTTAGTTGTGTCAATTGTAGACATAAAAATAATCTGTAAACTAATTTATCAAGTAGGTTTTTTTTTTTTTTTCCACCAGACAACTTATTTGCTCCTACTTGAGTAATTTTCTCGATTATGCAACAGGGCAGCGAATGAAAGAGCTGCTTTTTTTCACCCCAGCTGAACAAAGTATACGTTTGTTTAGTATAAGTTTTACATAACACCTTATAATAACACCTCAGCAATTAACAAAGCTCTGGAATAAAACTGAACACTGTGGACTCACCTAAACTCAGGATTGAACTGAGGACCCTGTAGCTGTGAGGCAGGGTCACGTTTATATTATCATAAGTTATGTAAGTTGATCACATTCACCTCTCCATAATTCAAACTAGCAGATTAGATATTTCTTTAAATTAAATGTACTGTAAGCAATGAAATCACATTCTGATGAGAAACTAAATATTTTTTTGGAAACGATACATATTTTCTCTTATATCTGACTGACCACATATTCCCTTTTCTTCCCCCCCTCAGTGTGCACTACAGCAGAACAATTGTTCTTGAGTATTGTTTCTGCCTAATGAGACTACGAAAGCACAAGGCTTGGCGAATAGAATTCATCGAGCTAAACTAATGCTGCATCTCCATTCGCCTTCTTATACTATGCACTAAAAGTATGTACTTTTGTGAAGAAAAAGTACATACTTTTGAGTGTGTAGCAAAACAGTATGCAACTACTGGGGCACTCTAACACGTCAAGTAACAAAAGAGAATAATGTTGCCTAGTTACGCACAGTCATCATAAACAAACACCTCGTTGCATTTCAGCTTTTCTTCATTCATTATTCCTTATATAATACTATACAATTTAATTTACCATTCCCTTGATCTATTTTTCCACATTTCATTTACACCTCTCTAAAATGTGTCCTAGAAATAAGCGAAGCAAACTCCTCCTCCCTCGCAAAGAGTTGTGGGCAATATTAGCTGAAAAGGTGTCCACAGAGCCACACTTTGAAAATCTACTGGAAACAGTAGACTATCCAGGTACCTTTGGGATACTCACTAGTGGGACTCACTAATGCTAATCTTGGAAACTATTTAGGATGAATAGTAGGCGAATTGAGACGCAGCATAAGCTTCAAAACTAACCAGACATGGAGCAGGTTTGTCCACAAGCATATGTTGTCATGGTAACTCAGCGGGGCTTATTATTAGCTTCATTTGTGGAAGTGAAATTGAAGGAAATTAGCCAGGCTTTTTGAAATAAGCCTAACTTATCAAGTTAGTTTGCTTTGTGGAATACCTCCATGTGTATGCAGGAACGCCTAGTGGCAAAAAAAAAAAGGAAAATAGCAGGTGAACTGATCATGAGGAGCTCCTGACCCACTTAATCCCACTTAATATTACAACAGTAATTCCTGACTATGGTCAATTCCATAACAAGGTGCAGACAGGTAACACAGTTGAAATGTGAAGTAAAATCATTTAAAAGGCACATCTAAAGAGTATTTTGGATAATGAAGACAATGACTGATCATGCGTTGTTTGAAGATTTGGCTCACAATGCAATTTTAGCTAACTTGCCCCACTTTTTGGAGAGGACAAATAAAATGCATGCATTCATACTGCTTATGCCGGAATGCATCACATTTCCAAATACGGCAGCAGGAAAGACAACAATAATGAACGATTTTCAAGCCATCAACAGTTTGCTAAATTTTTGGGGGAACAGACTGTGCACACAAAGCCTTAAAATTACTGAGTTTTGAGGAATTTATGTACGTGAACAGAAAGGTGACAAGGTGGAAACATGATTCTTTTATTGTGTAGAACAGCACTTCATCAAGCTTGTATTGGACATGTTGGGCTTATTTTTTTTCTAATTTATTACTTAGGTTTAGTGCATCATCTTAGACTTTTTGACATGCTCCATGTCGTCCACAAAAAGGCAGTACCACAAGCAGACTATTGGCTTTTTAAAAGGAAGTTTCTACCTTTATATTTACTATATATAAATGAGTTATGAACAAGTAGAGCAAGTTAGACTGTGTAGGATTTATCAATGTCCACTGTATACAGCTGTGTGCACACACGTGGTAAATGCCAATTTCCTTGTTTCCGCATACTGACAGTTAATACCCACAAATTTAAAACCAGTTCTATGCACACTTTGATAAATGAAACCCCAGGGGACTCATTTATAAACAGTGTGTACTCCCAAGCAGAAGCCAGGATTTATAAAGAAATACTTGGCGGAAAATTGATCATATGTTTTACGGAAGCTTTGACCAATGTGTAGAGCTATACATAACATTTTATAGATAGCAGGAATTTATGACACCTGTGGATATGCAGGGCATTACAGCTAAATGCGCAAATCACCAGTCTCACACGTAACATTTAATATCAAATTATGCAGCTCCACAGTAACTACATATAGGCTACTTAATCATGAAAAGAATTAAAGCCTAAATAGTAACCGTATTGGTTTTGAAATTTATTGCTCCAAATAACTACTTGCAGGCTAAAATTTGTTGAATCCCCTCCTCAAATTAAACAGTAATTTGTTATTGGTTGGTATTAATTGTGGGTAATTACAGGCTGCAAACAGCTGTAAAGCAACTGTACACATTCACTGATCTATAAAGAGGTCATAATGAATGATGAGTTGTCTATGGCACAGTGTTTTTTTTTTTTTTGGCATTATTAGACAACCACGCCAACCAGCAAATAAGGCGAGAACATGTTTTTAGAGTCCATGAAGATTTCCTTGCAATGATTACTGGCTAATGATTTAACTTAGATTTCTACGAGCCATTCTCTCTGAACTACACTATATGGCCAATACTTTGTCGAAAGACTTTTGTCAATAGAAAAAAATCTAAATCTAAAAAAAAAAAAATGGCTGAAATCAATGAAAATTATTCCATAGTTTTGCACTTATTCAAGTGCTGCATGCATATTCAAATAAAAATAATAATTTAAATAAAAAAAATAAGTGGGAGCACTATGAGCCAAAAGGCAGCTCACTTGTTCATACATGATCATAAGATCAAAAGTTCAACATGAATGCTGACTGCCTAAGGAATAAATCTGTTAAACAAGTTTATTACACAATTTAAAGACGGAATCAAGGAATCAAAGAAAATGTAAAAAAAATAATACAAATTCAATGGATGAACATGCCTGAAACAAGCATAGGATGCAGATGGAACCCCATATGAAAAAATCCAAGAGAATAATGGAAGTTTCACCACCACCACCAATGGTGCAGGAGATCAGATGGTAGTCCCTACTACACAAGAGAATGAGAATGAGAAGGAGAACAGAAGAAGTCTCTCTCTCTCTCTCTCTCTCTCACACACACACTCTTTCTCCCTCAGAACATACAACATGCACTCCTTTAATACCCATGGGCTTTCTTTAAAATCTCTGTTGTCTTTGACCAGAATAACCAAATGGAACTGGGTTTGTACTGATTAGGCTAAGAACTATAATTATGACAGTTAGCTGGGACAGACCAAATGTTATAAGTTGAGGAGAACAAGGAACAAAGGGCAGAATGATCAAAGGAGTTTCATCCTAAGGGGTGACCACAGATCACCCTGCATGTCTCACCTCTGCTCATACAGCAGAAACCATAATCTGTAAATGTTTCCTGAACTTGTATGCTACTACTGAAATCAGCACACTGTTCACTATAGAGTATTTGTTAAAATGATACCAAACATGACAGAAAAATAGATTTGGAGATGTGGTGACCGCAAAATGCTCCTATCTTCTCCAAATCTCCAACTGTAATCCTAGGAGAAATTTTGTCTCTCTAACCATCCCTCTTGCTATGTGTGGGGTCAAAATTACCCTTTCATAAGAATTTCTAGGGAGTGAAAAATACTTGATGCCTGAATTTTATAAAAATTGTTATAAATTGTTATAAAAAAGTCTAGAAAAAGCCCAAAATCTAATCAGTTCATCTGATAATTACAATGAATTCTATATAAATCGTAAACCAGGGCGCTGGACATAGCAGGTAATCTTAGGGTCTTAGGCAAGCATAGGTTTGAAATACACCTTTGTCAGTCAGAGGTTACTAAGAGTAACAATGTAGAGGTGTGAAGGCGATGTCCGACGCAGTAATAAGCTCTAGCTCCATCCCAACACAACATGGCGATGTAGCTTACATAAGGTTAAGGTCGTTGAACTGCTGGATGTCCAGGTGGTGCTCTGAAAACTATGTGGGCTTTATAGATAAATTGGAGTAGTTTTGAGGGCAAGGCTGGCCTGTTAGGGTGGGATGGTATCCGTCCTACTTGGGAAGGAGCTGCTCTCATTTCTTTCAGCATAGCTCATAGTCTCAGAGCAGGCCTAGCTAATCAGTGACAATCCAGAGGCAAGGCCAGGGAGCAGACCAATAGGCTAAACCGACCATCTGCTAGTTGCACTGAGACGTCACTCAGGTTCCATATTATATTGAGACTGTGTTTGTTCACCGAGCTAAAAAAAAAATGTAGAAATACTGAGAAAGTTTCTTTTAGTATCCTAATTAACATAAAATTAAATCATACTGAATGTACCACCAGCACCTTTGATCTGAAGCTAGGACTGTTAAATATAAGATCTCTTAAGCACTTATTGTTAAAGAAACTATTAATGATCAGGAGTTTAATGTACTGTGCTTAACAGAAACATGAATTAAACCAAATGAGTATGTAGCATTAAATGAAGTTAGTCCGCCTGTGTCCATTCTAAATTCAGTAGGGTTTAATCAGGATGTAATAGGACCCACTCATAATGTTGGTCACAGTCCTGATCTAATAAAAACCTTTGGATTAAATATAGAAAATATAGTCACATTTCCACAGTCTGAAATTATCCCTGATCATTACCTAATCTCATTTAAAATGTGTCTTAGTCAAAATATATACACCTTGCCACATTACCACGTCAAACGTACATTCATGTCAGAGTTTTAACTCCCAGAGTTATCAACTATGATTGGATCACTGTCTAACCCCACAGAATTTGATCAGGCAACTGAATGCTTAGAGTCAATGCTTAGCTACACTCTCGATAATGTAGCTCTAACTCTGTAGACTGATATATACCTATATCAGATCAGCGATTAGAATGTTTTTCTCCCCTTCGAGAGACAGAACTAATTTCACTAATTTCCTCATCAAAATCATCAACTTGTGTACTTTATCCCTTACCCACAGGTTTCTTCAAACAGAAAATACCAGAAACAATCAAACCTCTTCTAAAAATAATCAGTTCTTCTCTTACCACTGGCTATGTACCTAAATCCTTAAACTATCAAACCCCTGATTAAAAAAACCTAACCTCAACCCCTGTCAGCTGTCCAACTATAGGCCAATATCAAACCTCCCCTTTATCTCCAAGATCCTAGAAAAGGTTGTAGCACAGCAGCTATGCTCATACTTACATAGGAATAACATTCATGAAATGTATCAGTCAGGATTTAGGCCTCATCATAGCACAGAGACAGCGCTGGTTAAAGCAGTAAATGACCTACTACTGGCCTCCGATTAGGTTTGTGTCTCCTTGTTTGTGTTGCCTGACCTTAATGCAGCTTTTGACCTCAATTCAGACACCACTGATCATACTAGTCTCCTTAAGAGACTAGAAAATGCTGGAGTTAAGAGAACAAAACACTCCTAGCTCAGGTCTTATTTGACTGATCATTAGATGTAAATGGTGACTTCTTTACATATACTAAGACAAAGTTTAGTGTCCGCAAGTCTCTGTTTTAGGCCCACTGCTTTTTTCTTTATATATGCTACCTCTGGGTAAAATTATTCGTAAACATGGTATTAGCTTCCCCTGTTACGCTGATGACACACAGTTGTATGTTTCAGCAAAGCCAGATGACAGACACCAGCTTAATAAAGTTGAGGAATGTGTAAAGGACATTAGACACTGGATGCTCATTAACTTCCTTCTACTTAATTCTGACAAGACAAAACTACTTGCACTAGAACCACATGCAGTTAGAAGTAAGCTTTCTTGAATTGCACTTTTTGACTACATAGCACATTACAGAAGGGAATTATTTATATATTTATATATTATTTATAATCGCACTATCCAGTGTCACCCAGTGTTTAATAAACACTCACTGTTTATTAAAAAAAACAATAGGTTATATTATATATATGTGTGTATATGTGTGTGTGTGTGTATATGTATATATATATATATATATATATATATATATATATATATATATATATATATATATATATATATATACACACACACACACACACACAGACACACACAGACACACACACTTTATGCACTTTATAAAACCACCTGCCTAATATTGTGTTGGTCCACCTTGTGCCACCAAAACAGCTCTGACCCATCGAGTCATGGACTCCACAAGACTGCAGACTATTTACCAACGCAGAGTCCACAGGAGAGCTGCCTCCATCCTTAAGGACCCAACCGACCCACAATATGAACTGTTCACACTCCTGCCCTCAGGACAGAGGTACAGGAGTGTGAAATGCAGGACTTCTAGACTAAGGAACTCCTTCTTCCCCTCAGCCATTACACTTTTAAATGGGTAGCCAATGGACACAGACTAGTCTCACATATCTCATAGAATAGGTGGACTGAACTGCTACAGCTCAATTTGCACATTTGTAAATGTTACTGCTGCTATTTCTTATCAAGTAGCTTCTTTTCAATTTGCACATTGTTAAATGTGACAGCTGCTATTATTATTGTGTAGTTGCACTCAATTTGCTACAGGCTACTGTACTATTGTTTTTGTATTTGTTATTGTTTTGTACAGAAGTCATAGATAGTTGCACATAGAGATATACTTCATATTACTGCTACATGTGAACACTACTGTTACTACATGTACTGTAATATTGTTTTGCACATGTCAATATTGCACACTCACACATACAGATGTACAAAGTCTATATTTCTATATACATAATCTATATTTCTACTTCTGCAACATAGCTACACTTTATTATGTTTGTATTTATGTGTAGGTCTGTTTTTATTTATTTATTTATTTTATTTTTTTTTTTTTTACATAGTTTGCATTTGTCTTGACATTCAATGTGGACAGCAAAGAAAGAATTTCATTGTACAGGGAAACTTGGTTTTCCTCACTGTGCACATGACAAAAAACGCTTTGAATCTTGAAGACCTCTGAAGGTGTGCTGTGGTATCTGGCACCAAGACGTTAGCAGCAGATCCTTTAAACTTTAGGAGTCTGAGGCATTTTTTTGGATCCTGGAGATGTTTTGACATGCCCTGACATTTGTTCTTATTTCAGTTACTTACAGCAAATTAATGGCAAAACTATCAGCAACATGAATGTACATGTTTGTATTTTTGAGAAAATCAAAAAAATGCCATAAAACACATACTAAATATATTTTCACAAGACTTTTAAGTACTGGATTATGTAGACCAGAGTCTTTGTTACAACATGTTGTGAAAATCATTCATTCACATAAAACAACGCATTGATTTAACTTTTGTGTGACACTTTTTATTTTGAGCCTATCAAGGTGGAATGCCACTTGAGGAAACTAAAAGAAAGTAAAACCTATTTGTTTTCTGTATTTTACAAAAGCATCATTCTGCTTTTATTGTGAGTGGACACAAATAACAGCAGACACTTTACAGCGTACTTTACAACTACGCTTTTTCAGTCAGCTTTTGCTGCAGTAAGGGCAAAACATTTCAAATTGTGAAACAAAAGAAAATATATCATTCAACTGTTTTTGCTAGGCTAAGATAACAGCAGACTGAAAAAGCATAGTTCCTTTTCACTGTGATAGTCACACCCTGTGTCCAATCAGAAAAGAGCATGTGATGTTCAGTAAGGACCTACCTTTTCCATTTTGAGTTAATGTTGTGTTTTTGGTTTTACTGTTGTGTTTTTGGTTTATTACAGTGTTTTGTACTTTAGGGCCACCATACTCCATGGATCAGACTTGTCTGTCCAGCACATCCCACAGATGCTTGATCGGACTGAGATCTGGGGAATTTGGAGGCCAAGTCAACACCTTGAACTCTTTATCATGCTCCTTAAACCATTTCTGAACAATTTTGTAGTGTGGCAAGGTGTATTATCGTGCTGAAAGAGGCCACTGCCATTAGGGAATGGCGTTGCCATAATGGAGTGTACTTGGTGTGCAACAATGTTTAGGTAGGTGGTACATGTCAATGTAACATCCACATGAATGCCAGCATGCAAGTTTTCCCAGCAGAACATTGCCCAGAGCATCACACTGCCTCTTCCGGCTTGCCTTCTTCCCATAGTGCATCTTGGTCCTATCTCTTTCCCAGGTAAATGATGCACATGCACCAGGCCGTCCAAATGATGTAAAAGAAAATGTGATTCATCAGACCAGGCTACCTTCTTTCATTGCTCCATGGTCCAGTTCTGATGCTCACATGCCCATTGTAGGTGCTTTCGGTGGTGGACAGGGGTCAGCATGAGCACTCTGACAGGTCTGCGGCTATGCAGCCCCATACACAGCAAGCTGTGATGCGTTTGTGACACCTGAAATGTGTTTTGACACCTTTCTATCATACCCAGCATTAACTTTTTCAGCCATCACAATTTGGCCCTTGTCAAAGTTGCTTAGATCATTAGGCTTGCCCATTTTTCCTGCTTCCTACACATCAACCTCGAGAACTGATTTTTCACTTGCTGCCTAATACATCCCACCCCTTGACAGGTGTCTTATAAAGAGGTAATCAATATTATTCACTGCACCTGTCAATGGTTTTAATGTTATGGCTGATCAGTGTGTATGTGTAGATATATGCAGGCCTATTTTATGTAGAAAGTATAATATTTATATTTTGTACATATTGATACGTGTTACATGCAGACAATTTGTAAATATTAAATATACACACACCTTCTCTGAATGAGGTAGTCCTCTAGTATGTCTAGGCACCGAACCATCTGGGAGAACACCAACACTTTATGTCCTCCAGCAATGAGTTTGGGCAGCAGCTTGTCAATAAGCACCAATTTCCCAGCAGCCTGGATCATAGCCTGGAGCTGGAAATCTGGTGCATCAGGATTGTGGGTTTTCCTAAAGCTATCCAGAATCTTTTCTTCAGCACCTAAGAGAAACAGTACAGAGAATATTGCGGGTACACCAAAGTTATACTGTTTATATAGGTGTGTGTGTGTGTGTGTGTGTGTTTACCTGTGATGAGATATGGATGGTTGCAGCATTTGCGTAGCTCCATCATAGTGTTGATGAGGTTGGGCATATTGTGCTGGTTGGCTCCCTTTGCCAGAAAGGTAAAGTTTTTCTCCAAGATGGCCCGGTAATATTTCTTCTGGATATTGGTGAGTTCCACCTCAATGATGGTTTCTTCTTTGGGGGCCAAATTCTTCTCCACATCATCCTTTAGCCGCCTCAGCATCATGGGCTTCAAAATTGCTTGAAGCTTCTTAACCTGTTGGCATTCATGTGATTTATTGGAGAAAAAAAAATTCACAACTAGGTCATATACCTAGTGCTAACTTCTAGGTGATTAAAATCAATTAAAAATGTACTTTATTTGAAAAATTACATTACAAATGTTAATACGAGCAAGTGATTATTTTAAAAGTTTGTCTTTAGTCTTAGACTTTTGATGAAAATTTGTAATTTCTTTAGTCATTTAACTAGCATTTGTTTTAGTCAACTTTTAGCTGGCAAAAAAAGCGGAAATCTTAGTCAACTAAAACTGCACAGTTGTAGTCTATGAAAACTAAAGGTTTTATTTTTCTCAAATTAGTGCATTAGGTTCTTTTTACATGTGCAAAATGTAAATGCATTAATTCCCCATATTTTGATTCTCCTTAATGGAGATCAGTTTACAAATGCGCACTGCCATCAGTGCCTATCCAAAGCCTTTCTCCTTTTTGATGTGTGCTGGCTAAATTAAAGTTCTGCAGTGACGGAAAATGGCATACGGCTACAACCATGTCTCTAAGAGCAGGTGTACATTGTGTTGTATTAGCCTGAATGACAAAACCCACATGCGTCATGTCTGTCCACTCTAAAATGCAGCAGCTCCTCCATAGAAAAGTATGCAGATTTAATGTCACCCTAGCAGCACGTTTATTATTTATATACACTTAAAAGTATTATAAAAGTAAATTAATTTAATTGAACTTGCTCATCAAGCATGCTAGTTCTAGCAAGTGAAAAAGAGTGTGCTCATCATTGCTGAGTGTGGGCAGAACAGACTGTGTGGCAACAGTCTGGGGAAGGCCCACATATGGGTGTGATGGATAGGTGTCCACATATACTGTGGTTATTTAACACAAATTATTTCAGTTATAGTTTAGGTTATGTTATTGTGGTGAAGGCATACTAGAGTCAGAAAAAGATTTATTAGGTGGTGTGAGATTTCTCCAGGGGATGCAAGTTGGGTCCATAACTATTTGGACAGTGACACAATTTTTGTAATTTTGCTTCTGTACACTAACACAATGGATTTGAAATGAAGCAATCAAGATGTGACTGAAGTGTAAACTTTCAGCTTTAATTCAAGGGGTTTAACAAAAAATATTGCATTAACCGTTTAGGAATTATAGCCATATTTTTTTTTACACAGTACCTCTATTTTCACAGGCTCAAAATTAATTGGACAAACTAACAATTATAAATGTAAAGATTATTTTTAATACTTGTATGCAAATCCTTTGCAGTCTGGAACCCATGGACATCACCAAATGCTGAGTTTCCTCCCTGAGATGCTTTGCCAGGCCTTCACTGCAGCCACCTTCAGTTGCTGTTGTTTGTGGGTTGTTTCTTTCTGCCTCTTTCTGTTGTTTCTTTCTGTCTTCAGTGTTGTCTTCACTAAGTGAAAAGCATGCTCAGTTGGGTTGAGGTCAGGTGACTGACTCAGCCATTTAAGAAAATTATTTTTTTTTGCCTTAAGAAGCTCTTGGGTTGCGGTATCCATCTGTATTGTGAAGCCCTGTCCTATCAGTTTTGCAGCATTTGACTGATTTTTAGTAGAAAGTATAGCTCTATACACTTCAGAATTCATCCTACTACTTCTATCAGCAGTCAAATCATCAATAAACACCAGTGACCCAGTTCCATTGGCAGTTATAAATGCCCATGCCATAACACTGCCTCCATCATCTGACTGATGTATGACAGATGATGTGGTATGCCTTGGATCATGAGCCCTTCCTTTTCTTCTCCATACTCTTCTCTTCCCATCATTCAGGTACACGTTAATCTTTGTTTCATCTGTCCAAAGAATCTTGTTCCAGAACATGGCAGGCTTTTTTAGATGTTTTATAATCTGGCATTTCTGTTCTTAAGTATTACCAGCAGTTTGCATTTTGTGGTAAACCCTCTGTATTTACCCTCTGTATTCATGAAGGAGTCTCTTGATTGTAGACTTTGACAATGATACGCCTACCTCCTCCAGAGTGTTCTTAACTTGGCTAGATGTTGTGAAGGGGTTTTTCTTCACCAAGGAAAGAATTCTGTGATCATCCACTTTAGTTGTCTTCTGTGGTCCTCCAGGCCTTCTGGTGTTGCTGAGCTCACCAATGCATTCCTTCTTTTTAGGAATATACCATATTGCTGATTTGGCCACTCCTAAAGTTTCTCTTTGATAGGTCTGTTTTGTTTTGTTCAGCCTAATGATGGCCTCTTTCACTTGCATCAACAGTCTTTGGACTGCATATTGAGAGTTCCCATGAACAGCTACTAAATGCAAATTCATCTCCAGACCTTTTATCTCCTATAATTTGTCATGAAATAATGAGGAAACAGGCCACACCTGGCCATGAAACTGCTCATCAATTGTCAATTGTCCAATTACTTTTGGGCCTGTGGACTATGGGACTTGGGACTATGTACGGCAGCACATGTACTAAAATTGGCAGCACATTGTACTAAGAATGACATGCGAAATCGTTTAAAAAAATGGCTGTTCCTAAACGGTTAATGCAATATTTGTTAAAATTTGTTAAAACCCTTGAATTAAAGCTGAAGATCTACAAGTCTACTCATATCTTGATTGCTTCATTTCAAATCCATTGTAGTGGCATACACAGGAAAAATTACAGAAGTTGTGTCAGTGTCCAAATAGTTATGAACCTGACTATAACACTGTCTGAAAGCACAAACATTGGCAGACCTGCAATCACAGTTTTTGTGCTTTCAAGTCCTTGCTTATGGGAGTACAGGAAAACCTTTAATATCTTTAGTCAAAAGAATGACACTAGTTGGCATCAGCCTCATATGCAATGTTTGCTTCATATATTGGAGTGACTTGATATTTTATGATCAAAGCAATAAAATACTACTGTAGCATTTTCATAGTTTGCTGAAGCTTGTAAAACTTTGCCTTTTCAGCTTGTTCAACCTGATTTTACTTCAATGTCTATGCGCAAGCTAGTGATATTCTACAATTTAAATAATAAAATAATGGAGAGAATACGCTGAATCTTCACATTTCATGTGATGCCATGTAAGGCTACCACATTACAGACAAAAATAAAACAAACACACAAAAACTGTCATATTGTAGCAAGACCATTAAATGTTCCTTGTGTATGATTAGGGTATGTTTTGGGGCATTTACCTATTATAGACACATTCATCAGAACCTGCTGGTGCAGGGTTCATACCTGTCTCTTGATATTAAACAATGCTCTTTGTACAAAAGTTCCTTGTGTAATCACACCCCCTTGTGGAGAAGCTTCAGCTGGCTAATAGTTACTAAGATAACATGCTACATGGTGTAGGACTATAGAGTGAAGGGAAAACCCCACCTGCTCCTCAGTTTTCAGATCTCCGAACTCCTCAAGGAATGTGCTCTCTGAGGGAAACTGCACTGGCTCCAGGAAGTTGAGCAGACTGAAGAGCTCCTCCACAGAGTTCTGTAGAGGTGTACCTGTAAGGAGCACTTTATGCTCCTGAAGAGAGGAGGGGAAAAATAGTGGCAAGATGAGTCAGCATTCTAAGAGCCGTGACTTTTCATAGGTGGCTGAATGCATCTGGGAAGTTTTCTCTTTTCTGTACTTGTCACAAAGATATGCATTAATTTCTGACTAACGTCACTACAGTTTAGATACAGATTTTTGGATTGCATTATTTAATTGCAAATTTTTATTTTTTTTTAGCTTTAAATAAACACAAAGCCCCTGATAACATTACAATGCATCTTATCAATATGCATCGTGGTCAGTATTTAGGGAAGTATTAGTAGCAACTCCAGAATCCTGGCACCCCTGAGTAAAACATGTAAACGTAATTGTATAATCATTACAGACAATTATTAAAAATTTCAGCTCAACCAGAAAAAAGAAAGAAACTATTTATAATTTCTCTAACAAAAATACTTTAAATTTTCTCTTAAAGCATCTGTGGCAAAATAATATAAATTTATTCAGCCCTGGGTTTTAATTGCTTTCACTCTTCAGAAACTCTGATGCTGCCTTTAACCATTTTTTTTTTTAGTTCCCTTGTGGTATTAGTTAGTGGTGTGCCTTTTTTATTTTCTCTTCAAATATGACTTTATGATAGGACATAATGAACACATATTTAGTTAGAAAGTTAATTTAATAATGCACAATCAAGTATTGTTTTTCCACTGCAATTTGTTCTACATGTCAGTGGTAGGGGACATACTGAAGAGGAATAAGGACAATAAACAAAACACACACTGAAAACTTTACTGAATATCAGCTCAATATTTCACAATGTAGTCCTACTTTAGCAAACTTTGTGAAACAGCCACAGAGTTTAAAATGATTGTTTGAAAATCTCAGTGGATTAACAAACTCTATACGATCACAGTGGCAATGCATGCTTATAATAAACTTATACACTATAAGACTGCTGTTCTCTGCATCAAAATACTGCCAGGAACGACTTTTATTTTTCTTATTTTTCACTCATCTCCTGTGGATGCAAGGCATAATGAATACCAGAGTAATGACTGCAGTATTTCAGTACTGGTGCCTCAAATAGTTAACTGTCAGATAATGGATATAAACTTTACATAAGCAGTTTTGTAGCAAAAATTGTGTAGACTGAGTGAGAATTGTTGATTTATGGCTGTTTAAAAACACATGAACATTTAGTAAAAGCCAACACTGATGGCACTCATAACTTGAAAAATATATTTTTTGAAACAATTATATATTTAGAATGAAGTTTCTAGGTGAAAGTATAAGGATTTTACAGTAGAATGATTTGTTGAAACAGCTAATTCAGAGAATATACTCTCAACGCTAGAGTGGCGATGACATCACTCTAGCTTACCCCCATTAAAATAAATGGGGGAAGAAGTAAAGATGGATAGAAAGAGATGTATGAGTTCGATCTGTCTGTAATTCTCCATGACAGGCCCTGGTCTACCCAGGTTTGACCATGTTAATTTTGGTGATTGCTGCTTGAGAATTGAATGAATTACAGCAGCAGCTAACTACGAAAAAGACAACTAGTCAAGCAGTCAAATACTTTTTTGAATTACTGAATGAATAGTAAAAATTAACAGTCGTGCAAGCCCTAGAGTGGAGTAGTAATCTAATATCGCTTTAAAAGAGTTCTCCAATTTTGCTAGATATTACAGGAAAATCTCCCCCATCTCCTTTAAGGGTGCCACAAATTCTGTCTGTAGACTACACACCAACTCTACTTCCATGACTGGCTCTATTTCTGTCTTTGTTGTTGTTGTTGAGACCAAACACAATTTTGTAGAAAACAAATAGTATATCATTAACATATTTAAAAACAGAGTTTACCTTGAACAGACTAATGGGGAAAAAAATAAGCGTAGGAGGCTAATAAACAGACCAAGTTCATGAGTTTGAGTCCTTCCAGCAGTTTACAGTTACGATTCTTCAGTCGATGGGCTTCGTCAATCACCACACAGCGCCAATTAACCTTTTTCAGTTCAGGGCAATCAGCCATGATCATCTCAAATGTGGTGATTACACCATGAAACTTAAACAGGCCAGGCATTATGTTTCCCTGCAAAGAAGTAAACAGAGGCAAAAAAAACCCCAAACAAATAAATTTGTATTAATCCTCAGCATTTACCTCTATTTACTTAATTTATATCTACCTGCAAGGTGCAAATTCAACAAAACAATTCCCCTTGTTGCCATATTTCATCCTTAACTTGTTCACCTACCCAAACTATTCTGTTTCATTTGTTTTCATAATTCATTATTCATTACTAGATATACAGTCAGGTACATAAATATTTGGAAATTGACAAAATAATTGTTATTTTAGCTATCGCAGTATATTGGAGTTGAAATTAAAAACATGCACTCAGACTTTCAGTTTTAATTTGAGGGTATGTACATCCACATCATGTGAATCGTGTAAGAATTACAGCACTTCCTATATGTGGTCTCCCCCCTTGATAAGAGACCAAAAGTAATTTGACAATTGGCTGGTCAGCTGTTCACTGGCCAGGTTGGTCTTATTCCCTCATTATTTAACTTACAAGTAAACAGATCAAAGGTCTAGAGTTAAATTCAAAGCATTAAAATTCATGGCATTTTCTTTTGGAATCTGTTGCCGTCTCTCTATATGAAGTCCAAAGAGTTGTCACTGCCAGTGAAGCAAACCTTTATTAGGCTGAAAAATCAAAACAAACCCATCAGAGAGCTAGCAAAAACATTTGGTTCAACTCTTTAGTTCATTCTTAAAAAGAAAGAACGCACTGGTGAACTCAGGAACACCAAAAGGCCCCGACGACCACAGAAAACAACTGTAGTAGATGACTGAAGAATACCATCCCTGGGGGAGAAACCCCCATCGTAACAGTTGGCCAGATCAAGAACACCCTCCAGGAGGTTTGCGTATTTGTGTCAAAGTCAACAGTCAAGAAAAGGCTTCACCAGCGTAAATACAAAGGGTTTACCACAAGATGTAAACCATTGGTTAACCTTAAAATACAGGAAAACCATATTAGAGTTTGCCAAAACCATCCAAAAAAAAGACCATACAGTTCAGGAAAAAACATTCCATGGACAGATGAAACAAATATAAACTTGTTCCAGAATTATGGGAAGAGAAGAATATGGAGAAGGGATCCACATCATAAGACCTCATCTTATGGTGTGGGGATGTATGGCTGCCAACGGAACTGGTCTCTTTGTATTTATTGATGATGCGACTGCAGCATGAATTCTACAGTGTATAGGGCTATATTATCTGCTAAAATTCAGACAAATGCTTCATAATTCATTAGATGGCTCTTCACACTGCAGATGGACAATGACCCAAAACATTTTTACAGGCAAAAAGTGGAATGTTCTGTAATGCCCCAGTCAATCACCTGACCTGAATCCAGTTGAGCATGTATTTTACATGCCATGCTAAAGACAAAATGCAAGGCAAAATGTCCCAAGAACAAGCAGAAAGTGAAGACAACTGAAGTGAAGGCCTGGCAGAGTATCAGCAGGGAAGCAACCCAGCACCTGATGATGTCTATGGGTTCCAGACTTCAGTCAGTCACTGACTGCAAAGGATTGAAATCAGAGTAGAAAAATGATTGTTCTATTTAAACCAATCAAACATAACATTAAAACCACTGACAGGTGAAGTGAATAACACTGATTATCTTTACAGTGGCACCTGTCAAGGGGTGGGATATATTAGGCAGCAAGTGAACAGTCAGTTCTCGAAGTTGACGTGTTGGGAACAGGAAAACTGAGCAAGCACAAGGATCTGAGCGACTTTGACAACGGCCAAATTGTGTTGGCTAGACAACTGGATCAGAGCATCTCCAAAACAGCAGATCTTGTGGGGTGTTTCCAGTATGCAGTGGTTAGTACCAACCAAAAGTGGCTATGATAGAAAGGTGGCAGAACACACAGTTCATCGCAGCTTGCTGCGTCTGGGGCTGTATAGCTGCAGACCGGTCAGAGTGCCCATGCCGACCCCTGTCCACCGCCGAAAGTGCCTACAATAGGCATGTATCAGAACTGGACCATGGAATAGTGGAAGAAGGTGCCTTGGTCTGATGTTACTTTGACACGTACCACCTACCTAAACATTGTTGCACACCAAGTACACCCCCTCAAGGCAACGGTACTCCCTAATGGCAGTGGCCTCTTTCAGGAGGATAATGCGTCCTGCCACACTGCGAAAATTGTTCAGAAATGGTTTGAGGAACATGACAAAGAGTTCAAGGTGTTGACTTGGCCTCCAAATTCCCCAGATCTCAATCCGATCGAGTGTTGGACAAACAAGTCCAATCTATGGAGGCCCCACCTCGCAACTTCCAGGACTAAAAGAATCTGCTGCTAACGTCTTGGTGCCAAACAATATCAGGCAGGTGGTTTGATGTTATGGCTGATCGGTGTATGATTATTAGTTTGTCCACTTACTTTTGGGCCCTTAAAA
Organism: Pangasianodon hypophthalmus; assembly: GCF_027358585.1. NCBI lineage: Eukaryota > Metazoa > Chordata > Actinopteri > Siluriformes > Pangasiidae > Pangasianodon > Pangasianodon hypophthalmus. Next base: position 5,776,425 of record NC_069711.1, read on the forward strand.
AGTAGGGGACCACATATACTAAATACTGTAATAACCACACTGTTCACACAATTTGGATGTACATACCTGCAAATTAAAGCTGTAAATCTGCACCTTAAATGCATATACATGATTTAATTTCAATTCAAATATACATAATGTAGTAGACAACTAAAATAACAATATGTTTGTCAATGACATGAATGTAAATGTACTATACATTTTGGTGAAGTTAAGGGCCAGCTCTTTCCTGGCTCAGGTCTTATTTGACTGACTGTTAAAATATTAAAATATTAATGCCTCTCTAGCCATACAAAAGTAGTTTGGTGTTCCACAAGGCTCTGTTCTAGGCCAAATGCCTCCCCCCCATATAATGCTTCCACTGCTGACAGGCAGCTCTAAGTTTCAGCAAAGTCATATGACAAAAAATATATAGCTTAAAAACTTGAGGAATATGTAAAGGACATTAGATGTTGAAATGCTGAGTAACTTCCTCAAAATTAATTCCAACAAGACAGACATATTCTACTAGGGCCACAGGCAGAAGTAAGAAGTAAGCTAGGAGATTATATAGTAACTCTGGATGGCATTTCTGTTACATTATGTGCAGCAGTGAAAGACCTTGGTGTGATTATTGACTCCAGTCTCTCATTTGAAGCTCATGCAGATAATATTACTAGGATAGCCTTTTTTCGTAGCTAAGAAATATTTTTAAATGATGCAGAAAAAATTGCTCATGCATTTGTTACCTCCGGATTGGCCTATTGTATTGCCTTGCTGTCTGGATGTTCCATTTGGTGCATGAACAAGCTATAGTTAGTACAAAATGTCACAGCCAGAATCCTTACTAGATCTAGAAAGTTTGATCATATCACTCACATTTATTCCTAGGACACTGGCTTCAAGTGAAATTTGGTATTGATCATAAAATACTACTTGTGAGATATAAAGCACTGAATGGTTTTGCCCCACAGTACTTAAGCAAAATTCTGGTCTATTATGTTCCACCATGCATGCTTTGATCAAAAGGTGCAGGTTCTTTATAGTACCTGGAATAATACAGACTATAGCAAGAGATAAGTGCTTTTTCCTATAAAGCCTCCCAGCTATTGAATAGACTTCCAATTAGAGTTCAGGACTCAGATACAGTCTCAATTTTAAAAACTGCTCTCTTGCTCTCTCTCTGTTGAGCTATACATGTACTCCTTCTGCCTAATGTGATCTCTGTGCCTGATCCTGACACTTCTACTGCTGTGGCACCTCTTGCCCTCCAGACCTTCCAAATTCATCCTGACACTTCTTCTGTTTGGATCTTCTGAAATTGTGACCCTTTCTTCCGTGGATGATCTCACTTAAATACTGGAGACTTGAACATAAGACTTACTGTTATAATCTTAAAGATTATGATGTTCTTACCAAACATCCTTTCAACACACAAACAGTACTGTTTGACTATGTTGTACCCAATTGTGGAAGAGTAATGACATATCCTATTATTGGGATACTTTTAAGTCTGGTTCCTCTAAAGGTTTCTTCTGCTTGTTGTCTCAGGGAGTTCTCCTTTGCCACAATCAGTTCTGGCTTGCTCATTATGGATCTGAATATAAATCTCCATCTAGATCTCTGCAAAGCTGCATTGTGACAATGTATATTGTTAAAAGCATTATACAAATAAAATTGAAATTAATTGAATATACCTGTTCATCTCTGTGATACATCTCGTACTGCAGGATCATCTGGCGGCTGATCTGGCTACCATGATAAACAATTACATTAATCTCCGTCCATGTGCGGAACTCCCTCTCCCAGTTTGTAATGGTGGAGAGAGGAGCAATGATTAGGAAGGGACCTCTCAAACCCATACGGAAGATCTCATAGAGGAATGTTATGGACTGGATGGTTTTTCCGAGGCCCATTTCATCAGCTAGGATACAATTTTTCCTAGAGAGGAAGATGATAGTATATAATTTCTTAAAATTACATTTGATAAATTGTTTTTGTGTATGAGTGTTAGTCAATGTTAAAAAGTAAGTCCACCAAATATTGTAATTACTAGATTTCTATTCTTGATTGTCATGTCTATTGAGAGTAAAGTTGTTTTAACTTGTTTTCTAAGATATACACTCACTGAACACTTTATTAGGAACACCTGTACACCTACACATTCATGCAATTATCTAATTAGCCAATCCTGTGGCAGCAGTACAATGCACAAAATCATGCAGATACGAGTCAGCAGCTTCGGGTAATGTTCACAACAACCATCACAATGGGGAAGAAGTGATCTCAGCGATTCTGTCCGTGGCATGATTGTTGGTGAGAAACCGGTGAGTATTTCTATAACTGCTGATCTCCTGGGATTTTCACACTCAACAGTATCAACAGTCTCTTTATTTCACAGAATGGTGAAATAAAGAAAAAAAAAGCATCTCAGAATGCACAACACTTCGAACCTTGAGGTGGATGGGCTAATAGCAGAAGACCATGTCAAAGCTGCAGTGGGCACAGGCTCACCAAAAGTGGACAGCTGAAGACTGGAAAAACGTAGCCTGGTCTGAGGAAATCTCATTTTCTGCTGAGACACATAGATGGTAGGGTCAGAAATTGGCGCCAACAGCATGAATCCATGGACCCAACCTGCCTTTTGTCAACAGTCCAGGCTGGTGGACGTGGTGTAATGGTGTGGGGAATGTATTCTTGGGCACACTTTGGGCCTGTTGATACCGATCAATCTTCGCTTGAATACCACAGCCTGTTTCAGTATTGTTGCTGACCATGTGATCCCTCCATGGCCACAATTTACCCATCTTCTAATGGCTACTTCCAGCATGATTATGCACCATGTTACAAAGCATAAGTCATCTCAAACTGGTTTCATGAATATGACAATGAGCTCAATGTTCTTCAGTGGCCTTCCCAGTCACCAGATCTGAATCCAATAGAGCACATCTGGGATGTGGTAGGACAGGAGATTTGCAGCATATAGGTACACCTAAAAAATCTGTAGGAATTGCGTGATTCAATCATGTCAACATGGACCAGAATCTCAAAGAATTGTTTCCAACAGCTTGTGGAATTCTTGCCATGAAGAATTGAAACTGTTTTGAGAGCAAAGAGATGCCCTAGTCAGTATTAGTATAGTGTTCCTAATATGTTCGGTAAGTGAAGATAGCTCATTTTTTATTTGATTTCAACAATCAAACAATGTCAAACAGTGAGGCTGAAAACAAAGAGGAACTTTTTTTTTCTTTTTGGTAATATGTCAGTGACATAATTTGGTTCAAACTTTAGAAGCATTAGAAGATTATGATTTTTGTGAAACTAGGGCATTATTACCTATTGTACCAATTGAAAAGAAGCCAATTCATGCCTTCTAGCTGGTATTCTCTGAGTTGGTTGCCATTTCTGTATTCACGAGACTGTTCAAGCTTTTGCCATTGCTCTGGTGAAGGCCTCTCCTACAGTGAAACAACGAGAGGAAGTATATAACTACTGAGAAATATTTTAGAGCATAGCATTACATATAAAAAGTCATTGCATTACATGTAATGCTGTGTTAGTTACAAAAAAATGCATTACCTTCAGGTAAAATTAAAATGTAATATATGAACACTGAACAAAACCATGTCTCTTCATGATATACTCAGGACGTAAATTCAGTTCAGATGAATTCAATGCAAAATCTTACAACAGGTGTGAGTTCTGGTATTTTCTTGAGCTCTTCAAACTCACGAATCTTCACAGGGTCTACATCCTCCTGTAGTTCCCAAGTGCTTTCCTCATACGACAGAGAACACCACTTTACCAGGTAGTGTGTCACCTCCTGTTAGTACACATGCAGTGACTTCTAACAGCAGTCTAAGACAGATTGTATACACTCTTTATTCCTACTACAATGATACTCCCCTCTCCAGTTTCCGTGTCTGTAGTGATCGCAATCTCCAAAACCCGATCTACTTCAACATAGTCTGGATTAAAGAGGTCTTCATCGAGCTAGAGAGATTGAAACTGATATTACTAATACAGAGCACCATAAAAAATACAATTAATTTAAAAACACCACCTGAATAACTTAAAAATTTTATGGCTAACAATAAATGAAAACTTCCAAGTAAACATTCGTAATTGCAGCTCTTCTAAATATTATTTTTACTGTTCACATACTAATGTATTTGCATTGCATTTATGATTCATTAATATTTATTTTTTGAGCATTTTCCATATTATAACAATACATGCCAACCAGAGTAACACATGGAATTGATTTAGATTTAGATCGACAAATCAGCAAATGAATAAGATCAAACTACTTTGGTTCACACATAAATACACAAATAAATGCACACACACTCTCCATGAGTAATAAATGAATGTTTCTATATGACATGTGCAGAAACTCAACCTTACCTCTGAGAAAATGTGCTTCATTTGTGCATGTTTGTTCCTGAAGCGCTTGATTTTTTGGTGAATGCGCGGGTCCTTTTCCAGCTCCTCCAATGTTGCCCATTTACAGTGAAGGTAAGAACTAGCAACAAAACCAAAAAAAGCACAAAGCAACAGGACATATGATATTATATGGGTATTTATTGCTGAGATATGCTCTCATTTCCTATACGGTGACTTAGCAGTCAAATTCATTTGCAGGTTATGGAAGTGTGGCATATCAAATGATGCTGTCAGCCAAATTTTGTAATGATTGGTCAAGTTTTTTTTAAATTCAATTTCACAACGGCCGACATCCTGTTTGGCAAATCACAAATTCTGCACATGAAGAACACTCAGCACCTTCTAGGGAGTCAAGAAAAAAAAAATATATATATATGATTGCAGTTATTGATTGCAATTATAAAGCCTATGGTTAAGGCTCGGGGTTACTGCTCAGGAGGATGGGGTTCAAGCCCCAGCACTGCCAAGCTGCCACTGTTGGGCCCTTAAGCCTATCTGCTCCAGGGATGCCTTATCATGGCTAACCCTGCGCTCTGATCTCAACTTCCTAACAAGTTGGGATATGTGAAGATAAGAATTTCACTGTGCTGTAATGTAAAGGCTTCTTCTTCTATTTATGCATCTACAAAGTCTGGTCAAAATCCATCACATCATTGCTGAGATATTGCCTTCTCTTCCTGTTTGGTGACTTCACTGTTTGGGCGTTATGGACAAACTATCCATTGTATCAAAAATCTGAGAAACAAGTTTGTTCGGGTCTCACGATGCTGCAAATTTGGTGATAATTGGACAAAATAATTGGATAATCCAATATGGTGGAACACCATAACACTATGGTGTCTGTTTCTACAACATTGCATGGTTGGAGAGCAGCTTCTTTCAACTTAGAGCAATTGCTAAAATCTAAACATTTATTTCTTTACATGACCTAGAGAAAAAGAAAGTAAACATGTTTTCATTTAACAGGTTCCTATTTAGTTACTTAGTTACTTTTTAGGAAAAAGAAAATACACATGCTTAAATTTAATCTCTTCTAGACTATGATAATGCCCTGTATATAGGTGTCAAGTCCTCTTTAGTTATTTTTTAGTTACTTTTTAGGTGTTAATAAGTCATGTTTATTTACAGTTAATATAGAATGCTGCTGCTAGGCTGCTTACAGTGAGGTACTAAGCAGCACCAGCTCCCTGTCCATTGCATTACCCAGTTTAAGATTCTTTTATTTGTTTTTAAAGCTTATCAACGTCTTGATGATGCTTCCTGCCTGCTCTGGGTGGCTAAGCATTTATACATTTATATTACATTTTACAGACAGACTTCTCTCTCAAATGCAGACCAGTGATTCACAAATTCAGGGACTGGGATAGCCATTGCAAAAAAAAAAAAATTTTGTTTTCAGAACTATTTCTGTGTTCACCTGAATGCATGTTTGGCAATTCTGCGACATACATTTTAGAAAGAAAAGACTATTCTTTAAAAAAAGGTGAAAATAATTTTGGATGGAACATAAGTAGTTTCCACCACTTCTAACATTAGGGTTAGGCATTAGACTTACAAATTTCTGTACTTCACATAAAACTCCTCTGACTCTTCAACTGGTTCTCCAGGGAATGTCTGAAATAATGGGAAATATAACAGATAAAATAGGTGAGGATGTTATGAAACACTTCAAAGACTACACAAAATTAAAACAATACAAGAGGCCACACCACCTCCTTCTTAATTGTCCGCACAGAGAGAATCTTTTCAATGATGTTGGCTTCATCTTCAGGGGGTTCCTGAGACAAAGGAAAGAAGCAAGAATAGACAAGGACAAGCAACAAAGTAAACCACTGAGACAGAGTAAAATGCCAAGAGTGACGACTGGAAGGGTGTATGGGTGTATGCATGACTGTGTGGGGTGTGGGTTCTTTTTCCCATGACTATATGTGCTTGTTGAACATCAAATTCCAAAGATGGTCCTGCCTTTGCTGCTGTAACAGCCTCCACTCTTTTGGGAAGGCTTTCCACTAGATTATGGAAAATTTTTGCCCATTCAGCAACAAGAGCATTAGTGAAGTTGGGCACTAGATGACAAGGCCTGGTGCACAGTTAGTTTTCCAATAAATCTCCACACCAACCTTGGCAAACCATGTCTCCATGAAGCTCACTTTGTGCACAGGGGAACTGTCATGCTGGAACAAGTTTGGGCTGGGCCCCTTAATTCCAGTGAAGGGAAGTTACAGCAAAGACGTTTTAGACAATGGTCAGGTGACTGTTTAGTGTCCACCAGGGCTGACAAGGCCTGCATAAATGATTACGTGATTCCATGTGTGATTGCTCTAATAGGTTGTGCTTGTCTTTAGATACTGAAACCTCTGAAACCTCTTCTCTACAGGCCCAAAGAGTGATCCAGGTACATTAGGCAGGTTCCATAGTGTTGTCTTCACACACATGTAACTCTCACTGCACTATCCATACCTGCCACTGACCAAGGACCAGACTGGCGGACAGTCACCTTGAGTCCTGGCCTAAGTGTCTCACTGCCAAAAGTGCAGTTACAATCAGTTCCATCACAGTGGGTTCAATTTCTGCCAACTGGAACAACCGATTCAGTGCAAGCAGCAAAACTACCAGCAAACTGCCTGTACGTATCATCTGTGCGCCTGGACTGTGCATAGGCAGTGTACGTCTGAGCATAACCACCAACAGCTGGTATGTTAGTAAGCTCCAGCCTATTTTAATGCTCTCAATGTAGTCCTTGTACTGTGGCATGAGTTGTATATCAGTATCCAATCCAATATGGGCCACTGCCATTTTCAGGGTGGCTATTACAGCCTGTTAAGAGCTTGTTACCTTAGGGCCGATGATGACTGGTCATCAACCAATGGTTGCCCATCAAACAGAAAGTGTCTCCCAGATGTGGCCACAGATATACAGTAGCATCCTCACTCTCTCCAGATGAGGAGTGGAAGGGAGAATTGGCTTTATGCAGAAATATGTTTACAAACATAAGTTAACAACTAGAGCTGTAACTAATGATTTTTGATTAAACAGTATCTCCATTTCTTAGATGTGTGTGGTTAAATTTAGCTAGCTATCTAAACACAACCTGTTGCACAGCACATGTTAGCCAGCTAGAGGAGCAGATTTGTTAGTCAGCTTGCTCTTCAATATCAGAGCCATCCCTATTTAAAAACTGTGTTCAAGTACAGGTATTCATGTACAGGTATTCACTTTTTGATTTTTGGTAATATTTCAAACCATGTTAAATATACTAATATATTATACCTGTCACTATACTGTAATACTAATTATATGAAAATTTAACAAGCACATTCTGCACCTAGACTTACAGCTGTCATCTTGGAGTTAGTGTACATTTATGAAGGCAGGCTAGAAGACAGAAGTAGTGCAGATGTGTGGTGAAGTGGAATGGTGGGAGATACTGCAGTTACCTCTGCTTGCCAAGCAAGGGTAGAGGAGGAGATAGGAGGAATTCGCTCTGTTCCCAGCACAGCAATGGTCTCACCATCATCATCCACAACCTTAAAATCTAGATCTTCATTGTACTTCCTGCGCTTCACCTGACGCCCTGATCTCCTCTTCTGCAGACAAGTGAAAGAACAAGACCAATGAAAGTTTGAGTGAGTGTGAAAAAAGAAAGACAATTACTTGGTTATCAAATAAAAAAAGAGACCCCCAAAAGTCATTTTCATCTACTTTGCTACGTTCTTTGCTATTATTATAGGTGCTAAATCCTCTGTTTACACATCTTCACACACAACACAAAGCAACAGTAATCAGTAAAGCAACAGTAACCAAATCAAGAAAGACAGGCAAATAGAAGCTAAGTAAGCTAAGTAAGTTAGGCCTTTTAATCATCAATGTCTAGAAGATGAAAGAGCATCATATGAAATGCATGGACAGAATTAATTGCAGGAATGACAAAGACAACAGGAATGGGGGTACTCACAGTGTTGTCCATAGGGTCAGTGCTCTCTTCTCCTCCTGTAGCCAGTGTACAAAGTGAGGCCGTATCATCACTCTCGGCTGCCTCCTGCGGTGCATCATTTTTCCGCTTCCCTTTTTTCCTTTTCTCCAGGGGTACAACACTCTGCTCTCTGCACAACATGGGAAAAAATTGTTAAAATATATAGGCTTTACATTTTATTAAGATCTCTAACAAGTTAACACAAACTAAATATCATATCATACAGTATATCACATCACACAATATTGTATCATAGCGGCATCACTCCTGACAAATCTTGACAAGTCTTTAATTCTAGTACTACACCACAACGTTGAATTCCTGAATCTGACTGATTAAAAGGTGTTAATTAATTTTCTATAATAGCACAGCTTTGACAGTAGCTGCAGCTGTATTTCTAATCACAGGTCCATACCAGTGGATTGGTTCTAATATGATTTAAAAAAAAAAAGAGAGGCTAGCAACAGAACAACTGTTAGAACAACACCTAGGCTAAAGACATTCAAACCCAATTTTTCGTAACTTCACACATTTTATGTTACCATACATTTCCTGTATTAAGTCAAATAATTACTTTATTTTATCAGCTGTAATTTCAAAAAATAGCTAAAAAAGAGAGATTTATTTCAGCTTTGGTATATCAGATTTTCAGTGTGTCAAAAGGTTACATACACGTTGTTAGTACTTATTCTAGTTAGTCATCCTCGGGAGTTAATTTGTGCCTATGTCCTGAATGATGCAGTGTTTCTGTGGTCCCAAGATTTTTATATTTGCATGCGATTGTTTGTACAGATGCTCAAGTAGTCTCTTTTTACAGCCACAGGTGCACTCCCAATTAACTCCTAATTATGAAAACTGGCCAATCAAAAGCTTTTAAAAATTCATTACATCAATTTCTGGAATCTTCCAGACTGTGTAAAGAGATAGTTAACTTGGTGTATGTAAATCTTTGATCCACTGTAATTCTGTTATAGTGAATTAAAGCTGAAATAAATCTGTCTCTATTTGATTATTTTAAAATTATCTCCGATGTGAACAAAGTAGATGCCCTAACTGACTTGTCAAAAGAAACTTATGGTAACAGGAAATGTGTGGTGTTCTGAAAAACAGTGACTGAATATCTTTAGCCTAGGTGTATGTAAAGTTTTGGCTTCAACTGCAGCTATTATAATGTAAGTAATAACAGGAACTTATCTCACGGACACTTCACAGCATTAAATGTAACGATAAACGGTGATAAGTTATAGGAAAATGACCAACTCTGGGTTTGTTGTGGCATCTCTTCACCATGTCATTGATTATTTTCCTATAAAAGCACACTCAGTCACGTTTTATTCCTTACTTAAATAATGAATGCACTTTAATGGCATAATTTATCCTCAACTCACTTCGGCTTCCTCCCACGTTGCCTTGGTGGGGAGGTCACATCCTTTCCCTGTGTTTTTGACTTGATCTCTTGAACTTTCTTGACCTTTTTAGGATCCTTTACTACCTTCCCCTCCACCTTCTTTGTCTCTTTTAGCTCCTTCAGTGCTTTCGATTTCTTCAGGAGCAGCCGCTTCCCTTCTTTCTGTACCTTCTTTTTCTTTGGTCTAATGTCGCACTCTCTGTCCTCTCTTGTGTCTTTCTTGTCTTTTTTTTTTCGTTTTTTCCTCACCCTGGGCCCACCTCCTCCATCATCCTCCTCGCTATTGACTGGTGAAACAGAAAGGTTGGGACTGAGGCTGCTAGACCCTTGGACTACTTCCCTCATCCCGGAGAGCTTTGCATGAGCCACGCAGTGGTTAGATGGCCCATCAATGATTCGGATCTGCTCCTTGCCAAAGTGGCCTATGGAAAAAGTGGTTTGTGCATTCTGCTCAGAGGCAGTGGTGGCTGAAGTAGCTGAAGTGTGCATTAAAATGTGCGTGGCAGACATCTGTAAGACAATAAAACAAACTTTTCAATCAAATATAAGAACAATAGAGCAATTTTTGGTTTACTGTCCAAAGGACTAAACTAATTTAAACTAACAGATCACACAATGCTATTTTTAAATGCAACATAAAAATCCAATGTGCTACATTAGTCCTGCAAGAAAAAAAAACTTTCAAAAAACCCAGGGTCCATGTTTGTCATTTAAATGCAACAGTTTTAATGAACTTGCACCTGGAATATGAGGAGCTCAGCCCTCAGAGATTTTTTTCAAACTGATTAAAATGCCCTAAAATATTTTCACACTGGTGTATTTATTGTTTAAACATAGCAAACGCTTATTTGTGAATATCAGGATTAGCTGATGTCTAAGGACAAGAGTAATTTCATCAAGTAATTTCCCTACAACCCTCCTACCTTCCCACAAAGTGTGTTCTTTTAAAAGACAAGCTGAAAACAGTGCCCCTGGGTTTGTCAAAATGGCTTAATAAATAAATTATTTTTTAATGGATCATTATCCATCCGTACTGGGACGTGCCGTCCTATCAGTTTTGCAGCATTTCACTAAATTTGAGCAGAAAGTATAGTTCTATACACCTCAGAATTCATCCTGCTACTTCTATCAGCAGTCAAATCATCAATAAACACCAGTGACCCAGTTCCATTGGCAGCCAAACATGCCCATGCCATTACATTTGCTCCACATGTTTGAGAGATGATGTGGTATCATCTGATGAATATGAATATTTTGAATATGAGCCCTTCCTTTCCTAATCCATACTCTTCTCTTCCCATCATTCTGGTACAAGTTAATCTTGCATCAGGACTGGTCTGGCTTTTTTTTTTTTTTAAAGCAAAGTCTAATCTGGCCTTTCTGTTCTTGAGTGTTACCAGTGGTTTGCATGTTGAGGTAAACCACCTGTATTTACATTCACGAAAGCGTCTCTTGATTGTAGACTATGAAAATGATATGCCCACTTCCTCAAGAGTGTTCCTGACTTAGCCAGATGTTGTGAAGGGGTTTTTCTTCACCAAGGAAAGAATTCTGTGATTATCCACTTTCGTTGTTTTCCGTGGGCTTCCAGGCCTTCTGGTGTTGCTGAGCTCGCCAGTTCCTTCTTTTTAAGAATGTACCAAATAGCTGATTTGGCCAATCCTAAAGTTTCTGCTATCTCTCTGATAGGTCTGTTTTTTTTTTTTTTTTTTTTTTTTTTCCAGCCTAATGATGGCCTCCTTTACTTGCATCGACATCTCTTTGGACAGCATATTGAGAGCTCATGAACAGCTACCAAATGCAAATTCAATGCTTGGAATCAACTCCAGACCTTTTATCTCCTTAAACTGTCACGAAACAGGCTGCACCTGGCCATGAAACTGCTTAACAGACAATTGTCCAATTACTTTTGAGCCTGTGAAAATGGAGGGACTATGCAAAAAAATGGCTGGGACTATGCAAAAAAATTCCTAAACCGGTAATACGATATTTTTTTCAAACCCCCTGAATTAAAGCTGAAAGTCTACACTTTAATCACATCTTAATTGCTTCATATATATATATATATATATATATATATATATATATATATATATATATATATATATATATATATATATACACACACACACACACACACACATACACACACACAGTCACGTCCGAAAGTATTTGGACAATGACAGAGTTTTTGTGATTTTGCCTTTATACACCACCACAATGGATCTGAAATAAAATAATCAAGATGTGATCGAAGTGTAGACTTTCAGTTTTATTTTTAAGAGGTTCCACAAAAATATGGCATTTACCATTTAGGAATTACAGCCATTTTCAACAAAGTACCTCCGTTTTCAGGGGCTCAAAGGTATTTTGACAAAGTGACATAATTGTAAATATAACCATAATTTTAATACTTGGATGAAAATCCTTTGCAGTCAATGACTGCCTGAAGTCTGGAGCCCATGTTCTCAAATTCTGAGTTTCCTCCCAGGAGATGCTTTGCCTGGCCTTCACTGCAGCCACCTTCAGTTGCTGTGTGTTTGTGGGTCTTTCTGCCTTCAATCTTGTCTTCAGTAAGTGAAAAGCATGCTCTATTGGGTTGAGTTCAGGCGACTGACTTGGCCATTGAAGAATATTCAATTTCTTTTCCTTCAAAAAGTCTTGAGTTGCGTTGTAGCATTTGGCTGAATGTGAGCAAAGAGTATAGCCCTGTACACCTCAGAACTCATCTTGCTACTTCTGTCAGCAGTCAAATCATCAATAAACACCAGTGAGCCCATTCCATTGGCAGCCATACATGCCCATGCCATAACACTGCCTCCACCATGTTTGACACATGATGTGGTATACTTTGGATCATGAGCTGTTTCTTTCTTTCTCCATACTTTTCTCTTCCCATCATTCTGGTACAAGTTAATCTTGGTTTCATCAGTCCAAAGAATCTTATTCCAGAGAGGGAGGCTTTTTTAGATGTTTTCTGGCAAAGTCTAATCTGGCTTTCCTGTTCTTGAATGTTCCCAGTGGTTTGCACCTTGTTGTAAACCCTCTGTATTTACATTCATGAAGGCGTCTCTTGATTGTAGATTTTGACAATGATACGCCTACCTTCTCCAGTGTATTCTTGACTTCTGTTGATGTTGTGAAAGGGTTTTTCTTCACCACGGAAAGGATTCTGCGATCATCCACTTTAGTTGTCTTCCGTGGTCTTCCAGGCCTTTTGATGTTGTTGAGTTCACCAGTGCTTTCTTTCTTTTTTCAGAATGTACCCAACTGTTGATTTGGCCACACCTAAGGTTTTTGCTATCTCTCTTATAGATTTATGTTGTTTTTTCAGCCTAATGATGGCCTCCTTCACTTGCATTGAGATCTCCTTGGACTTCATATTGGTAGCTCGAACAGCTGCCAAATGCCAACTCAATACCTGATATCAACTCCAGACCTTTTAGCTGCTTCATTTATCTTTTTATTTATCTAATTCAAGTACTTCCATTTTCAGGGGCTCAAAGGTATTTGGACAATTGACTGACAAGAAGTTAATTGACCAGGTGCGGTCCATTCCCTCGTTACTTCAAGATAAATGAAGCAGCTAAAAGGCCTGGAAGACCACGGAAGACAACTAAAGTGGATGATCGCAGAATCCTTTCCGTGGTGAAGAAAAACCCTTTCACAACATCAACAGAAGTCAAGAATACACTGGAGAAGGTAGGCGTATCATTGTCAAAATCTACAATCAAGAGACGCCTTCATGAATGTAAATACAGAGGGTTTACAACAAGGTGCAAACCACTGGGAACATTCAAGAACAGGAAAGCCAGATTAGACTTTGCCAGAAAACATCTAAAAAAGCCTCCCTCTCTGGAATAAGATTCTTTGGACTGATGAAACCAAGATTAACTTGTACCAGAATGATGGGAAGAGAAAAGTATGGAGAAAGAAAGAAACAGCTCATGATCCAAAGTATACCACATCATGTGTCAAACATGGTGGAGGCAGTGTTATGGCATGGGCATGTATGGCTGCCAATGGAATGGGCTCACTGGTGTTTATTGATGATTTGACTGCTGACAGAAGTAGCAAGATGAGTTCTGAGGTGTACAGGGCTATACTCTTTGCTCACATTCAGCCAAATGCTACAACGCAACTCAAGACTTTTTGAAGGAAAAGAAATTGAATATTCTTCAATGGCCAAGTCAGTCGCCTGAACTCAACCCAATAGAGCATGCTTTTCACTTACTGAAGACAAGATTGAAGGCAGAAAGACCCACAAACACACAGCAACTGAAGGTGGCTGCAGTGAAGGCCAGGCAAAGCATCTCCTGGGAGGAAACTCAGAATTTGAGAACATGGGCTCCAGACTTCAGGCAGTCATTGACTGCAAAGGATTTTCATCCAAGTATTAAAATTATGGTTATATTTACAATTATGTCACTTTGTCAAAATACCTTTGAGCCCCTGAAAACGGAGGTACTTTGTTGAAAATGGCTGTAATTCCTAAATGGTAAATGCCATATTTTTGTGGAACCTCTTAAAATAAAGCCGAAAGTCTACACTTCGATCACATCTTGATTGTTTTATTTCAAATCCATTGTGGTGGTGTATAAAGGCAAAATCACAAAAACTCTGTCATTGTCCAAATACTTCTGGACCTGACATATATATATATATATATATATATATATATATATATATATATATATATATATATATATATATATATATATATATATATATATTACACACACACACAGACACATATGTGTGTGTCAAATTACAATTACAAATTGTGGTACAAATCAAATTACAAATTACGGTACATGAAGAAAGGAGCTTTTCACTTTGTTTATTTTAATAAAACAGAACAAGAATCTGAGGATTTCACTGGCAAATACTCACCGAAACTGGACAGTTGAAGACTGGAAAAAGACCAGGTTTTTTTTTTTTTTTTTTTAAATCTTCAACTGTCCAGTTTAGATGAGCCTGTGCCCATGATAGCATCAAATTCCTGTTCTTGGCTAATAGGAGTGGAACCCAGTGTGGTCTCCTGCTGTTGTAGCCCAATCACCTCATGGTTCAATATTTTGTGCATGCTGAGATGCCTTTCTACTCGTCTCCTCACCATGGTTGTAAAGAGTGATTTTATATAACATTTGAAGACTGATTCAGTGCGGGGCATTGGGAATTGCATGAGTCGTGAGGGTGTGTGCACAAGGATTTTCACAAGCATCCGCTAGTGCCAGTCATTATTAAATTCCAGGGACAAGTAAAGGCTGTTGATCTCGCTCACCCATTCACTAGCTCTTTGGACAAACTGGCCAGGCTCCAATATCCAGAAAAAAACAGCCTTTTCTGTTTGGGTTACACCAATTCCATTTGGTTTGGGTTACACCTTCCATTTGGTTTATTCAGAGTGCATATGCAGCTGCTTATTTAGATGACATCATTTATAGTAATAAATGGCAGTGGCAACTCATAGCAAATCCAAAGAGGTATGCAATTAGACAGGTGGAAATATGGTATCTGGGCTTCCACTTGGACCATGGGCAGGTGCATCCCCAAATTGACAAGGCAGCAGCGATTGCAGCCTGCCCAAGACCCAAAATCAAAAAGGTCCCCACCCTCACCCCCCATGAAGCCACTGGACCTTACTGCAATTGTTTGCCATTTTTGTGGTCAGGATCATACTCTATTATTATACCCCCAACAATAAAAAATACATGGTAGGCCTGTATTACTGTGCTGTGCTCTTACAGATAGTCCTGCCGTGACCTACTTCATGTTTTGCTGGATCGACAAGAAAACATAAGCTTCTTCTTTAAGGAATTAAACATGAAGAGTGTTCAGTAAGATAGTACAGAGAGGTTTGGATGTTTCTGAGGTATATTACGCTAAGGATTTCTTTCACAGATAAGCCTTTATTTTTAACCATGCCTACCACTGCAGCACACATGTGCAGGCCCACAAAAACACACAATGACACACACATGCTCTCATACACCCTCAGCATGCATCTGCAGACAGGTATGTGGATAATATCAATGAATCACAAGCTTTCCACAGTGGGCTTGAATCAAGGCCGTCGTCACGGCAACAGGCTCGCAACCAAGCCGCGGGAAGCAGCAACGCAAACATGTGATCTCTGTGGTAACCCTTTGGTCACCACAGGCTATGGAGCACATTCAGATTCTTTGGAAATTTATGCTCAATTTTAAGATAAATCCAAATGAAACAGCTATGAAACAGTCGATAGAGAATAGCGGACTACAGAAATAGTCCTTTTTTTAAATCACAATATAGCTTATAGTTTTTACTCAATATATGTGTCATTTGCAAAATCATAGTATTTCAGTCCAGATTTCTGTTCAGCTCATTCCTTTTTAGATTTTATCTTTATGCATGTGACGTGCATGCACAAAACACATATATTCCCCCTGCACACATGCATATACACAAAATTCTCCATAAATACAACTCATTATTCTACAGATATGGTGTAATATAAATGCTTGCCAGGCAAATATGCCAATCCAATCACACACAAACAAAGTGCCCTACGAAATCAATACCAGCTCAAAACAGCAAAAAGCAACAGCTGCACTCTGGTCAATGCCAGCTCCCTTTCTCCCACAAAATGCTTCAGCACACACCTATGCTACACACTTCTTCTACGAACACACAGACATACCTTTGGGATAAGTTTAAAACAAACTGACAAATTCTAGGCAAAAAATACACATTATATGACATGCATTTAATTACATGACATAGTCTTTCAAGCTTACAGACAGTTATGAAGGAAGGCCAAATAGATATAACGTACTATAGAAATATACACAGTAATTTCTCTATGCAAATTTTTTCAATTTTTTCTTTACATTTTTTAAATTTTTAAAAAAATCTCCTTTAAATCAGTTTAAGCAAGAATCAGAGGTTCTGGAAAATGCTGTGCCATTCAGAAGGTGAAGGGACATACATTTTACCTGACCAGTCTAGATGTTTTTCTGTCTTTAAAATATAAATTCCAATTTAAATTTAAATTTAACTTTAAGACATATAGCACAGGCAGTGGGTATATGTTCATCCCCAGTGATACACTGAGCTTCCATGTATGTTTAGTCATTCATCTTCACTAACTGCTTTATCCTGGTCAAGATGGCAGTGGATCCAAAGCCTATCCCAGGAACACTGGGCACGAGGTGAGAATACACCCTGGATGGAACGCCATTCCATCGCCGAGCACCATGGGTCCACATTTTCACACATAGGAATAATTTAAAGTAGCAGGATCAGCTCAGGATCGGACCAGGGACTCTGGAGCTACGAGGCGGCAATGTTACCCACTGCACCACGATGATGCCCTGTCATGTATGTTCTTTTCTAAAAGAACACATAAGGCTGGTGGCTGTCAGGGTGCAAAAATACACAAAATTCAAATCTGATTATGATATGGTAGTGTCTCGATATGATACATTCTCAATACAATAAAAATGAACCACTGCACAAATGTGTGGTAGGTTTCCTTTTTTCAACTAATTAAAACATTCAGCATTATAAAAGTACAATTGAAAATTAATGACACAGCATTCACGTGATCAATTCAGTCTCTTAGCAGTATATAACAAAACAAAGCTGTGCATTAGAATGTAACAACATTAAACATGGCTAATTAAACATTAGCATTCTGGCCAAGCTGTTGTGACTCAAGGGATGTGTCTGAAGCACAGGCTTTTAATTTTTTATTTTCCATTCTGCTGTTACCTAGTTATGCTGTCCAAGTCAGGTAAATCTGTGTAGCTCTAGGCATGTTTTTGAATCCTTCATTCTCCACTATACCATGTGGTCTCACATCTGCAGCTAGGAACTCCCCTATTGCCGTGGTGATGTCTTTAGCCAGGATTGAAATGTCAGGAAATGCTGTTTCAAAGCAGAGAGAGAGAGAGAAAGGGTGTGTGTGAGACCAACACAGAAGGGTGATGTCGGACATGCTTGCGGAATTAGCGCTGGCGTATTGTATACATATTTGGCCTACATTTCCTACTGTCCAGATTGGGTGAGCCAATCACCACTGCAGCCTCAGTTTCTTGTTCTTGGCTGACAGGAGTGGAACCTGATGTGGTCTTCTGCTGTTGTAGGCCATCTACCTTAAGGTTTGATGTGTTGTGCTTTCTGATATGCTTTTCTGCTCTCCACAGTTATAAAGAGTGCTTGTTTGAGTTACTATAGACTTCCTGTCAGCTCAGACAAGTCTGGCCATTTTCCGCTGATGTCTTTTATCAACAAGGCATTTCCACCAACAGAACTGTCACTCACTCAATGTTTTTTGTTTTTCCACTCCATTCTGTGTAAACTCTAGAGACTTTTGTGTTTGAAATTCCCATGAGATCAGCAGTTTCTGAAATACTCAAACCAGCCCATCTGGTACCAACAAACATGCCACAATCAAAGTCACAGAGATCATACTATTCCTTCATTCTGATGTTTGATGTGAATATTACCTGGAGGTCTTGAGCTGTATCTGAATGATTTTTTGCGCTGCTGCCACATGATCGGCTAATTAGATAACTTCATGAATGTGCAGGTGTACTGGTGTTCCTAATAAAGTGGATGGTGTGTGTACAACGGATATAAAAAGTCTACACACCCCTGTTAAAATGGCAGGTTTTTGTGATGTAAAAAAATAATTAAACCACCACCCTTCAATGTGAAATTACAGCATTTAAAAAGTAAGTGAAAAACGAACATTTTAGGGAAAAATGGGAAAAATAAAAAACTTACAATAACCTAGTTGAATAAGTGTGCACACCCCTAAACTAATACTTTGTTGAAGCACCTTCTGATTTTATTACACCACTCTTTGGGTCTTTTTGCGTAAGAGTCTATCAGCGTGGCACATCTTGACTTGGCAATATTTTCCCACTTTTTCTTGCAAAATCATTCTAGATCCTTCAAACTGTAAGCGTATCTCCTGTGCACAGCCCACTTCAGGTCACCCCACAGATTTTTAGCTGGATTCAGGTCTGGGCTCTGGCTAGATCATACAAACACACTGATCTTCTTTTGGGTAAGCTATTCTTTTGTTGACTTGGATGTATGTTTTGGGTCATTATCGTGCTGAAAGGTGAAATTCCTTATCATCTTCAGGTTACTAGGAGACATCTGAAGGTTTTGCACTAAAATTGACTGGTATTTGTAGCTATTCATGATTTCCTCCACCTTGAAAAAAGCCCCAGTTCTGTCTGAAGAAAAGCAGCCCTAAAGCATGATGCTGTCACCACCATGCTGCACCATGGGTATTGTGCTCTTTTGGCGAGGTGCTTTTTTGCACCAAACATATCTTTTGGAATTATGGAATTATTATACATTTTGGAAATGGTCTCCATCAGACCACAACACATTTTGCCACATGCTTTAGGGTGATTTAGTGGGGCTTGGATGTCTTTTTGTGAGAAAGGGTTTTTGTCTAGCCACCTTACCCCATAGCCCAGACATGAAGAATATGAGAGATTGCTGTCACATGAAGAGAGTAATCAGTACTCGTCAGATATGTCGCCGTAGGTCTACTGGCAGCCTCCCTAGTAATTTTTTGTCTTGTCCTTTTGTAAATTTTGGAGGGACCTCCTGTTCTTGGTAATATCACTGTGGTACCCCCCCAATCCCCAATCATTGATGACAGGTGTATGATAATTACTTTTGAACATGAGATTGAATGTGATTGGTTCATTCTGAACATAGCCACATCCCCAAATATGAAAGGGTGTGCACACTTATGCAACCAGGTTATTGTAAATTTTTTATTTTTGATATTTTTCCCTAAAATGTTTCTGTTTTTCACTTAACTTCTATACGTTGAAATTTCACACTGAGGGTGGAAAAGGTTCTGACATTTATCTTGGTATCTTGGATTTTTTTTTTTTAATCTGTGAGGTCCAAGCACTCTTTAACTATAGCACCTGAGTGGTTGAACTAATCATGAATTACAGTTTTTGAGTAAGCCAAGCTCCACCAAGAAAGGACTGATTGGCAGATGGCAGCCATAGTCTTTATACATATTAAGACAGTTTTGATAAATACTGATAACAGACTCTACTGACTATTCAGATACCAATTTTGTGATGATTCATCAGAAATTCTAGCATTAGTTTGCAAAAGTAGGTTCATGTGAATAATAAAATCTGAATATCATCAGAGCTAAATGGTTCAAACTGGATATTTGTTCACACTTCAACAGAGAAGTCAGTCTTCATGACTTCAAGATGTATGGGCCAAAATTTAAAACACTGCACTATACTGCACTATAGTCTTCTAATAATACAAACATAAATATTTATTTTAAACATTTTGCTATTTATTATAATGCAAAAGCATTGTATGCACTATCTTTAAAAAACAGATCAATCAGATATCACTTTGTCACAAGATGTGATGTCATTTTAACTCATTGTCTTTTTATGGAAACTGCCATCTAGTATGTCCAGGATTAGGTCCATCACTTTAAGTTTAATTAATCAGTCTCATTAATGCAAAATGTCTCATTAAATCAGTCTCGTTAGATAATCAGTCTCACAGAATATCCCCTTTTCAAGTAATTAAAATAACAAACCTTCAAATAAGCCAAAATTATTAAAACCTCAATTTTAGTTGAGAATAATACGAATCAGTGACTCGGTTTCTGAAGGCTTAGCTCCGAATAGTTTGGCTTCTTGCTGTATCAAAGTAATAACCACAACAAAGCAATAAGATGTTCAATAATATAGCATTATTAAAATAGAAAAGATTAAACCCCCAATTAACTATGGCCCTAATTCTAAACAGGGACAGACAAAGAAGAGTTGTGTGTGTGAGAGAGAGAGAGCAAGAAAAGGAATACGTGTGTGTGTGTGTGGACACGTGCTCAGCTCTTATAAAAAATGAATTACCACATACCAGGTGAGATACGTGGCCATGCCTCCTGGTATGTGAAACCAGGGAAACAGTAGCGAATAGAAATATGGCGGGGACTTTAAAAGACTTGCACATGGTGAATGGCAAGTGATACTATAATATATTTTTTTTTTCTAATTTTTTTAATGGGAATAACAGTACAGAGTTTGGATCTTATTTTTCCTCAACATAAACAGAGATCACTGACTGAGTGACCGTGTTAATAAGCACAGAATGAGATCACATGCAAAGATAAGAGAGAGATCAAAGAGTGAAGGAAGGAGATTCACAGCGGTGTGAGCGATTCCCTTTGTTTAAAAGAATGCTAATTTTAACAATTCGCTGCTTCAAATTACTCAACACAGTAAAACCCTGGAAGAAAAAATAGTGAACACTATCTTTTCCTGCCCAGCTGTTAGTACACCAGTGGTTTGTTTCTTTTCATGACATTCCAAATTGTTGTACTGGCTATGCCCTATACTTGTGCAGTGGCTCTGATCGATTTTGCCTCTTTTCTCAGCTTCAAAATGGCTTGCTAGACAGCCAGACATCACTCTGATTCTCGTCTTTATTCATCCTTTTTTAACAACAAAGGCAGTCTTCACAAGTGGAGTCCAGGGCTCAAACCAGGAGTAGACATTTCGGAGCTATTAACTGTTCAAACAATTAGTCTAACAGGGCACACTTTGGCAACAAGAAACACCTGTCAGTCACACTTCCCAATATTTTTGATCACCCTTTCCCAGTGACTGGTCACAATGACATGCAAAAAAGCAAATGACTTGAAAAATGCATGGGTTCAAACAAAAGGTGCCATGTTCTAAGTTGTTTAACACATCTTGATGTAAATAACAGAAAATGAAGGCTGAAATTCCGATCTATTGTCTCATGTTCATCTTTTGCTGTTAAATGTCTTCAGCGTATATATCTAAAACAAAAGAATTGGCCTTGCCGTTCCAATACTTTCGGAGGGGACTGCGTATGTCTTTCCTACCCAGTCAGAAAACACTATTTCATGCTACTTTGGTCAAAAAGTCAGTAGTTCATATGAGAACTTAATTGAAAATAACTGAACACGGTGCTAGATGAATGATTAGTCTAAAACAAAAGTTTTCTCCTTTCAAAACACAACCCATGCCATAAAGCAAAACTCATTTACACTTCTTCTTTAATTTAGAGTTTACATTTATTGTTCTAAATTAATGGCCTGCATTACTAATGCATTTATGTGGATCAGAATGTATTAATGCGATGTTGGGCAGTTAGCTTCAATATCAATACCTTCAACATTAATTCACTTGTAAGTACTTAATCTATTTTTTCAAATAAAGTAGTGGTTATAAACAGTCATCTTCTAATTTTCTGTTAACTTGTTTCCCCTGAAAAGACTGAGAAAAAAAAATGCATCTATCTTTTTCTGTGCACAAGCAGTTTTGTTTAGTTTTAAGTCTTTTTGTGATTGTGTTTTTCAGATGGAGAAGTACAAACCTCGCTTTGTACTTCCACTACCTATTCTTTAAAGCTCGCTGAACAACACTGTCAAAACCTTGTGCTCACGCAGTTGTTTTTGTTCGGTCTTGAAGGATCCACACCTATTATAAAGCTTTTTGGTGAGCTTTCTTTAACAAAAAACCAAAAACAACAAGAACAAAAAACAAACAAACAAAAACAAAAAACAGAATACTCCACCTACTGTCCATAGCAGTATTTGTATTTGTTTAGGATGCATTATGTGTTCAATCCAAATAAGGTATTCATATTCGGTTACACCCCTAGTGTCAAGTCATCAAGTTGCCATTCTGCTTTTTCCTCCCAAAAAGAGTTGACTCCCTGAACTGACAATTATGTGTCCACCAGCTCGGCACAATGAAAAATGATTCACCTCATGCCAACACAGCAAGCGATGTGAGTTCTTTACTGAACAAATCAGGGCCTCAATTGCAGGTAAGACCCTCTCCCAGTGACTGGTCACACTGACATGCAAGAAAAGTGTGCAGAACCACAATTGGTTGCAATAGGCAGATACCTAGCCCATCATAAACCGCCTATACTTAAGCCTATGGTCTTAAGTAGCATAGGTTATGTGTTCATAAAAACAACTTTGCTTGGTCAGTTCTCAAAGCTCAAGCGATGGCATTTAAACAGTATCTTTAACGGAGAGCACACGGATGGCCGACCTGAGCACGGAGGGCAGTACCAGTGAGTGTGGTCATTAATGTGAATGCAGGGTGCTGTGAACTGCACACAGACAAAGGTATATGCAAGTGGGAATCAGTGAAGCAAGTGTGCAGGTCTGCACGCACTGAGACGTGCACTTTCCTTCCCTTCGCTCATGACTCAATTTAGTTAAAGTAAAGGAGCCATGACAAGGTAAAAATTTGCAATTTTTATTTTATTACTATTCTGAAAATTAAATGAACTCTTTGAGAGCTAGGAATTCAGCCTTACCATTTGTTCTCTGGGAACTCCCATGCCAGTGCTTTCTGTAAGACATTTCATTGCATTGAAGTCGGTATGTGATTGCCAGGATGGACAAAAGGACAAGCCTGAGCACTTTTATCAAATGCCCATGCTTCCATGCTGATCAGCCGAGCCCAATTACCTTAAAATGCTTCCTATTAGCCTAATTAATCAGCCTGGCCGATCAATCGGTCGACCACTAATTATTAGCGTTATCATTATTGCTATGTGTGTAAGCACTTTGTGGAAATAAAACAAATAAAAGGTAAAGCAAGAAAGGGGGAAAAATCATTACGTTCACCACCACTGATTTGGAGCCCATCGCAACCGGTACAACCATGTTTGCCAGCACTCCAGGTGTGAGGTTTGGATGGTCCTCTGGGGACCGGGAAAGTACGAGATCTCATCATGTTGAAAACATTTCATTGTTTCTCATAGGTTAATAGGGGATATAGTCAGCTGGTTTGCCAGAACTGCTCAGAATGATGTTTCCAAGTCCAGTGTGGCTCTACATTCATAGAGAACCTAGCACTTAAGGAACTGGAGAGTGTGCCACCAGAGTACCAGCATCTGGCAGAAGTCTTTAGTAAGCAGGGTGCTACCAAACTACACTATATGTGAACACCTGACCACCACACCCATATGTGGGTCTTCCACAAACTGTCGTCACAAAAATTTACACACAATTGTGTAAAATTTCTTTGTATGCTGTAGCATTAAGAATTCCTGTAGCATTAAGAACTTCTGCCCGGACCACATAATCATTTTTGTGTGAGCCCAAAGGGCCATAAGCTAAGACTACAATTTTTTTTATTTAATATATTCTATCGACTAACACCAATAATCTAGGATGTTTCTATAAAAAAAAGAAGAGCTACAAGAAACTTTTAAAGTGTATGCACTATTAGGCAATTTTTTTATTAATTAATTCCTTTATTTAATCACATTTTATTGGATACCAGCTGCTGTGATGAGAAACAGGATTAGCCAATTTGGATGACGCATTTTTTTGTGTCTGTTTGAAAGCTACTAGCCAGATAGCTACACTATAAGCACAGAGATATCGAGGTGAGATGTGAGATGTAAGCTCCCATACACTGTACAGTGGCAGACTCTAAAGAGCTGCTGTGAATTCCAGATAGTGTGAAAATGTTGAGCAGTAGTGTACTGCTCGCCATTCCAGTATTATTTTTTCCAGTTCATGCAGGCTGAACGAAATGAGCCTGTGGGCCACATTTGACCCATTGGCCTTGTCTTTGACACATGTGCCCTGTTGGAACTAAGAGGCTGAGCCCACACCTGTTCCAGCATGACAGTGTCCCTGTGCACAAAGCGAAGCTCAAAAAGAAATGGTTTGCCAAGGTTGTTGTGGAAGAACTCAAGTGGCCTGCACAGAGCCCTGACCTGAACCCCACTGAACACCTTTGGGATTAACTGGAATGAGGATTGCATGCCAGGCCTTCTCATTCAACAAGAGTACCCAACCTCACTAACACACTTACGGCTGAATGGGCATAAATGCCCACAACAGCCATGTTCCAAGACCTAGTGAAAAGCCTTCCTAGAAGAGTAGAGGACATTATAACAGAAAAGGGGGACTAAATCTAGATGGCCCAGATGAGGATGGGTTCCCTTTTGAGTCTGGTTCCTCTCAAGGGTTCTTGCTCATATCATCTCAGGGAGTTTTTCTTTGCCATTTATAAGTTTAAAATTTATATTGTGAATTTATATATTTCTGTAAATGGCAATTGTTAAAATTGCTGTACAAATAAAATTGAATTGAATTGAATGTGTTGCCCCATCCATCCTAACTCAAGCCACAATCATCTTCAGGTGTGGTCGTCTCAGATAGCCTGCCAATTCAAAATGTCTTAACAATTCAGCCACCAGTATTCAATCTGGAAGAACCAATATCACTCTGCTAGAACATAAACAGCTGGAGAAATAGCATCTTCCCACTAATCTTATAAGAGGCATAAAAATTAACTGACCACTGAGCTATAAGAATGGGTCTATCTATCTCAGCTAATGAGCCAAGTCTGCCTCAAAGCCATTGATTCATCTAGAGCAATCTACAGCCAAAAAGGGACTCCAACACCTGTTAAAAAATTCTGCAAAACCACTTATGAGCAGTTCAACCCAAGTGTAGAAAAAAAAATTATGTTTGTATAAATACTCACTCCAAAGAGCTGGGCATGATCAGGAATTCAGCAAAATTAGCAGGTTCAGCAATAAACTGGGAGAGGTATGTCAGCAAAGTACCACTCTACAACGCCAGCAGTGTATTAGCCACAAGGTCCTCTAGCCAGCTATTTGATGGGAATGTGGCAAAACGCTGAGAAAGGGGACAGACTCGGCATGAAAAATGAGTGGTATGTGCCTTATGGTGAATAGAAACAGTTACAAACACTGCAAAGAAAAAAAAAAACCCCAGAGATGAATGTCCACATACAAGAAACATAAGAGTGACTAGCTAAGTGCAGGTATAGTAATGCTAATGAGGGTCAGAATTACTATCTTACTAAAGGCAGGGCTAGTTACGTCAATGAATGGCTAGCTAAATGCAGGGTTAGCAAACCTAAAAACAGAACAATGACTCAAGGCTAACAAGCACTACAGAGACCAGCAGCACTCTACAAATAATGCTAGTAATACAAAACAAAAATACACTCAGCAAAGTAGAAAAGAACGTGAGCAGACTATTTCCAGCTTTGGAGGACATGACACCTGTAGCTCTGACCATACTCATAAGCAGGTAATCGGACAGCTCTGTGTTCACATAGTCCGACATGTGCACAGACAAGAAGGGAAAACGGAATGATTGATTAATGACAGTGGTATTTAAAGCAAATACTAAGTCACTTTGTGACCTTGTTGGTCTCATCATGTGCGTTGTCTAGGGGTCTCATTTATTCAGGCATGCATAGTACCACAAGATCTTAATTTGTGTGTAAGAATTACCACCAGTAAGCATGAGGAGACTGGCATATCACGTGCATACATGCAGCTGTACACAACAGGCACTGATAAATCCCACACATTCTAAGCTCTGTTTGTGCACTGTAACGCTCATTTGCTCTCTTCAAAAAGGCCAGTAGCCTGTTTCTAGCACTCCTTCGTAAGGATGACATAAACCATGTCAAAAGGTCTAAGACGATTTATTTCTTTTCTAAGAAATAAATACAAAATAATTTTTTAAGGTCTTATTTTTGTAGATTCACATGTGTGCATTTTATTGGCCCAATTTTATTTAGAAATGCTGTGAGGGTGTGAAAATTCCTCATTATTGTTGCCTTTTCCACTGCCGATTTTGTAATGAAGTAATTTGTAATGTAATTTCTTGCACTGTGAGTGATATGAAATATGTGTCATTATTCGGCTCATAGTTAGTTGGGAAATACCAGACCTGTCTGCAATTTCTTGGTGTACTCATGGCTAAAAGCTCTAGAATAGAAAATCAACTAAAATTGCACTGGGCAAAAGAATCAGCTGACGATCCATTCATTATTCTCTGCTTATTACGCTTCTAAAAACCACATTCCTCCCTGCAAAAAGCTGTGTGTACCAAATCTTCAAGCAAAGAATCATCCTAATTAATCTTTAGAGGTGCTTGTGTAACTTGTCTACACCTTATGAGCACCAAAGTCAGCAATCACACTGTTAATCACACTGAAATAATGGACAATAAGTGTAATTAGGGCTCCTCATAATAGGTTTACCCATTTATACTTTTCAACCACTAGGGGTTCCTGCACAGCTAAGGTCGGGAGTGTGCATAATGTACACATATCCTCATACACAAGAACAAATTGATAAATAACATTCTATGCATAGAAATATGCATATGCATGGTTTAGGGTACCTGTATTTATTAAGCCTATATGCCATTTAAGCTCAGTTTCAACCCTGAAGTCAAACAAAAAAAAGAGAGAACAATATTTTGTGCTACTCATTATTTTATCCAGTCCAGCAATTTGTTGCTTCCATATCAACCACATATGCCAATGTTGAATTAGCCCTACCTGTGTGCATGAAGTCTCTGGGGATTCAAACAAAGTCACTAAAACCCCACAGACATCATCGCTTTTTGGCTATTTTCAGCTACTTCTTCGGTATGTACATTTACATTATGTAAAATGATTAATGATCAAACTTATTAATGTACTGTTTCTTGCATATTAGTTTATTTCTTCATCAATTTATGCTATTTTATGTAATATGTGAAGATTAATTTTATGAGCTAGCACACAGAGCAAATCTCAAGGTCAAACCATTAGCTTTATTTAGAGATACACTACCAAAGAATTAAGCATGACAAGTTCCTACACTGAATATTTTCTGATTCATTTTACATCAGTCTACAAATAAGTAGATCATTAATAGTTTTGGAGACATGAATATTTAGAAAAATTAGCTTTTGGGTTTTTTTTTTGGTTGGCTTAAATAGTGCAGTGCTTCAAAAAGCATGCCAACCAGAGCTAACACAAGCTAACTATGAATGAAAATAACTATTTCTGTATATGGGCACAACAATAGAATTAGTATGATGCTTAGTCCACATTACATTTAGGCCACATGCATGATTATGTAAATGTATCTTTTATTTAGAAAGGAACACATTCTTTTCTTCGCCATTAGTCACTGTGGAACCATTCGAGCCCAGTACGCTCCATTTAAGCCCATCTTAGATGTTTCAAAGAGATGTCCCCCTAATTTTGATAAATTTTCACTTTACTCTTCTGTGAAAGTGTTTGATACAAACAATTCTTTGTATTCCTTATTATATTACTATTACTATTATATTACTATTGATAATTATATTGCTAATACTATTTTATTGAATATAGGCATCAGCTAATGTGCATCATCTTGAGAAAACTGACAACAAAATAGAAAAAAACTACAGCACCTTTCCACAAATGGTAGAGGCATGTCACCTTTACCATGAGTGTACAATAAAAAAAAAAACTTTTTTGTGCTAACAAAAAAGTTTGGAGAAGACAGAAATCTTTGAGGGACAGAGTGAAGGCCAGGATCAGAATAGAGGCACAGGAGAACCTTGGCTTTGACTAATGTGACCATTTCTTTTTGCAGTCCTTGCAGGTTGTGTGTGACTGGGGTTGGGGCTTCACTTGAGCAGACTTTTTAGATCTTGTTGAGGAATATATTCTGAATAATGGCATTCAGAGCCCATTCACCAATGGGGGACCAGGGAGAACATGATTTTGCCATTTTGTGCAAGATCATCCTGAACTGACCATTCGCAAGTCACAACAGTTTCCTGAGGCTAGAGTGAGGGCCTCAGCTAAAACTGCCATATTCATGCACTGGTTTGAGATGCTCAAAAAGAAATGGATCTTGCAGAAGTTTTAACAAAACCCCAAAATATCTACAATGGAGATGAGACAGGATTTGTCACTGATGCATCTTCAGAAAATGTCCTGGCTTCAAAGGGATGTAAGAATGTGTACCAGAGTATGGTGGAAGTGGGAGGGGACAGATAACCGTCTGTATCACTGGCAATGCTGCTGGGCAGATCGTGCCCCCATATGTTGTCTACAAGTAAACGCAGTTCTTGGTGTCAAGGTGTTCCAGATCGCACTCACTTTGCCATGACAGACCATGGTTTGATGGAGAAGACAGTGTTTATAAACTACTTCACAAACCTCTCCCTAAAAGAACTTGAATTTTAATGTTTGATGGCCATACCACCCATGTGTCCCTGAGCCTTGCAGTAAAGGCAAAAGAAAATAACGTAGTGCTCGTTCATCTCTCCTCTCACCTGACACATGTGCTGCAACTTTTGGATAAGTCGGTGGTCAGAGAAAATTAACTATAATAATTAACTAACTTTTCAAAACAATAAAATTTTATTTTTGTCAATAAATCATGATGTGGGCTTATTTGAAGCACACATGGGCTTAAATGCCACAGCCCATGCTGGACTTTTCACTTATTTCATAAAATAACTTTATTTTACATTCTCAAATGTATGAGAACAAATGAATATATTTCAAAATGAAAGATTTCATAATCTTGCATTTTTCGAATACATCTCCCTTATAAATCAATAATGAATCAGAATGTCATTACTTGACTCCATTACAGACTCAATATTTTTATCAAAATTCTTTTCAGTAAGAAATAAAAATGTACTATAAAACATGCTTAGATTCCTTTGAAGTACTTTCAAGCCAAACTGTTACATGAATCAACAGAGCTACATCTTGGTAGGCAAACTAATGTATGCATTTTTTTTTAAACTGTTGTTAATTCCGTCATAGGTGGAATAAGATACAGTTCCACTCAGATCATACAGAAATGTTTAAACTTCTTCATTTACTGCAAATAAGCTTGGGAAAAGTTTACCAAATTTCAAAAATTTCACAGTAATGTAAGAGAGATGATTAGATGTTGAAATGTCAGTGGTGATATCTGATCTGCATTCATTATTGTTTGTAATCTACCACTGGATAATTTCAATTACATTTTACAATAAGGTCAAACTTCAATTAGTTTAAATTAATTTATTCAACTATACAGTAGAAAACACAATATTATAACGTATAACATGGTATAATGATACACAAAATTCAAATTTGACATTTGACACAATAAGTAAGCAATAACACACGACAGACCAAGCGGTTATGAAAATCACGCACACCGTGTGGTCTGGCATGACGTGAAGCGAAGTGCATTGGTTTCATACAACCATCTTGTCTGTCGCAGTTGAATGCTCAAATCTAATTGGTCAGAAGGTGTGCATTATTTTCATATATAATAGCACAGCTCAGAGAGTAGCTCTGCCTGTTACATGAATGATAGGTTTATATTAATGCACTAATTCTTGTAGGGTAGACTAATAATAAGACTAATAAACAGATTTTAAAAATGTATTGTTCTTTAACCAAGCAAAATGTATAAAGTATATGATGTGGTGACATCATTCATTAATAAAGTAAACACTGAAATAGATGGCAAATCACTGCAGTGTAAACGAAATAACACACTCCAGACTATACTGTTATATGTAAATAATGTACTTCAGGGCTTAGCAGCATTCCGATTGCGGGTTGTGCTGCATCACACCCCCCGCCCTGGTCCTCAGATTGTTTTTGCTGTTTTTTGCATGTGTGACAGACTTGTCTGAAATAGAAATTCAGACAGAGAGGGAAAGAGAGAGAAAGGACAGAAAGATGTATAAGGTTAGACTGACCTGCTTGTCCTTCTTTTGTATTTTCATTTTTTTCTACAAATTTGAATCTGCATCTATTGAAACAGGGATACAAAAACCAATTAAAGCAATAGTCACATCATAGTGAGATCCTTATTATCATGTGCTGATTACAGACAACCGAAATCTAGCATTCAATATGCCCCAACTACCTAATAATTTTAAAAGTCCACAATCGACAAAACTGAAACAAATTCTCATGAAACCACATTCAGATGTAAAATTGCTCTACTAAATGAAGGAGTGTATCCCAAGCACAGGTATTTTTTATTAGTTCTTATTAGATGCTATTCCAACATGTACAATCATCAAGAAACTTAAAAGAACAAGTTGTTGGGAGAGTAGACGATTTTTCCACTGCAAAGGCAACACAGGAGTTGCTTCACACATGATCCAATGAAACTCAGGAGTTCTAGTTTTTGATTATTTTGCATCAACAGACAATTCACTTCTATCAGTGAGTGATAAAAGAGACTGCAGCATTATCACAGTATCATACCCATGATGTTTCTCATAACTTGAAAATAGCTTGGAGAGTCATCGTGGTTATACTGGCTGTCAGTTGATACTCAGTGTTAAACAACATAGAATATGGCACCTTTTGTTTGAACCCACCTATTTTTCAAGTGATCAAAAACACTGGAACATGTGACGGGCGTTTCTTGTTGTCCAGGTGTGCCCTGTCAGATTGACTGTTCAACAATTAATAGCTCTGAATGTCTACCCTTGGTCTGAGCCCTGGATTTCACCTGTGAAGACTGCACATCATTTTTTGTTAAAAAAGATAAACCAACAGGAAGACCTCAAGTTCTCAAACCAAGCTTAACCTCTACCAAAATGATGGAAAGGCCAAAATGTGGTGATAGAATGGATCTTCTCATGGTCTAAAACATACAAGCTCATCGGTCAAGCACGCTGGAAGTAGTGTCATGGCTTGGGCTTGCATGGCTGTTTCTGGAATGGGCTCATTAATCTTTATTAATGATGTAACTCATGATGGTAGCAGCAGAATGAATTTAGAAGTCTACAAAAACATTCTGTCTGCCAGTTTGCAGAAAAATGCATTCAATCTAATTTGGAAGAACTTCATCACGCAGCAAGACAATGACCTAAAACACACTGCCAACACAACAAAGGACTTTGCCATGGGAAAAATGGGGAAGGTTTTAGACTGGTCAAGTCAATCAGCAGACCTTACCCAAATTAAACATGCATTTCACCTCCTGAAGAGGAGACTGAAGGGAGAAACCCCCCAAAACAAACAACAATTGAAACATGCTGTGGTCAAGCCTGGAAGAGCATCCCAAAAGAAGAATTCAAAAGTTTGGTGATGTCAGTGGTTTGCTGCCTTAATGCTGCAAAAGGGATATGCAATTAAGTGTTATTTACTTTAATTTACGTTAAGACTATCTGTTCCTAGATTTTGGCACACCTAAACATTGGGTGGTCTGAAACCAAAGGTGCCATATTCTAAGCTGTTTAACACCTCTAGATGTAAATATCAGGAAACAAAAGCTGAAATTCTGATCTATCATCTCATATTCATCTTTTGATCACAAACCCAAAAGTGTTCAGTATAGTATAGCAAAAACAAAAGAACTGGTCTTGCCCTTCCAATCTTTTAGGATGGGACTATATTTGTATCATACTGGAAATGGAACAAGTGGGATTGGAACTTCCCAAAATATGACAAAGTTCATACTAACAAAATTAAAATATTATATTTAATATATAAATGTTAAACTTTATATGTTTAATATTTAAATCTAATTTAAATTTAATACAGAAAGCCAATCTGTAATTACATGCCTAATAGGAAACTTTAAAAAAATGTTCTGTATAGACAGCTGGCATAACATATTTTAATTTCAAATGATAAGTATGATTCAAGGCTTCTGAATTTTTTTAAACATCTGTGTTTGTACCTTAAGAACCTCTGTATGTGTGTGAAGATTACTGTCCTAGATAGTCAGGTCCTACTGACTATAGGAGTTGAATCATTGGGAGGAGAAGGGGAGGTGTTGAGTATGAAAATGTCATCACTAGTGTTAAAAGAGAGAGATAGGAATTTATAGGAAGTTAGCTAGGAAGAAGATGTAGCTTCAGATATGGTGTGTTACCTAAACTTCAGTTATTTAATAACTAAATGCTCCAAGTGCAGATCATGCCCTCAAGTAAATAAAAAGAGGGTTGAAAAACTAATTAAAAAAACCTTGTAAAAATCTATAATAAAAAAGTTGGTAACAAATGTATTTATTGATTAGCTTATAGTAGAACTATTATGAAGCACAGTGTGGCTTGGTACGTCACTTCGTTTGGACTACAAACACATTTGATTTGAAATGACGCAGCACATTGCCACATAGAAAACCTCCTCAGAGGAAATTCTACATTAGACTACACTGTTGGCATCATGATATAACTTGCTTTCATGTGAGTAATATTTCGATTTGTAATCATTTGTTTGCACTAAACTCATGTTTAACACAATGTAGAAAAATTAAATAAAATAAAATTTATTTCTTTCCTACACTATCATAAAACATTATCTCGATATACTTTGGCCAAGTAGCAGCTTGTATGACAACTTGCTGGGTTGAACAACATTGTCTCAAAGCATGTACATTATGCAGTGTTAGGCTGTGTGCAGCTAAGTCATTTGAATCAATTAGTTTGTAAGTAGTTCAACTATCTTTTGACAAAGTACTGCTGATAAAAAGTACATTGTTTAAATGCTCTTAGCAAGCACAATATATATATATATTTTTAATATATCTTGTGTGTCAAGTGACCGAGTCTCCAACCTGCTTTCAGTTCACAAAGTCAAGATCAAAAAGAGTCAATTCACTGATCCCAGACACTAAAAACTCACTGATCACAGTCAATTCACTGATCCCAGGAACTGAAAGAGTCAACCCCAAAGCTTTGGACTCAATTCCACACCGAAAATGATTAACCTCTTGTAGGTACCATGCATCCACAGATAGGGGGCACACTTTTATTAAAGTACTTTACAACCACCAGAAGTTCATAAGATAGCTATACATCACCCCGCAAACCATCAAAAGGACTTCACCAGCCTTTGTTCACTCTCTCTGTGTCCAATGGGCAACCGGGATGGACCGTAAAAGAGAGAATCTCTCTCTCAGTCTGACTGCCACGTGCAATCTGGCTTAAAATGAGAGGCCTACTTTTCTCTCATCTGAGATCATAATGCGAGAATACTCACCTCTTCCAATGGTGTAAAATAAACCATTGCTACCCAGTAGCACTGTGCATCTTTACTGTCTTTTCTGTGCAAGTTTACTTTTAGTGGTAAGAGAAACGGCTGCTTTCAACTTCATTGTATAGCCGGACCTCCGCGAGTTATGAAGCCAACTGAACTTCGTCAAGAAGTGAATCCATGTGTGCAAAATGCAGTATCAGTACTGATCACTGCAAGTGGACAACAATTTCAAAGCCTGCATTGGCACTCATTCACACAGACGCTTCAGAGCCTTGAGTCTTCTCGTGCTTGCGACAAACTAAAAACAACTCCAGGTCAGACTTTACATCTGGGCAGGAAAAGACAATGTTCACTATTATTTCTTTCAAAAGTTTTAGTGTGTTGAGTCATTTGAAACTGACAGCTGTTTGTAAAAATCAGCATTTTTTAAACAAAAGGAATCACGCACACTGCTGCAAATATCCTACCCTTCACTCTTTGATCTCTCTGTTATCTTTGCATGTGATCTCACTCTGTTCTTACTAACGCAGTCACTCAGTCAGTGATCTCTGTTTATGTTGATGAAAAATATGATCCAAATTAGGAGCGTTATTCCCATTAATGTTACTGTGCTTTGGAACTTATTTTGTCATTAGAAATATTTTATAGGTTGCCATCCACCACGTGCAAGTCTTTTAAAGTCCCCGCCATATTTCTACACCCTATTGTTCAACCTTGTTTCACATACTATGAGACACAGCCATGCATCTCACGTGGTTTGTGGTAATTATTTTTTTATAAGCTCAGCGCAAATGCACATACGGACACGCGAGCTCTAGAGTAGAGCGCGCGTCCAGATACACACGCACGCACTCACTCACATTCCTTTCCTTTCCTTGCCCCCCCCCCTCCTCTCTCACACACACACACACACACACACACACACACACACACAAAAAAAAACTCTTCTTTTTCTGTTCATAGTTAACAGTTAACTAGTGTTTATTCTTTTCTATTTCAATAAATGCTATATTATTGAACATCTTATTGCCTTGTTCTGGTTATTAATTTGATACTGCAAGAAGCCAAACTATTCAGAACTAAGTCTTCAGAAACCAAGTCACTGATTAGTCTTGTTCTCAACTAAAACTGAAGCTTTAATAATTTTGTATTTATTTAAAGGTTGATCATTTTAATTACTTAAAAAGGTGATATTCTATGAGACTGATTAACTAACGAGACTGATCATTTTATGAGACTGATTAATAAAATTTACA
Source organism: Pangasianodon hypophthalmus (assembly GCF_027358585.1). Classification (NCBI taxonomy): domain Eukaryota; kingdom Metazoa; phylum Chordata; class Actinopteri; order Siluriformes; family Pangasiidae; genus Pangasianodon; species Pangasianodon hypophthalmus. The sequence goes on from NC_069711.1 coordinate 5,811,327, forward strand.
GTGAAGCACCTACATTTCTGGTATGTACCTTGTATTTCCAGTGCTTCCTGTATAAACAGAACCATTTCCTCTACATTCCCATGCACATGGCAGGCAAAATGAACGCGGCATTGGAGTGTTTCAGTTAGCAAGACAGGCAGCGGATATTTACTTGGCCTTTATTTTGAATTTGTCTGGTCAGAATTGAATAATAAAGGGCCTGAAATGCAAATAAGACATATAGTTGCAAAAAGGTGTATGAGAGAGGCTCATGGGAGGCTTCAGTCCTTCAAAAAAAGTGAAAAAAGAACTTGACAAGAGGGGTGAAACTGGAAGAGCTGTGAACATTGAGAGTTCCTGCAAGCACTGTTAGACAGGAATGGCAGCACGCTTTGAGTGAAGAGGGACGGGGTGAGTGTGGCAGGTGGTTGGGATGAACACGGGAAGGGTGTTGGGGAAAAATAGGAATGTCTGGGATGAAGTCGAGAAAGGCAACGAGACCACAACTGATTAGGAAAAGAGGGTATCCATGAGGGAGACTGAATGGGAGAGTCTGTGAAACTCAGGAGAGTGAAAAATGCATGTCCTCTGAAGAGATAGCATCAGAGATGCTTCAGAGGGAAAGAGAGTCTTGCAGTCCTTTCAGAGTGAGTGACTATGATCCTTCGGAGAGCAACAAGAAAGGCTGATGGAAATGACTGTAAGCTTTGAGAGACACGAATAGCTTGTAAGCTATCAGAGACAAGAAGGGCAGCACGCTTAGAGTGAACAGGGACTGGATGAGTGAGGGTTGGGATGGATAGGGCAAGGGTGTTGGGATGAATAGGAGAGGCTGGGATGAAGTGGACAGAGGAACGTTATGAGGCTGCCATTCTTTAGAAAAAGAGGCTGTAATTCTAGAGAGAGATGAAGTGGAAAGCTTTTGAAAAAAAAAGAGCAAGAGAGAGTCTGGAATCCTTCAGGGAGAGCATGGTTGCCTTGCCGGGTGTACAGAGCTGGAAAGTGCGACAGCTGTTTACTGCAGACTGAAATCAAATCAGGGCAAGGAGATCAAATTGGTGCAAACATTTAGTACTGTCAGCAAGAAGTCCTGAAATTAGTAAAGCATTGCTACTCAGTTGGAATACAGTAGCGGAAGTGATTCAAAAATTCAAAAAGGATGGACTTGTGGCAAGCTCTCCGAGACGTCCAGGCCGTCCACGGAAGCTAACACTTTGAGATGAGAGTTTTGTGCTAAGAAGAGTTGAAGAAAATTGCCATGTAAGTTCATCACAGCTTGCTAAAGCTGTAGAAAGCTAAACTGGGGTGACTGTTTCACATGACACAATACAGCGTATGCTGCAGAGGAGAGGCATGCAAGGGTGTCGTCCACGAGGGAAGCCACTGCTAAAGCCCATGCACAAAAAAGCCCAAAAGGTGAAGACTATTGGGACTCCATACTTTGATCTGATGAGACAAATGTAAATCCTTTTGGAAGTGATGGTATCTAAACTGTATGGCGTCGCAAGGGGGAAGAGTACAATGAAAAAATCCACAGTACCCACTGTAAAGCATAGGGGTGACGGTGTTCTTCTGTGGGGTTGTATGAATACTGCAGGTGTTGGGGAATTGCACTTCATGAATCATGAATTCACAGATATACTGTGAAATACTGAAAGAGAAGATGCTACCATCTCTCCGTGCCCTAGGTTGAATAACCCAAAACATACATCCAAGGCCACTGCTGCATTTCTGAAGAAGAACAGGGTGAAAGTAATTCAGTGGCCAAACATGTCAACCAACCTCAACCCAAAAGAAGACTTGTGGGGAGTTCTGAAAAGACAGATCAAGAATCATTCTCCATCCAGCATCCAGGCTCTGAAAGAGCTCATTCTCCAAGAATGGAGAAAAATAGATGTGACAGTATGTTGCCAACCTATTCAGACCATGTCTAGAAGAGTTGGTGCTGTTCTTAAAAATCATGGAGGTGATACACAAAATTACATTTGGTAAAATTTGTTGTAGGGTGTGTTCATTTTTTGCAACGCCTCATTTGAATAAAATTTATTATTCTTTTATCCTAATGATGTTGGTGACCAACCTTTTATGTTTTTAAAAAAACAAATGTTTAATAAAACTCAGTTTTGTCAAAATTCCGCTAATTGCTCTGGTGTTCACTGAGAAATAGGTACAAATCTTAATTTTCAAAGGGTGTACTCATTTACACTGAGTACTGTATTATATTTCACATTAATGAACTCAAAACAATCTCCATTTACCTTGACAGTAACCAAGGGCATCTTTTAATGCATAAAATCATGCAGATACGAGACAGCAGCTTCGAGTAATGTTCACATCAACCATCACAATGGAGAAAAAAAATGTGATCTCAGTGATTTTGTCCATTGTATGTTTGTTGTTGCCAGACAATCTGATTTGAGTATTTCTAACAGCTGATCTCCTGGGATTTTCATGCACAACAGTCTCTAGAGTTTACCCAGAATGGTGCAATAAAGAAAAAACAACCAGTGAGCAACAGCTCTGCGGATAGAAACACTATGTTGATGAGCGAGGTCAACGGACAGTGGCCAGGCTGGTTCGAGCTGACAGAAAGGCTACAGTAACTCAGATAACCGCTCTATAATTGTGGTGAGCAGAAAAGCATCTCAGGATGCGCAACGCATTGAGCTTTGAGGCAGATGGGATACAACAGCAGAAGACCACGTCGGGTTCCATTTTTGTTAGCCAAGAACAGAAAGCTGAGGCTGCAGTAGGCACAGGCTCGCCAAAGCTGGACAGTTGAAGACACAGCATGGTCTGATGCATCTCAATTTCTGCTGAGGCACACAGATTGACTGTTGTGTCAACAGTCCAGGCTGGTGGAGGTGGTGTAATGGTGTGGGGAAAAGTTTTCTTGACAGACTTTGGGCCCGTTAATACCATTTTGAGTATTACTTGAGTATTGTTGCTGACCATGTGCATCCCTTCATGGCCACAATATACCCATCTTCTAATGGCTACTTCCACCATGATAATGCACCATGTCACAAAGCAAAACTCATCTCAAACTGGTTGAATGAACATGACAACGAATTCAATGTTCTTCAGTGGCCTTCCCAGTCACCAGATCTGAATCCAATAGAACACGTTTGGGATGTGGTAGAAAGGGAGATTCAACATGCAACATGAAAGTACACCTAAAAAAAAAAATCTGCAGGAATTGCGTGATACAATCATGTCAGCATGGATCAGAATCTCAAAGGAATGTTTCCAACATCTTGTGGAATTTGAGAGCAAAGGGAGGCCCTACCCAGTATTAGTACAGTGTTCATAATAAAGTGCTCAGTGTACAAACTGTCAATCATTGCGGGTTCATATTTCTTACTCATATGGCTTATTGGCAAAAAAAAAAAAAAAAGGAGAGTGGAAGACAGGAAGCACTTCCGGCGCTGCACGGTGGCGAAGAGTGTCTGTGGCACACTAAACTAAACTTTTTTGGTGTATTTCTGTGTGATAACTTGTACTAGGCAACTGTGATGTTAAAATGTGGAGCTACTATGCAAAAGGCATAAAATCTGTGTAGTATCTGTTCAATCCCTATCTGTTCTGAAAGCAAAAAACAAGAAAAAAAATTAGGTAAAAAAACATAATTGGAGCAGTATACAGATGTCATAGTTAAAATGTTTGATGATAAAATGACATACAACAATAAGTCTGCCAATCTGGCTCAAATCAATGGAGAGAAATCCAGTTTTTTTTTTTTTTTTTTTTTTTTAAATTACAGTGGCCAGGTCAATAAATGAGGTAAATTTGTTGATGCCACAATAGTATTGTATTTAATGTAGCCTAAGATCCTAATGTAGCCTGGTCAAATTGAATCTATCAAACACAGTGATATTTTAATAACATCCACTTGTCCCTTCTTGCAGGCCAAAACAATAACTGTCAAAATATTTATTAAAAAAGAAAAAAAAATTAAATTTTTTAAATTTAAAAATTAGTATATTTTCTAAAACATCATATTCAGTCTAGATTGACCATTAAAAGTGAAAATTCATAGCCAAGGCAATAAATGGCTAAATTCAGAAAAGTCTTGTTCTGTTTTCTGTTTTTTTTTCAACTTCAAAACAAATATGGATTGAACGGATGAGACAGGGAGCAGTAAACCGAGTGTACAGAGAAACTTTTCAGTTCTGCAAGCACTGAGACATATGTGCCTCCTTTCCACTCACTCACCAGGACAGGGCTGTACACTTACTGTACACACTCCCACTGTACACACTTAGTGGGAGTGCTGGTGCTAGCAAGTACACAGAGGAGTAAATTTAAAAACATGTTTTATTATTAACAATAAATTGCCTATACAAAAAAAAATTGGATCTAAAAATGTAGAAGCTACTAATGAATAAAACATATATGCCAAAAAAAAGGAAAAAAAAAAGAAATCAAAGTAGCTTAGATGCATACAAAGTTATTAATAAACTCACTCAGGCCAATCCAAATAAAAACCCTATAGGATTGAACTAGATGAGCTAGCATCCATTTAATAATATATTAAATAGAAGTGTAATAGCCATGTAAACCTTTGTGTCCGATTATTTTCATTATCGGAACTTACGGGTGTGTTCTGCATGTTTGCGTATGAGTACCAATGCATTTCTTGTACAGTAAAACGGTCGAGTAAGAAAACACAGTTCATATTTGATATTTTAATCTATTTAAAATAACTGAGAGGTTAGACTAGGATCAAACTAACATTTTAAGGTAGACGAGGAATGGGAATTGACCTCAATAAATTTGGTTCAGCATTTTAAATTTGTGTAAACATATACAATAAAATAAGTGCTTTTATTTCTTGTGTTTTTGGTAAAACAGATGATGTGTAATGGCATTATAGTGATGGCTAGTGTGCGTATTTATGTTATTTTTTAAATACAGCATCCATGTTCCTGAATGCTGAGACAGCAATCATTTAAAACTCATCAACAACACAAGCGTGATTAGAAAGCTGATCACACTGCGCTGGACTCACGCTCTCCTCATCGTTATGGTAAGGTTGATGCTATAGTGCGTTCCCAGCATGAGCATTACTTTGGATCAGATTACTTGTAAAGTGCATGTCAATAAAACTTGCTCATTTTATGACACATATAAACAGCTCATGGTGAATCAGAATGAATTCATTCAGTCTGGCGAAAATCTTTGCATGTAAATATAACTAATGAAGCATGCATGTCTCCATCATAGCACGAGCCTTTCACTTAAGTCAGGGGTGCTCATTACGTCGATTGTGATCAAGCAGCTGATCTCAAGACAACCACTGGTCGATCTTCTTAATAAGTCAATGTGGAACCCCGGTGTGTGTAAATATGGAAGAAGACTTGGGAGACAAGCGAAATTTTGCTGAGCTCCGGGCTTGCATTTATTCAGTCCATGCTTTTCAGCGTGCTTTCAAATACTAAACAACAAACCCAAAACAACTCAACTGAAACGTGTCCATCCCGGACTTGCAGCTTTTGCTCCGTCAAGTTCACGCTTCGTGGCGTGTGGGTGTGTGTGCGTGCGTGCGTGTCTCGCGAGCTCCACCAGCTATATCGCATTCTCTCTCTCTGTTATTACGGCAGTTACTGAACGCACAAAGAGACACAAATAAATACACTGGCGGTAATAAGACACAGGTGAGAATCATCACGTATTACCTGCAAGTTCGACCCATGTCCTCTCCATCCACCGCTGATGCTCCACCACACCCCCGCTGCTGTACATTACTTTTGCAAGTTGACTGCATAACATTTGAATAAAAACGAATCTCCCAAAACAATTTCTCAAACTCAAAAAGCAATGTGTGCTTTTCACAGGTTATGTTTAGAAATGTTATCCGGTTTAAAATATGAATTGCTGGTTATGTGATGTCCTGTTTGCCAGCATTTCACCTGCTGTCTGACAGTACCAAGAGAACATAACCATTGGTCATTTAACAAAAAACAAAAAACAACAGCAACAAAAAAAATTAACCTATTGCATGTTAAATCTGTAGATTTTTCTCTCAGATGAGAAGTTGGCTGGCCCATCAGTTCTGCTAACACTTAAGCTAACACCAGCCATAATCACTGACATATTAGATCTTAAGGGTGACTTGTTGACATGTCAAGATTTAGAACCGAAAAGAACTTTTTAATGTTTCTCATTCTAGTTACATTCATCACAGTCAGCTAGACAACTGCAATACCTCAGACACTTGTTTAATAGCGCTTCCTTGGCAATGCGATCACACGTGCGAGTGAATTAATATTTATCTTTGCACTGAATATTTTTAAATCACAAATGTGAGCAAAACTGTTGCACAGTACAGCCCTGCAGGCCTGCATGCTCACTAGCCAAATTCACCTGTGACAGATTGAGGGCTGAGATAGGATGCATATTCCCATCAGTCACTCTCAACCAATCCTCTTTCTTCTGGAAGCTGACCTTGAACACAAAATTTTAAATAAACTAAGCCTGAACCATTAAAGAAAATTTATTAATAAATGTAGTAAAGTTTCTATTGGTTTGTGATGATTGATTATGTTTAGTGGTTGAAATATGCCACAATTCATCATTTTCAACTCGAAACATTAGCAAATGTCCCAAAACCCACTACAATGCCTACAGTTCCAAGTATCTTTTCTCTTAGTATAAAGATATGTGGAATAATTGGATTTCAGTGGCTAACTTACTTTCTCCTGGCAAAACTGTACAGTACTCTCTGCCATTTTGGGAATGCTGAATGTAATCAAGGTCTGTTTTCATAGGACAAGGGACTGGCTGACAGTGACCAATCATAACTGTGGGAACACGCATGTTATCCCAGTCCCCAAAGTCCCAAAAATTAACCTGACTCTCAAGCAAATATAGGCCCTGCGAGCAAATGGAAAGGAGGCATGCATGTCTCAGTGTTCACAGAACTGAAGAGCTCTCACATGTGACTGTTTCTTTGCATGCTCGCTTCACTGCCCCACGCTCATGAATACCCTTGCACGCACGCAAATCATGATATCTTGTGCTCAATTTTAATGAACATGTTCGCTGACACTACTGTGCACACTCAGGTCGGCCATCCACACTCTCCATTAAACATACTATTTAAACACCATAATTTGCAAACTTAGGCTAACAAACGTGGGATCAATAGAAGCCAAAATGAGTTTAGGGTGTGGGACAAAAGTAACTTTATATCTGTTGTATGAAAAGCTTCCTGAGCAGGAATTATGGTCAGTGTAGACTTTTGTTTACCAAATAAATAATATAAAGTTTTAAGATTAGATAAACATTGCTGCATTCCCTCCATCAGCTTCCTGTAGTTGCCTGCATGAGATTTAAAACACTGATGTTTGCCTACAAAGCCAAATTCAGGCCAGTCCCCACCTACCTGAAGGCACTTATCAAACCCTGCTCAGTACCTTTGAGCCTCTAGTATGGCTCAGTTTGACCCACAGTCCCTCAAGTTACAAGGAAGATATACATTAAGACTTACCTCTGTACTGGCACCCAGGTGGTGGAATCAACTTCCCCTGACTGTTCGAACAGCTGAGTCACTGGCTGTCTTTACAGGAAAACTGAAGACCTACCTTTTCATTAAGCACTTAAATGAGCACTAATTTAAAAAAAATTCCTGGATTTGTGTGTTTTTCTTGTTGTACTAACTTCTCTCTAACAACATTTTAGCTTGACAGTATTCTTAAACCCTGGCCAATTTAATTTAATGAACATATTTTAAGTTTGGATAAAGGCATCTGCTAAAAATGACAATTTTATTTTATTTTTTTGTCATTTTGTGATATTTTTTGTCCAAAAAACCCACAATTCAATTACAGTATACTATGACTGTAAACAACTCATGTAAATCCATTTTATGCCAAAAGTCACAGGTAAATACCATGCAGGTAATGTTGCTATCCACATTTTTTCATGAAATCAAAATTTTCCCCATCATTCATAGCAGGAATTTGTATTAACAAAATGTATTGTCTTAGTGTGCTCATTGGCTTCTTCACTGCATCCAGATAAAATTTGTACTAGTAGAATTAGAAAGGCAGAATTTTTTTTAAAGAAAATCATTGATATTCTTCATTCAATTACACAATAATTTCATTTATATTTGTAAAGCATTTCGCAGTATTAAAACCGACATGCTGACAGTGCATTATGAGTAACACACATATTCCCTTGTTCACTAAATCTGCACCAATATAATCCCTCAAAAATAATGGCTATAAAGAAATCTTGTTACCAGGGATATTATTTTCAGGCTTTGCACATTAACTAGAAATAAATTCTAGTGTTTAGGACAGATTCTATGTGTAATACATACTTAAAGTGAGGTTTCAAAATTTCCTTAATAATCCCTGACTGGTTTTACAATAAAAAAATAAGAAACACTACAAATTAAATTTATGGCATATATAACTATTTGGATGAACTCCAACAACACAGTGGCATGATTTGCCTGCAAGTGAAGGTCATGAATAATGACAGCATTATTACACTAATAAGGTTTGAACAAACCACTTACTATTTAAACCCCTGTGTGTAAAACACCCTTTAACTCACAAAAAAAGAGATTACACAATACTTTAAGTCATGTTGGTTATAACTTCTAACCTAGACAGCCTAGTCTAACTATATTGCAAATACAAAGTGTGCTTACATCAGAAAACATAGTCTTATTAACACTGTATATCCTAAGAAGCCTACCTGGTCCTGACAGGTGCCAAGCTGAAGAACCTACCTCTATCAGCTTAGCTGCACTGCACGGATGCCGACTACACAAGGCATAATTGTAAGTAACTACAGTGTAATTAAATGTACTTTCCTGATATGTTGTTCTTTCAAATCTCCAATATACCTGCTTCACAGTACTTTTACAACGGGGTTTCAGATGTATTAGTGTTTATTGTTTAAAAAAAAAAAAAAAAAATTCGCTTGTATGACCATCAAGAAACGCCGCGTGTCACAAACATTAGCGATGTTAGCCTGTGCTGCTAAATCTAATACCACTGCGACGGCACCGTTAAATATCCATGTATATGTCGCAGACGTTCCACGTGTGAAGCGACACTGAAACTCCACTAGCCCCTCTCTTTCAGCAGGACCTCGCCTACCTGAGCTTCAGCCACCGGTTCCGAACACCACACCGCTTTTCCGCCCCCGCGTTTATTTCCAAGGACGCAAAAAACGCCATGACAGTTTAGAAAAATGCATCAAATATTAGAGGGGTGGGAGGCGAGGAGGAAAACAACTCAGTACAATTTCTTAATCGTTATTAAAGCACAAGACCTCAGCACTTCATTCATGAGGGATGCAGGAGTTAGAGCCCGGGCCGAGTAACGCTCTATTGCTGCAACACAAATTTATATGGCACAAATTCAGGGAGGGTGGGAATTTAAAAGACCTACTTACCTAAAATGGCTACTGCATCACCCAAAACACAAACAGCTATTATTTGGTGAAGTTTAGCGCTGGTCGCCTGAAACAACAGCCTAACTTTGTTTGGGCCCGTATTATTTCGTTACCCATTGGCTGACGCTTAGCGCAGCCTGGTGCGCGCTTCCTGCTATTGGATGCCGAGCTGTCAAGCAAGGCGCGCCGCTCTATGTTTGTATGAGAGCAAAATATTGCGAGAGACCATTGTGTACTGTTAGCTACTTGTGTGGATGCTGAGCGTTGTATTTTATTTGAAATACCTTACATGTATCAGAAGCAAGTGGAACGCCTTTGTGCCATCAGGAGCCACTCGCGCTGTTTGGATTCGCTGTTTTTTTCGCGTTTGTCCCGTTTGGATCCGAGTGCTAAAGCTAATCCTCCGGTTTTATGTTTCTTGTCCCTCGCAATCCACCAATCATGGTGCTTTTTACTTCATCATTACGGCGGCTGAGGAGAAAAAAAAAAATCTAACATTCCACGTCTTTGCTCATGGTTCGTAGCCCGGATGTGAGCAGTGGAGGATTTAGCGCAAACATGTCAGAGTCGCAGTATTTCTTGAGTCTTTGGGAGGTTGTGTTTTCCTAGCTTTCAGGAGAATTGTTAAAATTGATATCTTTCATACCCACTACCCAACATTTGTTGCATGAAAAAAAAAATATATGGGGTCCAAAATTGCTTATATGTCTTCAAACTGCAGGATAGCTTAACTCAAATTGCAAGATTTTACCTCACTTTAATTAATACTTATATATATATATATATATATATATATATATATATATATATATATATATAAATATATATATATATATATATAAAATGTATACATATGTATACACACACATACAATTATAGTCGCAAGTGGCGATTATCAGGGTCACCCCCAGTGGACATTTGAAATGTCCGAAATTGTTTGAAATGTTTTGCTAAAGGCAGCCATATTTTTGAAGTAATCCAATAGAAATTAAAATCCAGTTACAGATTAGCAGATAAAATGCTGCATATCAAATTTCAGATCAATCAGACTAGGTTCCTGAGAAACAGCTATTTGAATTTAACTCCGCCCTCTGTTGACATTGATACCCCAAACTTACAAATATCTCCTCATTACGGGGACTTGAAGGTGCCTTTCAAGTTTTGTGCGGAGCCATACAACCAGTACTCAGTTACAGCTGTTTTAGTGAATCAAGCCCTGACTACTTGGATTGATTGGCATGTGGAGGCCATGTTGTCTGCAAATCTCAACATTTTGGGTGATTTTTGAATATTAGACTATTTTGAGTAATTTTGGGAACATAGGCCAAAAAATCCTATGACTAGTTTGCAAAAAATATTTAGCATATTATGCAAATTTTCGTAAATCTGAGTGGGTGTGGCTAAATGGTCCAAAAGGCAAATTGTTCAGGCAAAGGATTACAAGAAAAGCAAACTTCCACTATTGAGCTATTGATATACTTATTTTTGTGTGAAAAACAATGAACAGTGCCCCCAGTGGCCAATTTGTGTTAGTTGCATGGCTTACTATTCCTGTATATGCCCTTCAAGTTTTGTGTGAAACCATGCAAGCAATCATGAGTTAGAGCTGTTTGTGTAAATGAGTCTCCACTGTCTTAGAGTTGATTGGGGTATGGTGGCCATATAGAAATGTCAACTTGTTTTTGATATCTATTGAGATTCTTGTGCACCTGAGTATTTAGACATCAAGATTGTAAAGATGAATGGTCCAAATGGTCTAAATGCAACAATAGGCAATTTTTAGAGTTTGAGCAAAAGATTTTTTTCTACTTAGCCCAGCCCCAGCCTCTAGGTATGGTCATGCTCCAAATTTTGCATATGACCTCAGAATGGTTTCATGTATACAACGATCAGCCATAACATCATAACCACCTGCCTAATATTGGGTAGGTCCCACTTGTGCCGCCAAAAGAGCCCTTACCCTTCGAGGCAAGGACTCCACAAGACTTCTGAAGGTGTGTTGTGGTATCTGGCACCAAGATGTTAGCAGCAGATTCTTTAAGTCCTGTAAGTCCCATGGAGCTGGGGCCTCCATGGATCAGACTTGTTTCTCCAGCTCACCACAGATCCTCAATCGGATTGAAATCTGGGGAATTTGGAGGCCCAGTCAACACCTTGAACTCTTTGTCATGTTCCTCAAACCATTTCTGAACAATTTTTGCAGTGTGGCAGGGCGCATTATCCTGCAGAAAGGGGCCACTGCTATTAGGGAATACTGTTGCAATGAAGGGGTGTATTTGGTCTGCAACAATGTTTAGGTAGGTGGTATGTGTCAAAGTAATATCCTCATGAATGCCAGGACCCAAGATTTCCCAGCAGAACATTGCCCAGAGCATCACACTGCCTCTGCCAGGTTGCCTTCTTCCCATAGTGCACCCTGGTGCTATCTCTTCCCTAGGTAAGTGACGCACACATACTCGGCCATCCACATGATGTAAAAGAAAATGTGATTCATCAGACCAGACCACGTTCTTACTTTGCCCCATGGTCCAGTTCTGCTGCTCACATACCTATTGTAGGCGCTTTCGGCAGTGGACAGGGGTCAGCATGGGCACTCTGACCGGTCTGTGGCTACACAGCCCCATATGCAGCAAGCTGCAATGCATTGTGTGGTCTGACAACTTTCTAGCCAGCAATTTACGCTACAGTAGCTCTTCTGTGGGATCAGAGTAGACGAACTAGCCTTCAATCCTGACCCACTAGGTAGAACCTTGGCTCCTCTACGGCCCACTTAATGGCCAAGGCCTCTCTCTCTACGGCTGATACTTCTGTTCTGCGGGGGACAGCTTGTGGTCCGCAGAGAGGACCGGGTGCTCCTCCCTGTCAAAAACCTGTGACAGGACGGTCCAGAGCCCCGTCTCTGAGGTGTCTGTGTGGACAATGAAGGGGAGGTTGAAGTCGGGGTTTCGTAGAACGGGCGAGCTCTTCAATGCCTCCTTTAGGTTCTGGAATGCCTCCTCAGCCTCCTGACTCCACTGCACCCTGTCTGGCCGACCTTTTCTAGTGAGATCAGAGAGGGGAGAGGCAATCGAGGAGAAGTTAGCCAAACCCAAGAAGGCACGTACCTGTTTCTTGTTGGTAGGTCTTGGGTACTTATGCACCGCCTCGATTTTGTTCTCCTGAGGCATGAGCAGTCCCCGGCCGATGTAATACCCCAGGTACTGTGCCTTGGTTAGGACCAAATGACATTTTTTTGGGTTGGCTGTCAATCCAGACTTCTGGAGGGCCTCCAACACCACCTGCAGGTGGTAGAGGTGGGCAGACCAGGTGGAGGAATGTATCACCACGTCATCGAGGTAGGCGGCTGCATAGGGCCTATGCGGCCTCAGGACGATGTCCATCAGATGCTGGAATGTGGCCGGTGCCCCATGCAGCCCGAAGGGGAGAACCCGGTACTGCCAGTGGCCTCCGGAGGTGGTGAAAGCCGTCTTTGGTTTGGCCTCCAGGTTGAGGTGAGAGCAGACACTTGGGGGTTACGTTCCTACCATCTCTTAGCAGGTTAACATGGTATATTTAGGTGTCGGCTCACTTACTTGGTTGCTGTAGTCTGTATTTAACAGGACTCACCCTCTTGAGGACCGTGTACGGGCCCTGCCACCTTGCCAGGAATTTGTTGGAGGCGTTGGGGAGGAGGACCTTATCCCCATGTTGAAATTCTTGGGGTCGGGCTGGTCGGTTGTAGGGCCTCCTCTGCTCCTGTTGGGCCACTTCCAGATGCTCTACTACGATCAGGATAACTCAATCTATCCGCTCCTGCATTTCCTGAATGTATTCGATGAGGGAGCGGAAGGGGGAGGGCTGTTCTTCCCACGTCCAGCAGTCCCCGAGGTCACCGTGCGAAGAGTAGCTCAAATGGTGTAAATCCAGTGGAGGCTTGTGGAGTCTCCCGGATGGTGAAGAGGACATAGGGGAGGAGCAGGTACCAGTTTCTGCCCTCCTGGTCTACCACCCTGCAAAGCATTCTCTTCAGGGTCTGGTTAAAGCGCTCCACCAGCCCATCCGTCTGGGGGTGGTAGACGGACATCCTCAGGTGTTTCACCTGCAACAACCGACACAGATCCGTCATTAGTTTGGAAATAAATGGCGTACCTTGGTCAGTCAGGATGTCCTTCGCGATGCCCACACGACTGAAGAGGAGTAGGAGCTCATGGGTGCGATGTTTCGGGAGGTGGCTTTTCGGAGAGGTACTGCCTCAGGGTGTCTTTTTTGGTAGAGAAGTCCCCCCCCCCCGTACCAGGAAGTGTGTGTCAGGCAGGCGTTGGTCTTAACCGGGGATCCTCTTTCTGTTCCCGGCTGAAGTTCCCCTCCCGAGCGACCTGGGTAGACACAATAGAAACAGGGTTAGTGGGGGTGCTTGGCTCACCTGCCAAGGTCGCACCAGTATCCCCCTCGTCCTGGGCCAAACAGGCCGGCCGGATCCTAGGCCACATCATCCTGGTCCTCTTCTTCCTCCTCATCCGTGGGGCCCTGGCTGACATGAACCACAGCCAGTCACGGCCCAATAGCAACAGCACAGGGTGTTCCGGTATAAGACCCACTATGAGGGGGCTTTCCGTGTCCCTGTGTCTCACCCTTACTTGAGCCACAGGAACTTTCTGGACATCCCCATGTACACGTTATCTTGAGGGAACCAGTGGGTTGAGGCGTGGGGAAGCTAGAGGGCCGGACCAGGGTGATGGAACTTCCAGAGTCCGGGAGAGCTGTGACCGGGTGTCTGTTCACCTTCACTCTAACAGTGGGTAATTCGGGCGCGGAAGGCATATGCACGGCACATCCGGTCAGCCAGGGTTTGTTGAGGGCCCATTGGGCAGCCGGATCCGGCTCTGTAGGCATGGACATGTCCTGGGGCATCCCATAGGCGGAGCGCGTGAGCCTAAGTTTCCCCTCCCCAGGGGTCGTGTGCTTGGGTTGGCTTGTTTGGGGTGGACGGTTCTGTTCTCGCCGCTCGCCCCTGCCGATCTCTAAAGTTGCCACCACTTGCTCCAACACCTCTACCATCTCCCTGGGGGTCTATGGCCCTCGTACCCCGATGGCTTATCTACTTTCATTCATATGTTATATCTACTAGATGTGGGTCAGTGGGATGCCACAAAATGCCATTATTAGTTATTTAGTGATCAAAGCCAAATGATCACTCATAGCATTTGCTGTAGGCATAGTAATGTGACATGCAACATTTATAAGTAATTCTAGGATAATTACCCCAAAACAGAGCCTCATAATTTTGCACCTTAAAATATTCTCAAAAATAACGCCAATTATTATAGTCCGGGCTAGACTCCTGTTTGTTTCACTGTTTCCTTTTATTTTTCTGTGTTCCCCCCCTTCTCATATTTCCTGTGTTTATTTCCTGTGTCTGTATGTGTCTCTGGGCGTGGCGCTCCACTTCCTGACCCTGAACCCTACGCAGGTGACCTAGGGAAGTGTAAGTCCTTCCTACAGTGTTTTCTCATGTTTGGCCAGCACCCACTGAGGTATGCCACTAACAAGGCCAAAGTCTCCTACATAATGGAGCTGCAAAGGGGAGATGCTTTCGCTTTGGCCACGGCCATCTAGGACAGGCATCCGGCTCTGTGGTCCTCCATTTTATCCTTCAGTGCCAAGTTATGGAGGATTTTCTATCATCCAGTCCAAGGGAAGGAGGCTGCCAAACTTCTGCTCTCCCTCTTCTAGGGCTCCCGCAATGTGGCAGAATATTCTGTGGACTTCTGTATTCTGGCACTCCAGGGTGTGTTTCTGAGTGGGCACAACAACCAGTTGAAGGATGAGCTGGCCCTTAAAGATGAGTCAGATCTCCTTCGCTTCAGATCTCCACATGCGAGAGTAGTTCAGGGAGAAATCCAGCTGACCTCACTCCTAACTTGCTTCCCATCTGCCCTCTCACTCACCCAGCAACACAACCCTTGTTGGCTATGCCCCCAGAGTACCATGAGATGGGAGAGGTTTTTAGCAAGGACCGGGCCCTCTCCTTACCACTTCCAGTAGGCTGTATAACCTGTCCCGTGCCCTTCGGCCTAACCAACACACCTGCGGTGTTCCAGTCCCTGGTAAATGACCTCCTCAGGAATTTCCTGAACTGCTTTGTTTTGTGTACCTAGATGACATCCATAATTTTCTCTCTCACCTCCTCTGAACACACCCTTCACTTCCATCAGGTCCTTCAATGACTGTTAGAGAACCGTTTGTTCGATAAAGTGGAGAAGTGCAAGTTCTGTGCCAGACAACCATGTCACTTTTCTGGGGTATGTCATCAAAAGCGTACGGGCAAAGGCCAATCCAGAAAACATCTGGGCAGTTGCCCAGAGTGGCCCAGACCCACCACCCTGAAGCAGTTACATTTCCTGGGGTTTGCTAACTTCTACCACCCATCCCTCACCAGACTCACCTCCTCTTCCACTCATTTTGCTTGGACCCTCGAGGCGGGTCACACCTTCTCCAAACTCAAGGAGCTGTTCAACTTGGACCCAGTGTTAATTCATCCTTACCCCTCTTGACAGTTTATAGTGGAGGTGGATGCCTTGGACTCAGGAGTGGTTGTGGTCATGTCCCAGCATGCAGCGCCAAACCAGAAACGTCATCGATGTGCCTTCTTGTCCTGCTGTCTGTCCCCCGCTGAGCGCAACCGCAACTACCACATTGGCACTGGAAGAGTGGAGACACTGTCTTGAGAGGGTCAAACAACCACTGGTCATGTGGACAGGTCAGAAAAACCTATCCTATATCCGAACCGCCAAACGACTGAACTCTTGTCAGGCATGCTGGGCTCTGTTCTTTGGCTGATTCAATTTCACCATCACATACCACCCCCTTTCCAAGAACATCAAACCTGATGCCCTTTCCCTTCAATTCACCTCCAAGGAAGCCCCCTCGAACCCTGATACCATCCTCCCTTCTTCCTGCATGGTGGGGGCAGTCACATGAGAGATCGAGGCAGTGGTCATGGAAGCTCAAAACACCAAACCCAACCCAGGTAAAGGGCCCCCAGGCCACCTATTTCTTCCAGATTCTGTGCATTCCCAGGTCCTCCAGTGGGGTCACTCATCCTGGTTTGCCTGTCACCCCGGTTCCAGTCACATGTTGGGCCTCCTGAGGTGGCATTTATGCTGGCCATCTGTGGATGCCAACACCCGGGCCTTCATCTCTGCCCGCTCGGTGTGTGTCTGCGATAAAGCCTCGCACCACCTGCCTGCTGGCCTGCTCCATCTCTTACCTGTTCCCAGCCATCCCTGGTCTCACATCGCCTTGGATTTTGTCACCGGACTCCCCCCTCAAAAGATAACACCACCATTCCAACCACCATTGTCTGTTTTTCCAAGGCAATGCATTTTGTGGCTCTCCCAAACTCCCCACAGCCCGTGAGACTGCAGACCGGTTGCATGAAATACCCCAAGACATCGTGGACCCCAATTTTTTTTTGCAGGTATGGAAGTCCTTCTCTAATGCTCTTGGTGCCACCGTAAGTCTGGATATTAGGAAGCACACACTTTCCAGCACACACTTTCCATGTCTCTCTGCTCAAACCTTGTCTGTCTATGCCATTCCTCCATGTGACCGAAGCCACCTCCCCTTTGGAGATCGTTGGCACATGCAATGCTTCTTCAGCTTTGCCAACTTCTATTGATGTTTTATCAGAGGTTTCAGCACTGTGGCTGCCCCTTTGACCTCTCTGCTGAAAGGGAAACCAAAAACCCTGAAGTGGAATCAAGAAGCACATCAAGCATTCAACACCTTGAGAAAGAGAACACTTCTGGAGTCCCAGAGTCTTCGAAATGGCTTTTGTAACCCTCTTCAGACTGATATACGGTACTGTGCAAAAGTCTTAGGCACCCTATTTTTTTTTTAGTACAAACTTTGTTATAGATTTTTATTTTATGGCTTCTACATTATTGATTCAGTACAAAACCTTTTTAGATTTCCAAACATTAGTTTTCCAGCACAAAATTAAATGTTACAGAAAAATGTTTGTATGTCAGTAAAGAAAGCAGAATATTACATAATGAGACCGCTTATCAGAGAAAAAAACATAATGAAGGCTGCTGGGTTAGAATAAGAAGCAAGTGTGACAAAGTCTCCAGAAGAACTGTGGCTGGTTCTGCAGGATGCTCAGTAAAACTTACAGCTAATTTCCTTATAAACCTGCACAAATTGTACCTGAGACTACTAATTTAAAAAAAAAAAAAAAATAGTAGGACCGTCTCACCAGATATTGACTTTGTTTTATTTATTACTGTTTACTGCTCTTTATTTATATTATTTTTATAGTATTTTTTTATGTAGAAACATTTAATTTCATTATTTTTAAAGGCATCTGTACTCTATAGCATTTCTTTGCATGTGCCTAAGACTTTTGCACAGTACTGTATTTCAGTAACCTTCTTTCACATCTCTTCTGGAAATTCTTTAAATTGTGGTATAGTGTGCTGCTTGTTGAGACCTTTTAACCCACATCACATTGCTGGAAAGGTTCTATTTAAGTAATGTTTAGATTCAACAGGGCTGGCAGTAATCAAGCCTGGGTGTATCTAGTCTATTTAAACCCAATTATCAATTAAATTTGGTTAAGTGTTTGATAAAGGGGCAATTACATTTTCACATAGTGCCAGTTGGTGTTGGATAACTTTTTCTTCATTAAATAAACGATCATTTTAAAAAGTGTATTTTCTGTATACTTAGGTTGTGTTTGTCTTATATTAAATATTTGTTTGAAGATCTTAAAGAATAAAGTGACAAATATGCAAAAATGTGAAGAAATTAGGAAGGGGCAAATACTTTTTCATGGCACTGTAGATCACACTTGTCCATGTTAAGAGTGATTCCAGCCTTCTGGTTTAACTGCAGCACAACATGTTAACTGCTATCATGTTCTTGCTGATTCTAATGGCTTTGGTGGTATAATACCAGATCTCTGGAAATACTTTCTGTCCTATTGTCCATGTTTTCCTGGAGAAACAGCTTTTATCTTTATGGTTTTGCCCCCCTGTTGGCTGGCCATCTTGAAACCAGTGGGAGGTCTCCAGAGTTTAATCTAAGGCTCCCAGCAAGCTCCATATGTAGTTTCCTGGTTTTGCACAAGGCTGGTGGTCTAGTATCTGGCTGATGAATTCAAGTAAGCTTAAAAGATGAAGGGTCTACTAACTTTACATCAGAGTCTGAGCCTGCTGAGTAAGCAGTGTTTTAAATGTGTCATAAATATTGTATAGTTTGCATATTCTTCTATTAGAGGTATTTCCTAGAATCCCATGTTAGCATCTAATTTATTGAAGAACTTCACTTTGGCTAGGAGTTGTTATTTAGTGTCTGTACAGATGGGAGGATATATTTTTCATAACCTACTGGCTCATTCAGCTTGGTCAGGTCCACACATATCTTGAGAGTGCCTGAATTGTTTCATGCCTCTTCATGTGAGACAGCCCTTCCTTAACGTTGCTCATTAACGACAAGTGAATCCATCTGGGATTCTTCACTGAGAACAGTACAGCCCTGGGCTTGATGAAGCAAGCTGAAGCTTGATGTCATATGGCTAATGAATCTCCCTGAGACCACTGCACAACCTGGGCTGGCATGTTGTGAATGGTTTGGGTGGTTGAATGTTGGACATGGCACTGTGTCCCATGCAGTGTGTTCTTGGTCGTGGACTTCTTGCCCATTCTCCTCCTCTCCATTTTAGTGAATTATTGCTTAAGTTGTTTTCCTATAATAATTGATGATGATTTAAAGCATTGTTTATGGATTGTTTTGAGAATAGGTCCAGTTTTGGGAGGTTGTTTCAAGTAGTCTATACTCTGACCATGTAACATATTCACTCTCAAAGCCAAATTCACTGGCCAGAAATACTGTCATTATTCAGTTGAAGCACAGTATTCTTTTTGTAGATTTTAACCTTACAGACATGAACTATAAAAGCAACACAACTTTTGTGCATTGTAAGCTAACTAATAGCATTATAACTTCTATCACTTCTATGCACTCATACAGTATATTATGTAAAGTTTGTGTCTGGGCTATGAAAAAATGTAATAAACTTTCAAGATTCCCTTTATTTGATGAAGCTTACATTGGTGGTTTATTTGTTGTTGGTTTTTACTGGTCCAAATTTTACTCGCTCATCTGAACAATTTCACCTGGTCCTATAATTTTTGACCACTAGAGTCCTCTATAGTGGACATTGGAAACCTCTGGAAACTATCTATTTTTTCAACACAGGTTTGGCCGGAAAGCTTCAAAGCTGCATGAAGGTTCATCTTACCATCGCTATACTTTTGCCATATCCATAGTCAAGGAACTGCTGCAAGACTGTTACAGCTAGTAGTCTAAGAGTGGCAAGATTAATATTTCTAACAGTCTATTCATAGGAGTTCAGATTGATTGGGTCACTTCTTGAAGTTCCAAATTGTCTAAGCTTTTCTGCCAATAATAAAACAAATACCTCAACAGGCAATATAGTTCTGAAATCCTTAAGCATGGCTTACCTCTTTGAAAACCATTTTTTATGACGTTTGGTCATTTGGAACGTCATGTTTCATAATTTTAGACGTTTTCATTGTCTTAGGCTTTTACTTTCACCTACAATCACACATTTAAAACATTATTTATTTGTAGCACACATCCATTGAAGTGAAGTGAAGTGAAGTGACTTGTGGCCAAGTACGGTGACCATACTCAGAATTTGTGCTCTGCATTTAACCCATCCAAGTGCACACACACACAGTAGTGAACACACACACACCGTGAACACACACCCGGAGCAGTGGGCAGCCTTTTTTGCTGCGGCGCCCAGGGAGCAGTTGGGGGTTTGGTGCCTTGCTCAAGGGTCTCACCTCAGTCGTGGTATTGAAGGTGGTATTTATAATAAATAAATAAATCAATAAATCAATAAATACAATAAATCAAATTTCAATAACAGATTTAAAAAACCTTATCCAAATTCATCATCAACATATTCTTATACCGCGTGAGCGCAGTCTACTTAGTAAAATTGATTACATATAAAGATGTGGGGTTAAATATTATTTTATAATTAATCTCTAACAATAACAGAGTTTAGAAAATCTTCAATGATTTCCAAATTTATAACCATAGTTTCTAAAATTCAGTATCACCTGGTTAAGTAGCAGTAGTAGTAATGATTAAAAAAAAAAAATTAAGCATGACTATCAATCACAACAACAGTCTCTAAAATTATATGACCACAGTATACTAAGTAAAAACGTCTGCATGCTGAGTAGTAGGCCTAAGTAGTGTTCTATATTTCCCAAGATGTTTCATAAAACACATATGAAACAAACAGTGCACATAAAATCCATCAATAGATAATTTATCCATAGCTCTGGAGCATTTCATTATATCCTTTCACTCTCCACTTATTGTATTTTAAGACTGTTCCAATTAACCTGAATCACGCTTTCCCAAATTTACCAAAATTCCCAAAATTACCAAACCATGTTTGGAATATCTTGATAATGATTCAATTTTATAATCTTATGAAAGAAAGAAAGAAAAACAACTAACTAAAGCATATGTCATACCCCAAGATTTTAGGGGTCACCATCCTTTTTCATGCTGACCACACCCTTATATCACATGAATTAAGTTCTTTCTGTCAGGCACTTCTACTGCAAGGGAGTGTAAGTTTTGACTTTGACTTATCAGGCCAGAAAATAAATGCTGCTAAGTTTACCTGTCCCAATAAAACCGGATGTCCCAGTATACCCGAATTCACTATTCAATATACCTGAACAGAACTCTTAACATAGATTGACTCAGTGCTGAGAAGTAATTGTTTCTAACAGCATGAGTTGGTTCTTGTTTATTTGTCTCAGTGACATATTCTTTTGGTGCTGTTCCCCTCAGTGTCACAAGCCCCTTCATGCTGGGGCTGATTTATACTCCTGTGAGCATGTATATGCAAGCACATTAAAATGTTGTGTGTGGATGCTCACACTGGGTGAAGTCTTCATACTTACATGTAACAAGAGTGTGTCTTCTAGAGGGCAGTGCCGCATGAACCACACTAGAATTTACTGACTTGGACAGTGAAGAAGAGCCAAAACCAAGGAGAGTTGAGTGTTTCACTGTAGGAAAAATAAATGTGTTGTATACTTCCGATACTCATATTACAACTAAATAAATAAAGACCATACACACAGAGCTTGTGCCTGAATGGAGTGACTTCTTTATCTGCATATAATCAACTACACATTACACTGTACATCATCGGGGGCGGGACAAAGGTATGCTTGTAGGGTCTAAATAGTCTAAATAGTTAAAACAAAATGGAAGACAATATGGGCATAACTTTGTTTTGAAACATGCTGGGGAATACAGAAACCTTGCCTAATCAATTACAAACCAAGGGATTTCTCACTGAAAACATATCTGAAGTGTATTCAGCAGTATCAGTGGCTGTTGTATCAAAGCATGATGATAACAGAATGATGATAATTTTGTGTTAAGTTTACTGAGCTGCTGTGGTTTACATCACCTACACTTTGTCTTTATTGGGAGTCCACTAAAAGAAAAAGAAAGTAAAGTGTATGATCCTGCAGGATAAAATTGCCCATTATAATGAACTACAGCTGGTATAAAGCCTCACACTTTATATTTGCATATAACACAATATGATAATTGTAGTTTTCTGTAAATAAATGCATTGTCTATTAATTTGATCATAGAACCATTTGTGAAGCAGCCATGAAACATGGGAAAGACTCACTTGTGTTGTTCACTCATACTAGCTGTTCAGTCCGAGAGTTTTTCATAGAGGAG
Source organism: Pangasianodon hypophthalmus (assembly GCF_027358585.1). Taxonomy (NCBI): domain Eukaryota; kingdom Metazoa; phylum Chordata; class Actinopteri; order Siluriformes; family Pangasiidae; genus Pangasianodon; species Pangasianodon hypophthalmus. Next base: position 5,833,527 of record NC_069711.1, read on the forward strand.
ACTATTTATTAAAGACACCAGTCTGAGAAACTAACAGTGAATATATCTGACCTGAGGTTTTTACAAAACCTTTTTTTTTTTATTATTATTAAACAATATTATTCTGAATCAATGACTGTATATATGGGTAGACAACATTGCACACTATTCGCTCCCATTGTGCGGTTTTGAAGCCTTTTTTGGGTGAAAGTGGGAGTTGCCATCTTGCGTAAATGCAAGCCAGAGTCTGTGCACTAGGTACCTTGGATTACAAATTTAGGTACGTGAAGAAGGAACATTTTCACTTAGAATATAACAAAATAGAATAGAATAGAGAATAGTATGAGGGGCCATATGTATGAAATGTATTGACAAGCATAAGCAACAGTGAAAATCATAAACACACGAGTAGAATACTCTCATAGTAAGTAAGGAAACAAAAATACTTTTATACATACATGTGAGACATGCACTCTCATATGGATGAAATTCTCTTACATTTACTACTGAAATCCTGTCATGCATCTCACATAGATGGATGAAGCTGGAAGGGCTAAGGTTATAAGTGAAGTGGTTGGCCAGTTAAACAATATTTTATCATCCCCAGACATTATTAATAACATAACCGCTTCTATAAACATCAATTCAGCGGCACCGTCACCTGCATCATCTGTTAACACAGCATTAGTGGAATCCAAATTATTGTTTCGCCCTGGCTGTGGACGGATATCCAGGGCTAATGCTACACCTGAGCAAAGCCGAGCTTCAAAATCACACACTTGTTCTGCTCATTACATTACACAACTTCATTCCAGCCCCTAGGGTTCAAAAAGTATGATTTCCTAGGTCTAACTAGGATTTGGTGAGTTTAATATGCCTCTAACGGTTTACTCAGAAACATTTTCTCTTTCTCAATACAGACAAAAGCCACTGTGGTTGTCCGTGTACAGCTATCCAGCTACCTAGCTCGCTCCTTATCTTAGTGACAGTAAATGTCTTTATATGTATTATAGCTAGGCTTTTTCGGGTTTGTAAAATGTTTTGCAACTTTTAGGCTATATAGGTTTAGTCTAGTACAATTTTAACTGTTTGCACAGGCAATCTAGTTTCTAGCTGGTTACCTTGCTAGATAATGTAGTTTACATTGTAGTTTACATAACTAACGTCCAGTTAGAAACGTCTGAATTTTATTTAGTAATTCTTCCCAAAAAAGTCACTACTATATGGCATATTAGCAAGTGCTAGAAGAATATCTTGTTGGATTATTGTAAGAGAACTTGTTTTTTTTCCCCCGTTGTGTTCTCTACAGGTTCACCACAGACACCACACTTCCAAATGTACCACAGAGATGTGATCTTCCAAATCCTACAGATGAAATCCGTTTGGATTGCTAGGGATGGCGCCACCTGGGGGCTGTGGAGATGGCATGGGGATCACGTATGGGGAGCTGTACTGTAATGGCTTGGGACTGCAATTGCTGTGGTGGCTTTGGGGCTGCAGTTGCCATGAGCACCTTCGTACACAGGACTCCATCAGTGGACAGTGGATAGATTTTAACCAACCGGACTTCTTGCGAAAACTGTGATGAATTTACCAGTTGCACATTTGCACTATTTGTCCATATAGTACACAATAATAGAAGGGATTTATTTATAATTGCACTATCCATTGCAATCAGATGAGGATGGGTATTGTCTCAGGGAGTTTTTCCTTGCCACCATTGCCTCTGGCTTTCTCATTAGGGATAAATTAATATATTTAATTTACAATATATTTTTTGAATCCATTTATTTCTGTAAAGCTGCTATGTGACAATGTTTTGTTAAAAGCAAATACATATACAAATAAAACTGAATTGAACTGAATTGAAATAGTTGTTTAGAAAAGAAGGAAGCTCAAACTAAATAAGAAGGGGCATATTTTAAGTGCCTTTGAGCAAAGTATGGGACAATGCTACTCTGAAGCTGAAACTTAGGGATGCATTCAAGGGAAAGATTCCACTTGATGTGAGGTAATAATTTCAAGAATATGTTTTTTTTTAAGCTTTTTAAGCTGTTAGTAAAACAGTGTAACACTTTACCAACTGTTTCTATCCAGTATTGAATTTCTGATGGCCTGTGATAAAAAGCTGGCTGTTCCATCACTCACTGATGGACAGGAGTTGGATGGGAACATGATAAAAAAGGCTTTTTTCAGGCCATCAAGATCAATTGAAGTAAACAAATTTACAAACACACACTTATTAAAATTGTTATTGGCTTTTTAACTAATGTTCTCAATTATAGTCATATTAAATCTATACATAATTCTTACCTTCATGTATTGATAGCATTTATTATAAAATATCAGCTCATGTAGCTTATTGTATCACAATTTTAAAAAATGTATGTAAACAATTACATCAGCCAATTTTTTTTTTTAGTTTGAAGATTCTGATGATTCAGAGTGCATTGCTGCTGAAGACCAGAATGAGGACGATGTACCTTGAGAGCAAAGGGACCAGAATGAAGATGATATACTTTGTGAGCAAGGGGACCAAAAAAATACAAGAAGGTAGTTTTGATAGAAGTCATAGCCTGTCTGATCCTTCTAGTTATGACCTGTCATCTCCTGGAACATCAGCAGTACGTGGTGTGGTTGCAGAAGATTCTGGCAATTATGACTACGATGACAGATAAATCAATTGAGTCTGATGAAGAGTTAAATCAAGCAATAGTAATCTAGCCTGGAAGATCAAATGTGAGTTACTATTAATGTTGAAATTTATGACCATAAAGTATAAATTTTAAAATGGTCATGGCTTATCGAAACTTATTTTAGTCATGTGTTTAGGACTCATATTTAATACTGTGCTGCTGACAATTCATTCATTACAATTAGGAGCTGTAATGAAGGTCCGTTGCAAATCTGCACAATAGCTTATTGAACTTGTTAGTAATTAAATGTAGTATTAGGTGGCTGATTTCTGTCTTCATCATGTCCTGTCAATAAATTGGGATGTAAATTGAATTGCAAACTCAAGCGTAATGGATTATATATTTGCTATAGAAAAGAGTCTATAATATCTATTGTGTAAAACTATGAGATTAGTTTTACTAAATACACTTAAATTGGCCACTGTCTCACCTATTTTGGGAAATATGATTTATATTAGTATCTGACTTGGTGTCAGCAGATACTTAGTATTAAAAGCCTCAGATCTGGGGGAAAAAATCTAAATTTGGAACATTCCAAATTAGATTGAATAGCTTCTCAGTGCCCCTAAGCAGAAGGAGGTGACCTAATCGAAAAATATTTTTGTTTTACAGTGTAACTCAGCATTAAAAGAAAAATATGTGTCTGTGAGTGCAGAAGATACTGAAGGACCTGGCTTTTCAAATAAGTTCAAATTCTGCTAGCAAATTCAACATCAATTGTTCTTCTGTAATAGATGGTGCTTTAAGAGGTTTTAAAACCCTTGTTATTGAATCAGTGTCAGATTTTCAGATGATGCTGAAAAGACTGGCATGATTGTGGTGCCAGATGGGCTGGTTTGAATATTTCTATAACTGCTGATCTCCTGGGATTTTCATGCACAACAGTTTCTAGAGTTTACTCAGAATGGTGCAATAAAAAAAACATCCAGTGAGCAGCAGTTCTGCAGACGGAAATGCCTTGAGGTGGATGGGCTACAACAGCAGAAGACTATGTCGGGTTCCACTTCTGTCAGCCAAGAACAGAAAGCTGAGGCTGCAGTGGGCACAGGCTCTCCAAATCTGGATGAGTAGGGTCAGAATTTGGTGCCGACAGCATGAATCCATCGACCCAACCTGCCTTTTGTCAACAGTCCAGGCTGGTGCAGGTGGTGTAATGGTGTGGGGAATGTTTTCTTGACACACTTTGGGCCCATTAATACCAATCAATCATCACTTGAATGCCCCAGCCTATTTGAGTATTGTTGCTGACCTTGTGCATCCCTTCATGGCTACAGTTTACCCATCTTCTAATGGCTAATTCCATCATGATAATGCACCATGTCACAAAGCAAAAGTTGTCTCAAACTGGTTTCGTGAACATGACAATGAGTTCAGTGTTCTTCAGTGGCCTTTCCGGTCACCACATCTAAATCCAATAGAACACCTTTGTGATGTGGTAGAACAGGGGATTCGCAGCATGAAAGTGCACCAGAAAAATGCAGTGATGCAATCATGACAACATGGACCCGAATCTCAAAGGAATGTTTCCAACAGCTTGTGGAATGCCTGCCACAAAGAATTGAAGCTGTTTTGAGAGCAAAGGGAGGCCCTGTCCAATACTAGTATAGTGCTCCTAATAAAGTGCTCTGTGCGTGTATAGTACTGACTTAGTTTGGGAGGAATTACTAAATAAAATGCATATTTTTTTAACAGGAATTTAGTTACGAGCCAAAATGTTAACATTGTCTAGCAAGGTAACATGCTAGAAACTAGATTGCCTGTGCAAACAGAGAAAAACTGTACTGGACAAATCCTATATAACCTAAAATTTGCAAAACATTTTCAAACCCGAAAAGCCTAGCTATATAAAGATTATTTAGCTATATCACCTATAAAGAAATTCGGGTCCCTGGAGGACTAGTGGTTTGGCCACAGCACTCTCACTGTTGCGGCCTGGGTTCACTTTCTGGCCAGGGAACCAACCCCAGCCACTGGGGTTGCGTGCAACAGTGCTCTCAGTGCTGGTCCCAAGCTTGGATAAAATTGGGGAGGGTTGCATCATCCGGCATAAGAACTGTGCCATATCAAATACACTGACCAGTGATCCGCTGTGGAGACCCCTAATGGGAGCAGCCAAAAGAAGAGCAACAGCAACAACCTATAAAGAAATTTACTGTCACCAAGATAAGGAGTGAGCTGGATCGCTGTACACTGACTTTTCTTTGTTTTGAGAAAGAGTTTCTGATTAAACCATTAGGTGCATGTTAAACTCACCAAATCCTAATTAGACCTAGAAAATTGTAACTCTTTCGTGGTTTCTGAGCCCCAGGAGCTCAAAAAAGGTGTAGCATTAGCCCTGGATATCCGTCCACAGCCAAAGTCCTTATTTTGGATTCCACTGATGCCATGTTAACAGATGATGCAGGTGACAGTGTCGCTGAATTGATGTTTATAGAAGCGGCTATGTTATTAATATGGATGATAAAATATTGTTTGACAGGCCAACTGATTGATAATTGATAACCTGATCCCTACTAGCTTCGTCCATCTTCAGGCTCTGCTGCGGTAGCACGGATTTGAAAATCCAGTTATACTCAAACGCCTTCCCTTTATACTGATATTGTATTGTGTATACATATATGAGGTCTTTCACATGTGTATATAGAGTACGAATAAGTATATGTGAAATTTTGCACACACCATTATATGATTATTTTTATAATGTTAGGTAGGCTCTGTGTGTGTGTGTGTGTGTGTGTGTGTGTGTGTGTGTGTGTGTGAGAGAGAGAGAGAGAGAGTATTTCATGCACGCAGGAGAGACCGTTTTATTAGCAGATTTAAGAACTTGCGTGAGTTGCATGAGACGATTTCCGTAGTAATGTAAGAGAATTTCATCCATATGAGACGTCTCACATGTATGTATAAAAGTATGTTTGTTTCATTACTTACTATGAGAGTATTCTACTTGTGTGTGTTTGATTTTCAGTGTTGCATATATGTGTCAATACATTTCATATATATATATATATATATATATATATATATATATATATATATATATATATATATATATATGTGTGTGTCTGTGAGATAAAATGTGAATAAGAGAATTTCATCCATATGAGAGTGCATGTCTCACATGTATGTATAAAAGTATGTTGGTTTCATTACTTATTACTTATTCATTACTTACTAATTCATTACTTATTACTCATACTTTCATTGAGTGTAAGAAAGGCGCATTATAAATAAAATGTATTATTATTATTATTATTATTATTATTATTAATAATAATAATAATAATAATAATAATAATATTAATATGCTCATGATTTTTATGATGTTCACTGTTTCTTATGCATATCAATATATTTCATACATATGTCTGTGAGATAGAGAAAGTAGAGAAAATAATTGATTATAATTTATTTCTTAACTTACTATTTCTTATAGAACGAAGTCATGTTGGTCATGGCACCACAAACTAAACTTTTATGGATTAACAAAACACTGCTTTCTATCAGGACGACAAAAAAAGAAGCAGACAGTGAGTAGTCTCCAAGAAGAGAGTTTAAAATGAAGAACAAAGAAGTGTGAGGGTGGGACAAACAGTGGTAATCAGTGATTGGTCATCGGGAAGAATGGTGATCAGTGATTGGTCGCAAGTGCAGAACAGCCAAGCATTGTACAATGATGGTGAGTCAAGAAACCCTGCTGTCTCAAGTTGTATAGCAGCAGCTGCGATGTGAGCTGGAAAGCCCTATAAGTTTAAGACAGTCACTAACATGCTAGGCTATTTTTTTAAAATAAAGTCGCTAAAGGGGTCTAACAAGTCAACAAATCTAGTGACAGAGTCTCAAAATTGGCAACACTGGGGTCTCTCGCCTGTCCATATTGGTGATTGACACTGTATGTGAGCACACACATTGTTGGACACATGAAGTGCAACTTAAGATAGTGCTAACTCAAAGTGCAAATACATTGTTATTATTAATATGTAATAACACACAGAAAATGAGAGAAAATGTAAAATGTCCTGGAAAATCTTGTGTTGTTCTGTAAAATTATTTCCACCAATGTCCTTGTATTTTCCTTTAGCCAAGAATGAACAGTTTACCACTGGCCTGAAACAATTAACGTCAGTATAGGAAAGTGCTATGTTCAGGGACGCAGAGTTTTGACACATGAAAGTACGTATTTTGAATTAGCAGCTCTGATACATTGTGAAATGCTCATATCATGTTTAAGCTAGCTGCTGCAAGCACCACAAGACTAATGTTATTCACTGCTTGGATGTTTGGAGTGAATGTTAACTAGTAAGCAGCTACCTAACCTTGTTTACATTAATTCAGTAACTCGCTAACTAATAATCTTGGTATGGTAAAAGCAGGTGTCGGCACTCAGCAACCTATGGCATCCATGCCAGCATTGGTACGTGAAAGGGGTAATGGAATGGGAGAGATATATTAATATATGTATTTATTTTATTTGGTTGTTTATTTTAGAAACATTAAAACATCTTGCATCTCTATGACAAATTGCCTCTGAAGGATTGAGTAATACTTTCTCGTAGTTATGAGCGAGTTGGAAAGCCAAAAACTGAGAAGCTGCAGCAATGACTGAATTGCACATTCAGTGATTTATTGCAAAGTGGGGAGTGGATCTACATGTGCGATTCACTGATATTGCAGCGTGGACTTTTTTTTTTTCTACTAAATTGTTCTAAAAGCCTGGGAGATAATTACCTTCACTTTATGATATATTATGATATATTGGACACAAAAACTAACGTGACATAGACTGCAGACTCTATGGTGGCCAAAATAGGTTGAAGACAAATAAGCAATTGTTTTAAAAGAGTTGAGTTTCTGATTACATTGACAGAAAAGTTGTTTATCACCAGAAATGTATATACTATTTAATAAATATGGTAAATATAATCATTAATAATGATATACAGTAGTTTATTAATATATCATCAAACAAGAATATGTTATTTATATACGGGTAGCACATATGAAGCAGAGGGCAGAGTGTGCTATATAAATAAAATATTCTTGTTGATATTATATTAAAAACAGATTATTACTAATGGTTTCTGTTTATTAAAATATTAAAATAATCATATAATGGTGTGTGCAAAATATTATATTAACAAATTATTTATTAATTTGTTAATATAATATTAATATGATGCAATAATATACTGTAGTATACACCGATCAGCCATAATATTAAAACTACCTGCCTAATATTATGTAGGTCCCCCTTGTGCCGCCAAAAAAGCTCTGACCTGTCAAGGCATGGACTCCACAAGACCGCTGAAGGTGTACTGTGATATCTGGCACCAAGACGTTAGCAGCAGAGCCTTTAAGTCCTGTAAGTTGCGAGGAAGGGCCTCCATGGATCGGACTTGTTTGTCCAGCTCATCACAGATCCTCAATCAGATTGAAATCTGGGGAATTTGGAGGCCCAGTCAACACCTTGAACTCTTTGTCATGTTCCTCAAACCATTCCTGAACAATTTCTGCAGTGTGGCAGGGTGCAGTATCCTGCTGAAAGAGGCCACTGCCATTAGTAAATACCGTTGCCATGAAGGGGTGTACTTGGTCTGCAACAATATTTAAGTAGGTGGTACATGTCAAAGTAACATCCACATGAATGCCAGGACCCAAGGTTTCTCAGCAGAACATTGCCCAGAGCATCACACTCTTTCTGCCGGCTTGTGTTCATCCCATAGTGCATCCTGGTGCCATGTAAAGAAAACATGCTTGATGGTCCAGTTCTGAAGATCATGTGCCCATTGTAGGCGCTTTCACTGGTGGACAGGGGTCAGCATGGGCACTCTGACCGGTCTGCGGCTACGCAGCCCCATTTGCAGAAAAATGTAACGATAGTAAAAATAAAAATAATGACACTAGAATATGTAAAGGCAATGCCCACACTTCATAAGCTTCTGTAACATTTCTGTTCTCAAATTTCAGAACAAAGTGACAGAAATATCAGGGAGACAGTGCAAGTTTAAAAAAGAGTGAAAAGAAAATCCCCAGTTGAGGTACTGGCTAGGAGAAGTATCAGGAGATGTGAATAAGGCATACTGCAAGTTTTGCAGGAAGTCATTCAATGTCACTAACATGGGTCTCTCAGCACTCAAAAGTCATGAACAAGGACAAGACCATGTCAAAGTTGCAGCACAATTGAAGAATGAAACAAAATAACACATTTCCTCAGGAGGGCATCTTCAAAAGACACAGGACAGGAAAGTAGCAGTCAAATTAACAAAGACCTACAACAAACCACTGTTGATGAGGCAAGTGGCAGTGATGGAAGGACAGCTTTGCCAGTATCCAGTACAAAGGGAAGAGGCAGAATGCTCAGCAACACAAGGCAGTTCAACACTGTCAATTTTTTTTTCAAATCAAGCTGTGCTTGAAGCTGAGATTCGCTAGGTAATCAAAATGGTCAGGTCACATTACTCATTCAATTCCAGTGCTGATGTGTCAGTCACCCTTAGTCAGATGTTCTCAGACAGAGAGATTGCCAAACAGTTTTCATGTGGTACAACAAAATGTACTTTTTGGCTTGTGTCCATATTTCAAAGAGCAGCTGATCAAAGATACAGTATCTGGAAGCCACAATGCTATGTAGTGTAATTCGATGAATGCTTGAATAAAGTGAAACAGATGGAACAGATGGATGTTATTTTGCATTACTGTAGTGAATATGGAGAGAAGGTAGCTGTGCATTGTTTTGATTTAGAGTTTATGGGACATACTCAGGCAGAGAAGCTTTTGGAGAAAATCAAGAAAACCCTGTCACCATTTGATCCCAAGAAGCTCCTGCAGTGCAATGGATGGCCCTATCGTCAACTGGAAGTTCCTGAAGATGGTCCAAGAAGACGAGAGCCAAGGAGACCCAGATGCACCAAAGTTGATACATTTGGGAAGCTGTGGTTTGCATGTAGTGCATGGAAGATTTCAAAAGCAGAGAGAAAGAAACAGGGTGGAAGGTGGGAGATGTACTGAGGGATCTTTGGCAGTTGTTCCATGACTCACCAGCTAGATGTGATGATTTCATGGAGATGACTAACACATCAACAGTTCCTCTGAAGTTCTGTGCTCATCGATGCGAAGAAGACTTGGCAGTTGCTGAGTGAGCAATGAAATGTGGCCAACATTGCAAATGTACATATGCTATATCAAAACGGAAGAACTGGAGAAAGTAAAGACACCTGTCCAACTGCTGAAACTGGACATACAAGACAAAGAATACCATGTTCCACTTAAACAGCTTAACAGGGGATTTGGTACAAAGATAGCTTTGGAATAGGCATCTGAAAAGCTCCAGGAAAATCCAGTAAAAAATTCAACTGTTCAAGAAAGAATGTGTCTCCTTCCTTGCTATGACTTGCAAGAAAATGTGGGAGATGTACCCAGCTCTGTGGCACATGAGCTCCCTTGACCCTGTAACCATGATCACAGATGCAGAAAGTTCAAGAGAAATGTTTCAGAAACTCTTACAAGTTCTGCTCATTGCTGGATGGTACACTGCACCCCAGTGTGATGAGCTCCTTGCATAGTACAAAGCATTTTCAATGAATGTCTACACAAACCATGAAGCAGAATTCCAAAATCTTGCTTACATCTGCAAGCTTGACCAATTTCTTTGAAATTTTTTCAGTGGCAGAGCAGAATATACAGCCTTGTGGGACCTGATTAAATGTCTGTTCACACGGTTTCATAGACAAGGGGCATTGGAATGAGGATACTCTATTAACAAAGATATACTTGTTGAAAACATTAAAGAGAGGATTCTAGTAGCATTGCGCCTGGTCCAGGATGCAATGGCTAGGTACCCAGTGTCCTGCCAAGAGACCTCATACTATGCTGCAAAGGAGATAAGGGGATAAGTGCAGTACTTGGAAGATTAAAGCAAAATGGCAGGAAAAAAACAGGACTTCACATTACTGTCAAAATCAAATGCCTATCAAAAAATGTTACAGAGCAAAGAGATGAGCTTGAAGCTATAGAACAAAGTCTGGAAAACCTGCAAAGGAGTCAGAAGTAATTCCACTAAATTCCCTGAAGTTTAATATGCACTGACCATTGGAGTTTAAGAAATAATGGTTTTGGCACAGATGTTTGGATATTATTTAGTCTGTTTAGGACTTCATAAGTTAGTCTATGCAATTAGTAGGGAAAATAGAGGTGGCTGCTTTTTGCAGACTCATGTTTTTACTCCGCCTATTGTTTTTTTGAGACTGCAGTTGGAGGAAGAGGGAAGGCAAAGCTTAAAAGAGAAGACCCCAGGCAGTCATTGTATCTTCATGATGCTAAAAAGTGATGAGTTTAACATGAGAAGCTGTGTGTGTGTGTCATTTTGTCATAATGTATGAGACCTCAAGAGCTCATAATATAGAGCTGATTTCGTAGGTAAGTCATAGTCATAAACTGTACATCCTTTAAAGACTGCTGTAGAGGAATGTATTACTTTAGGGCATGATCCTTTTATTTTATTCCCACTGTATGTTATTGGAAATGTCCTGGAAAATGATCACTGAAAAAGAGTGGGAGCCCTGTAAGGTCAAGCGTTAGTGTTAATTAACTTGGTTTATGCCATCACTTCATTCACTCACATTGGTTTGCTAGTATCAGTAAAATGAGTTAGCTAAGACATCAACTTGAGCAACATACCAGAATAACTCTTCTCTGGGTGTCTGTTATAACAGTTTTCAGGAGAACAAGTCATGGCTTTACTACAGAACTGTCAAGAGCTTCAGGTCTTTGCTGGAAAGTGTGTGCATGTTCATGACTGTCAATCACCTCATCAACCATGCCCTTTAATTTATCACCGAATATCTCTTATAAAACGCGTTTATCATAAGGAAAAATATTGGGGGAGATATCAAGGCCAACTGAACTTGTACGAAAGACAGAACACTATCTGGCCCTCCTACAAGAACTGCTAGACAGTAGAAAGGCCCCATCTGTATTGAAGGTGCATGAAGAGGCCATTGCAGTGTGTCACAACATTGTGGATGGTGTCTCACTGGGTACTCATAAACTTGTCATAGCCTTTCTGAAGTGAACAAGATGCCATCGTCCAGTTTCTTGTCATTTCATTTTTTTGGAAACATGGTGCATATTTTGCTCACAGTAAAAATATCCGACTGTGCTGGGCACAATCTGGATTCTGCCATGTGTCCCCTTCCGAAAAGACTGAGATAGAGGTGCAGTGAAGGGCCATTGAGGAGTGTCTATAAAAAGACTGACAGGAGGCCAGCGTAAACACAGACAATCTGTCCACACTGGACCACAGTTTTCCAAATTTCTCAGCCTCACAATACACATGTGCTAATGCCATTGCTTGAACAATTATTATTTTAAAAAAAAATCATGTTCTTATATAATATCCAGCTTCTTTTTTTTTGGATGAAAAACATCCACTACTGCACCTTTAGATTATCCTGGTAAGTGATTATTTTATCCTAAACTTCGGTTTTTGTATTGATGACATAATTCAAGTATGGTGATTATACTGACAACTGAATAAAAGCAAATAAAATCAACACAAAACAACAACAAAAAGCAAAGCTTCACTGCAAAAAATGATAGCAAGTGAAAATATCTCGAATATGAGCAAATGTATCTAGCACTTATTATGATTATTATAAATCAAATAAACGATTAATCAGCCTGTTTTTAGATTTCACATTTCAAGGTTTACATTTTCTTACATTTTCTTATTCTACTATTCTTCTTTCTGCCAACAGAACAAGCTTATTTCAAGCTTGAAATTAGAAAAATAAGTCTACAAATAGGTTTAATAATCATATATTTGGTTTATAATAATTTCACTATATTTGAGATAATTTCACTTGCTAAGATGTTATTTTTTGCAGTGTTCCCCCTCCCTGTCTCATTACTCTTTTCCCCTCTTCCTTTCTCTTCCCCATGTTTCCTGTGCTTGTTTTTGGCCCTATGCCCAGAGAGTCTCTGGTGAGTGTAGTAAAAGTGTTTTTTTTCCCTGAGAACTCTTCTTAAGATATAGTCTCTCTCTCTCTCTCTCTCTCTCTCTCTCTCTCTCTATCTATCTATCCATCAATCCAAACTAAGGTCCTAGCCACAACCTACTCATATTGTTCTTAACAGATGCCACTATAGAAGTTTAATAGTGTCAAACATTACATAATCAAATGCTGGTAAAATAGAAAATTGCATTTGATGAATTTGATAGTTGAGACACATAAGCACCAGAAGAGGGCCATATTCTGCTGTCATTGCAGCAGGTTCAGTCTATTTCTTATTCCTTATCATGGAAACTATATTTCAGCATTGGTACATGTACATTTATAGAGCGGAGCATTGTGAAAATGAGGAATTCATCATTCATGGGCATTTTCTTACCTGATGTAATGCTATGATAATAGCATTTAGGTTGTCATGTCATGGAATTGCTATATTCATATAAAGCAAATACATATAATTAAATATAAATAGTCTATATTACCAAATATTACCAAAACAACTATAAAACAATTTAAAAGTAATCAGTGGTTATAGTGTGCTGAAAATGTGCAGAATTTAATGTCTTAGGATGCAACCATCTGTGTTATATCACTCTACCACAAATATGTTACCATACACCCCCCACACTCAGACACTGGGGAGTTTCCACATTATGTGCATATGTATAGAAAAGGAAGATACTGAATTAGTACATAGGCTTCAAGCCATCCATCTAAAAGGAATCAAGCCAAAGATAAAATAATAGAATGAGGAGTTGTGTTTTAATACAGAATTAATACACTTCAGACATTGGCCTGTCTCTTTTATGTATTTAGATTTAAATATAGTCAAGACAGCCAAGAGAGATTTAAAACTTTTACGTTTAATGACAAAGTATAGAAATGACTATGGAGGTAAAGTGTATATGTGTGAAAGAAAAAAAAGAGAGGGTTGGAAAGAGAGAGCAGATAAAGCAAGGCACGACAGGAGATAGGAATGAGGAGAGTGAGGGTCTGGACTGTGAGAAGCATTCGACGTGCTCTGCCTCTTTTTTCTTTGTCCTGTAAAAGCCAGTTCTTGGAATCGGGCGTCGTTTCTGCTTCTCGAAGCCTCACAGCTTAGTCAGAGTCATGCTATCAGGAGCAAACAGACATCTGCTGATGCACACAGAGACACGCGCTGCTGTAGAGATGAGCATGGACAAGTTTTCACTTTCCTTTCAGAGGTAACCTTGGTCTGGAATAGGAGACTTTGAGCCTGGTAAGACAAAAATATTGTTATTATTAGTAATGCCAGTAACATTCTTAATTCTGTTTTTTTTTTTTTTTTTAACTTTCTCTATTTCTAGTCCAAGTGTAAAAATCTTGTTCCCAGTAGTTAGAGAGTGACTAGTTAGTGTCTGAATAGTCAATGCAAAAAACATAAATGTGCATTTAAGCCCATGTCTTTTCCTGCTTCTTGTATTAGTGTGTTGAAAGAGTTTAAAATTTCCCATGCCCCAATGCTCCTCAGCTTTGCCAAAATAAGCACAAATTATGTCTTTTTGGCATTAATCTTTCCTTTATGACAGAAAGTTAAAATGCATTATCATGCCTAAATGCGTAAAAGTAAAGTATTTGCATTCTTATTTGACCACATGTATGCACTAACATGCACTAACATGCATACATGGGTCAAAGTTGGGTTTCGCTACATTTCCCTGTATCCACACCTTTTTAACATAAGCTCAGAGCTCAAAATCACTATCATATGACATTGAGTCTAAAATAACATCTGATCCTTTCATTAAATTAATATGGGTCACAAAGAGAAACAAAAAGAAATTATAAGAGACCGTGTTTATTTTCCCAAATGTAGAACAGTTCCTAGATGTTTTTCAATACATGTATCATCATATTCTTTTTCATTTTTAAATTGTCTCTCGCTTTTGTGTTACATCGGAATACGACAGCAAAGAAAAATAACACTAATTATGAATGTAACTGTGGTTCTGTGAACGTTGGATAACCGCCAGGAGTCGTGTTTATCATGTTGATCACTTCTTGTGTGTGTGAAAACACATTTCAAAACCATACCAGATAGTCACAACAGCTTGTAACTATGGTCAGAGCTACAGGTAAACTGTCCTCCAAAGCTGGCGACAGATTCCTGTTGTAGACCCCAATGTGTCAGGATGCGGAGGAAGACTTGGGAAGCAGGCGGAATTTTAGCAGACCTCCGGGCTTGTGTTTATTTATGCCGCACTTTTCCAGCGCACTTTAAAAAAAACTAACATAAAACCAACAGAAGAGGGGCCGGCACTAGCTCGCGGCTTTCACGCAATTCAAGTTCACGCTCCGCGGCGTGTGCGTGCGTGTGTGTGTGTGTGTGTGCGTGCGTGTGTGTGTGTGTTGCACACTCCACCAGCTAGATCAACTCAGTCTCTCTGGTTACGACAGTCACTGAAAGCACAAAGAAAAGCGTATAAGTAGACTGGCGGTAGACTGGTAATATCATCACGTGTTACCTGCCAGTTCAACCCGCCTCCTCCCCATTCACAGCTGACACTCGACCACGCCCCTGCTGCCACGCCTATCAATTTGTTAATTTGCACAGCACTCACTTCAGTCTCCAGCCAAGTGGTTTTTCTTAAGTTTTTCTTCAGATCGCCTGCTTTGTGACGAGCCTGTGATACCTGCCACTAACATGGTTCTAGCAGCTCTTTCTCACCATCCCATGCTCTTCCTGCTGAGCTTGCGAAATTAGTGGACACCACTAACATGCATACATGGGTCAAAGTTGGGTTTCCCTACATTTCCTTGTATCTGGGCCAAGTGGGGGTTTCCTCAGCATTTTAGTTCAGCTCTGCAGCCTTACAGCTTCCTGATTAGTGGGCCTATGGCTAAGCGACTTGTAGCTAACCCACTTAATAAGCCTGATTAACAGCAGCAGACTGGAGCCAAGCTCTCAATTTCTATTTTTTCTCAACTGAGCCATTTTCCTTTGGCTGAATCTTTCTTCTCATTGCCTGTTATTCTGATGAACCTCAGGCCTATGATACCTGCTGCTACCTGCCACTAGCAATGTTTAACTATCATTAGATAGATTATAATTATGTTTCAGTTTATTATAGCCTTTATATTTATATACAGTATGACTATTATATTTTTATCTCCTCCTACACAAGGACAACCCTTCCCAACTGAAAATGTTTTTTATAGATAGTGTGTGTATTTGGGTAAACAAACCAATTACCCATCAATTTGTCTGGTACCTTTACCATGGTCTTACAAAGAAGCTTTGACCATTAAAGTCATAACAAATAGTGTCATTTTATTATCCATACTGCTGGCATGTAAGAATAAATAACTGAACAAAACACTGTGTAGCAGTGAAAGAATTACTTGGAAGAACAAAGAAACTACATGTGATTGAAGTAGACAGTTGCTATTCCCAGTCATGATTCAGAGGTTGGTATATATGATTCAGTTTCTTTCATTTATTATTATTAGGGGTCCAAGCACATATTGTAATTGTTAGGATTTTTAGGGGTCCAAGTGAAGGTGCTGGAACCCTATTGTAATTGTTAGGATCTTTCTTTCTTTCTTTCTTTCCTTCTTTCTTTCTTTCTTTCTTTCTTCTTCTTCTTCTTCTTCTTCTTCTTCAGGGTCCAAGCACAGAAGTTGGTGGAAGCCTACTTATTTTTCTTCATATAATTCTTCTCCTTCTTCTCTAGTTAAACAAATTGTGGAGACCAAACCATAAGTTGCTGACACCTGAAACTTGGTCAATAGGTAGTACTTCCTCCCAATACTCACGTAAGTGTGATTGGCCATATGGTGGCCACTATAGTGCAGGGTTTTACGATTTGGTCCAAAACATAACGCTTTTGAAAAAGGCGTCTAGAACCATTTAGCCTCGCGATTAAGATAATTTGCATAATATGCAAAAACTACTTTTGCATACTTCTCCTATGTTTTTAGCAAAATCTGCAACAAATTGGTGTCATATTATTTGGAAGAGTGGGAAGTTTTAAAGTTATCCAAAAGATTTTGAAATTTACAAACATGGCTGCCACAGATCAATCATTTATAATGAGGTGTGAGCCTATACTCAAACAGATTTAACTCATGAGTGCTTGAATGGATTTGCATGAAACCTGAAAGTTATATAGAGGATAAGATTCTGAGCTCATAAACAAAGTTGGGGGCAGGGTCATACATAGGGGCCTGGCTAATGTCAGATAACTGTTTCTCAGGAACTGTACATCCGAATAAGCTGAAATTTGGTTTATTTCATCTATGTGCTAACCTGTAAGTAGATATTTGATGATGACCCAATTAGTCTAAAAAAAAAAAAAAAAACATCGCCACTTTCAGAGTTAACATTGAGCTATTGTCATTAAACTTGAAAGGTAGGTTCCTGTTTGGACCCACCTGTAACAGACGCGAATTGGCCACTGGGGGTGCTATTCATGTTTTTGCACATTCAAAACTTTGCCCATTTAATATTTTTGTAAAATAAGATGTACTGTAAATCTTTTTGTTATGCTCTTTCTGTGGCTGAAAGTACAAAAAATTTGCTTTTTGGACTATTTAACCCTGCCATACTCATCCTAGGTTTTTAGCCTAATCTGCAAAAAGCTGGTGTCAAATTATCTGGAACAATGTGAACCTTAAAGGTTAAAGATTTTCAAAAATTTTGAAAATTTGCAAACAATATGGCCACCATGGGTCAATTATGATGAGGAGGAGCCTCATTTACATAAACAGATACAACCCATGAGAGCTTGCATGGATTATATGAAACTTGAAAGGCATATAGAAGACAAGATTCTGAGGTCAGGTACAAAGTTTGGGGCATGATCGTACACAAGGTTGGACCTAAGGTGAGAAGAGCTGAGGATGGGTGAGGAGCTAAGGTCGCATGAGCTGAAATTTGGTATAATGCATCTATGTGCTATGTGTGCAGACAGTGATCCAATCATAGTTGATAACTCTGGGAGATTATTGATAAAACTTTGTGCAGTAGCTGACGTGAATGTACGTTTGACTCGGTAGCGTGGCAAGGTGCATATTATGATTAAGACAAATTTTGATCTAAGATAGCTTCAGACTGCAGAAATGTGACTATATTTTCTATATTTAATCCGAATGTTAGTATTAGATCAAGAGTTTGACCACCATTATGAGTGGGTCCTATTATGTTCTGATTAACCCCTACTGAATCTAGAATGGACACAACGACTGTTCTCAGAGGGTCTTCTGGATTATCAAACCAAATATTAAAGTCTCCAACAATTAATGC
Organism: Pangasianodon hypophthalmus; assembly: GCF_027358585.1. NCBI lineage: Eukaryota > Metazoa > Chordata > Actinopteri > Siluriformes > Pangasiidae > Pangasianodon > Pangasianodon hypophthalmus. The sequence goes on from NC_069711.1 coordinate 5,851,475, forward strand.
TTTGTCTAAAGAAACAACCAGGTTAGAGATGAAATTCATAAAGGAATTCAGAATATAGCTCTGGGGGTCTGAAAATAATAATTAGCGGAATCGACTGGGTAGGCTACATTTGTTAGGTTAATATAAAGAACTTTAAACGCGTTGAATTTATGACTAGGTTTTTGTGTGATATCTAGATTATCACCTCCTCTGCCAGTTAGACGGGGCTGATGTATATAATTGTATGCAGGAGGACTAGCTTCATTTAATGCTACATACTCATTTGGTTTAATCCACGTTTCTGTTAAACACAGTACATTAAACTCCTGCTCAGTAATAGTTTCAATAACAATAAGAGATCCAATATTTAACAGTCCTAGCTTCAGATCAAAGGTGATTGCTGTGCGTTTTGTATAATTTAATTTTATGTTAATTAGGTTACTAAAACAAACTTTCTGAGTATTTCTACATTTTTGTTTAGCTTGGGGATCAGACACAGTCTCAATATTTTGGACCCTAAGTGATGACTCATTGCAGCTAGCAGACAGTCGGTTTACCCTGCTTATCTGCTCCCTGGCCTTGGCTCTGGATTATTACCGATTAAATAGGCCTGTTCTGAGACTATGTGCTGCATAGCTACTATGCTGCAAGAAGTGAGAGTAGCATCCCGAGTGGGATGAATATTGTTCCACCCTAACAGGCCAGCCTTGCCCTCGAAAATGCTCCAATTATCTATAAAGCCCACATTGTTTTTGGGGCACCATCTGGACATCCAGCAGTTCAGCAACCATAACCTGCTGTAACCTACATCGCCACACCTCGGACATTGCCTTCGCTAATTTACACACCTCTACAATATTGCTCTTAGTAACCGCTGACTGACGTATATCATTAGTGCCTACATGAATAACTATCTTTGAAAACCTATGCTTGCCTAAGACCCTAAGATTACCTGGCTGCTGGTATACACCTAATTTGTGCTGCTGGTGCCCCTAAAGGCCTCGCTAATTTCACAGGCCTTAAGATAGAGTCTCCTATAACCAGAGCTCTTTCAGGTTTCTCAGCGGGTGCTTCACTAAGGACAGCAACCCTGTTAGACATGTGAAGTGGAGAGGAGTGGTGCTCCTGTGGGCGAGCCTTAGAGTTAGCTTTGACTTTGCAATTATGCTGCCGAGTTTTCACCCATTCGCCCCGCTGTGAGGGCTCTAATGCTGGGGTTGGGGGATTGCTATCTCCGCCTAAGGCAGCCAGACTTTCCCCTACTTTACAGAAACTATGCTGCTTTCACTCTCACTAACCCTCTCTAGCTTCTGGATGCAAACCTCTAACACTGCAATCTTCTTTGTCAGAGAGCTAACTAATATACACTTAGCACAAATAAAGCAATTACTAAAAACAGAGGAAGAATGACTGAACATCCTACAATCAACACACTGAACAAGCTTATTGTTTGCCATGTTGAGTGTTTAAAATACCTTAGTCGAAGATTAATTGAGATTATTTTAGACGGATCTGGTGTGGATGGTCTCCGCATGTCGTTAAAAAAAAAAATACAGCAGAAGGGAAAGTGCAAAATACAACAGATGAAAATGATAGAGCAAAATTATAGATATGATCACCAGCCTAAATAAAGTGTTTGCGTAAAATATGTTGTTCTAGTAATAAAATTCTCCTCTGTATGGAAAAAGTCTCCCCTCCTTTTGCTAGGCTAGCTATGCCAGCAGAGGTCATGGACCAACTGACAGCAGTCCACTTTTTTATTCATGTTTGAATGAATCAATGCATATCATGCAGTATCCAAGTCAAAGTTTCCAAGTATCATAAAAAGTAAAAGGCATTGGCAGTATATTTCTATCAGTCCAAACTAGTCTTGGCCACATGACTCATGACTCTATATCTCTGCATGACAAATGCCTACATTTCAGCTGTAATCTAATTTTCTCCAATTGATAGGAAGTGTTTAAAACAAAAACCTATGTTATGATCCTCAATAACATACGTTATTGTTTTGCATTTAAAGCCCCAATCACGGATTGAATTTTCAAGTCAATCAGAGTCTAAGATCTCCACTATCACACACTTGCATCCTGTTTATAGGCCAGGCATATGTATGCATGAGAGAAGAAGACTTTATTTCCTCCTACACACAAGGACAGGCCTTCCATACTGATAATGTTGTTTTCTATAGATAGTGTGTGTATTTGGGTAAAAATAGACTCATTATTCATCAATTTGTTTGGTATCTTTTAGTGTAGGCTTATCAAGATGCTTTAAAAACTGAAATTATAACAAATATGGTCATTTTACTATCCATACTACTGGCATGTAAGAATACATAACTGATGGAAACACTGTGTAGCAGTGAAAGAATTACACTGAAGAACACAGAAACTACATGTGATTGAAGTAGCCAGTTGTTATTTCCAGTCATTGTACAGTATGATCAAACCATTTACTTACAATTGTACTGTTGATTAATTAGGTCCAACATGCATAAAACAAGTACTAAATTTAAAAGTACTGAATTACTGAAGTACTTGTTTTATGTAAGCGCTGCCTGTATGCACAAGAAAATTGTTATTTATTACACGTGCGAATACACAGCTGTACGCAATGGCCATTCATAAATCCCACACATTCTAAATTGCTGGGCTTGTGCATGGCCACACTCATTTGCATACAGAAATGCCCTCAAATCGCCATATATAGTAAACAACTTCCCTTTTAAAATCACAGTAGCCTTGCGGTGATGCTTGTTACAGTCGAGATGAAACATGCCAAAAGGTCTAAGAAGATGAATTTCACCGACAGTGAAGTACAGATACTGTTATGCTGTTATACTTTCATGAAGTAGAGCAAAACAAAAATGGTTTGTTTGGTACTTTTACAAGTAGTTTGTATAATTAATAAATAAACATGATATTATGAGTATGTATGTGCATTCTATTTCCCCAATTACATTTAGAAACTGCAATAGCATGAAAATTCGTCATTTTTGCTTTTCCACTGCTGGTTTTGGAAATGTGATGCAGTGTAAGCGATATGAATAAAGAGGTAAGAGGTGTCATTATTCAGCTCATAGTTGGTTGGGAAATGCCATTACTGTCTCCAATATCACATTGAAATGTACGCATAGCTAAAAGCCCTAGAGCAGAAACCAAAACTGCACTGGGCAAAGGAAATCAACTGATGACCCAATCCTCACTCTCAGCATAGAGTTTCCAGTGGTGCTAAAAACTCACATTGCTTCTGCAAAGCTGCATGAGCCAAATCTTCAAACAAGGCATCATCCCAATCAATCTTTAAATGTTCTTTTTATATGATTTTATTTTACATTCCACCTGTGACATCTATCTGCATCTTGTGAGCACTGAAATCAGTAATTACGCTCTCTCAATTATGCTGATATGGCAGACTATGTGATTATAGAAACTTCGTCTTCTCAGCTTACGTGCTATAACACATTCAATGCATATTTTAAAATCTTAATCGGACATATTACTTATCTTGATGCGTATGCATGGTTTACACACAAAACTGTACATATGCATAGTTGATAAATAAGGCCCCAGGTTCAGTGTGTGAGAAGTGTATATGGTGTAAGCTAAGTGAAATATCCCAACTACCATATGGTTATCATTTACATTAATTTGTCCTGCCACCGAGTTACATTCATCTTTTTTTTGAAAGATCAGCCAAGTGGACTGTCTAGAATTGAGACATTAAGTAAAATATGTGCAGCTTATTGTTGGATAAAAATGGTCATGATCCTCCAAAAATTCCAAAAATATGGTCACACTTCTATGTGTTTCAAAAGCATATGATTCAGAGGTTGGTATATATGATTCTGTTTTCACATGCTGTTTGTTTACATAACTGAAGTATGGACAAAGTGAAAGCAGGTCAGTTTTTTTTTTTTTTTTAAACATGGAATTTGAAAAATAGAAAGAGAAGAAGAGAGGAAGGAAAGAAAAGTGAGGGTGTGTTTGTTTAACATCCACTCTGTGACTTCAGTGGTGGTCCACCCTGCTGAGATACCCACATATCCAATACACTCTCATCTTCAATGAACTCACACTTCTCTTCTGGGTCATTTTCTGCTGTGCTTTAATCATTTAACTAAGAAAAATAAAGCAGAGAAGTGCAGGAAGTGCGGAAGAAAGGAAAGATTTCCACATCAAACATACAGCCAAAAGAAGAACTACCCAAGCCAAGGTGCTTAACGGAAGGTGGATAAAGGCCAGAAGAAGGAAGAGAGAAAGATACCCCCTTTTAAATACAAATATCAAGCTGATTTGAGCCAAAACAATAAATGGCTATTTTACCAATTAAACTGTAACCAAAAAAGTGGTTGAAAATAGTAATAGGAGTTCAGAGAAGAGTTCAGCTTCTGGGCTGAATTTTAGTACAAATTTATGTGCATCCTACCCATTGAATGCACATAAATAAATCTGATCCAACCAGATGCTCTACTTTTGCATGGAGCCTCCTTCACCAGAGAATCACTCACTGCTGCTGAGGATGGCCCCACATGGCTAGCCTAAATTTCACTGTGAGATTGCTGTGGATGGTGCCACATGAATATCTTTAGGATGGCTATGGATGTGCTTACTTGGATTGTCTAAAGACTGCAGACATTTTACATAAAATTTTCACTCAAGTCCCAATCACTGAACAGTGGACAACTTCACTTTGATACTATAGACTTAAAGTTGAACTCTTATGAAATCAAAAATGACTCTGTTTCTTGTACTCCAGATCCTTTTAGTACACTGAGCACTGTGTGACTATTTTATAGAGCTGTGGACGAGTAATGACTATAATAATAATCGCGCTATCCAGTGTCACTCAGGCTACGTTTACACGATAACGATGTAGTCAAAAACGGAAAAGTTTTTCTCTTGCGTTTTCAAAAAGTTTCATGTATACACGGCAACAGTTTCAAGACCATTCGCGTTTACACATATCCGCGATAAAGGCCAAAAACGCTGTATTACGAATGCCAGGCCAGTAGTTGGCGCTGTCACCTTGTTAGTAAACAGTACCTGTAGGGAAGTGACGATTAGCTATTTGTTGGCGGGAGTTCCATCACTATAATCACCACACTGACTGTTGCTCTACTCCTCATTCATAGAGATAGCAGCTTGCACACAGACGTAAACAAACAAGCAATATTGCGAAAGCAGCGAGCAATTTTGTCTGGACAGACGATGAGGTTGGATTGTTAGTACAAGTATCTTTGGACTACAAAGCGGCAAAATGGCAAGAAAATGTGGACTGGGAGTCATGCTTTGCTGAAGAAGTGTTAGCAAACTCTTGAGCAGCAACAACACTACCATGTACTCCGCCATTGTTGTGTATGTTTGTTCGCGCTTGCCTTTACAATAGACACATACTGCACATGTTTACATACCTAACACGTACTACGCACACGCATGACGTCACCGTTTTCAAAGATTCCCGTATTGGGTGTTTAGGTGGAGGATGGGTTCCCTTTAGAGTGTCGTTGCTTTCAAGGTTTTTTCCATATGATATCTCAGGGAGTTTTTCCTTGCCACCATCACCTCTAGCTTGCAGATTAGGGACAAATTTAAATCTATATCCAGATTCCTGTAAAAGGAAACCATTGGTTTTACATTTCTGGGAAAGAATGAGCATATGTTGCTGTGGAGTGTTAAGAAATGTTGTCGTGACTCACTATGCCTTTTCTCTTCATTTACAGGGCACTACATAGTTGCTGCTATGTATGTAGATTAGACCCCCTTTATTTTGGTTCATGTCCTTTCAATTTAATCAATAACCATGTTATAGGCAATATCTAGATTTGCTGGTAGGTGTGATAATGCCAAGTGAGTCATAACAGACATACAGTAAGGTGCACTACCAAGTATACCATAATTTACATGTACAACACTTTGCTTGGTTTATTCTTATTGAACAGAAATAAACCAGTTATTTATTCAAAACCATTTAAATAAACCATTTAAATTCAAAAATATTCTCTCAGAAGTAAATACGTGTGCATCACTGGTAATGCACTCACCAGCAACTTTACTAGGAACACCTGTACCCCTGTCCAATCTTGCAATAATCCAATCAGCCAATCATGTGGCAGCAGCACATTCTATATAATCTTGCAGATATAGGTAAGGAGCTTCGGTTGATGTTCACATCAAACATCATAATGGGGAAAAATGTGATCTTGACTAGAATGACCAAACAGGAAGGCTACAGTAACAGTAACAAATAACCACTCTTTACAACAGTGGTAATGCATCTCAGAATGCACAACATGTTTGAGGCAGATGAGCTACAACAGCAGAAGACCAAATCCGCATCTAATCTTGTCAGCAAAAAACAGGAATCTGTCCCAGTGCATGCACAATAATACAATTTACAATACAATAGGGTTTAACTGCTGGAAACTGTTGGAAATTATATATATCATGTATTATACAATAATATATCATGCAATTCCTGCACATTTTTAGGTGCACTTTCATGCTACATTCTCCCATTCTACCACATCCAAAAGGTGTTCTATTAGATTCAGATCCAGTGACTGGGAAGGCCACTGAAAAAACATGATTCATCAGATGAGGCCACCTTCTCAAGACAAGTCTCAAGACAAGACCAAACCAAAATAAAGTATGTCTAATAGATTACATGCTAGTTCATGGATGGCTGGTTGGAGATTAAAAAAGCAAACAGATGTGAATTTGGCTTGTAAATATTTGAAATAAAATGTGGGCCATGGCCCCCTGGTTGAGAACCACTAGAGGGTAAATAACCAAACTAAGGTGAAACACAGAATAGACAACCATAAAGGGAAAACAACTCGATCCTGAGGGATCAAGAGCTTGGGAGATGGCTTTTCTTTGGCTCTCTTAGTCTTGTATATGGAGAGATTTCTTCACTTCTTGCTTCTAGGTGCTTCAGTCTGAAGAAAGTGGCTACCACATGCTGGGGTCGAAGGCAAGAGCCTTTAGTCACACTTGCAGATGTCCTTGTAATATGCAGTCAGGTCCATAAATATTTGGACAGTGAAAATATTTTCATAATTTTGCCTCTGTACACCACCACAATGGATTTGAAATGAAGAAATCAAGATGTGATTGAAGTGTAAACTTTCAGTTTTTCAATGGGTTTAACAAAAATATTGCATTAACCGTTTAGGAATTACAGCCATTTTTTGCAAGGTCCCTCCATTTTCACTGGCTGAAAAGTAATTGGACAAACTAACAATCATAAATATTAGGATTATTTTTAATACTTGAATGGTGTTCAAGAGTTCGAGTCTCAGGTCCGGCAGGGATTGTAGGTGGGGGGAGTGAATGACCAGCGCTCTCTTCCACCCTCAATACCACGACTGAGGTGAGACCCTTGAGCAAGGCACCGAACCCCCAACTGCTCCCCGGGCACCACAGCAAAAAAAAAAAAGGCTGCCCACTGCTCTGGGTGTGTGTTCACGGTGTGTGTGGATGGGTTAAATGCAGAGCACAAATTCCGAGTATGGGTCACCATCCTTGGCCACACGTCACTTCACTTCACTTCAGTTCAGTATGAGTGTGTGTGCATGCATGTATGTGTGTGGGTTGGTTTCAGTCCAGTCTCTGAGTATCGTATATAGTATATAGTCTATAGTCTGTTACACGGTCTAGCTGTGAGGGCCTGAATGCTTCAGTACCTTTTGCCAGATGGCAGGAGGGTGAAGAGTTTATGTGAGGGGTGCGTGTGGTCATCCACAATGCTGGTGGCTTTGCAGATGCAGAGTGTGATGTAAATGTCTGTGATGGAGGGAAGAGAAACTCTGATGATCTTTTCAGCTTCTTCTGATGATCTGTTCACTATCCACTGCAGCGTTTTGTGATCTGAGACTGTGCAATTTCCAAACAAGGCAATGATGAAGCTGCTCAGGATGCTCTCAATAGTCCCTCTGTAGAATATGGTGAGGATGGGGATGGGAGATGAGCTTTTCTTGTCTATGGAGCTGGTCTTGAGGGACCAGGTCAGGTTCTCCACCAGGTGAACACCAAGGAATTTGGTGCTCTTGACGATCTCTGTGGAGGAGCCGTCGATGTTCAGTGGAGAGTAAACTCAGTAATCTCCTGAAGTCAACAACCATCTCTTTTGTTTTGTCCATGTTTAGAGACAGGTTGTTGGCTTTGCACAAGTCTGTTAGTTGCTGCACCAACTCTCTGTATGCTGACTCACCATTCTTGTTGATGAGACCCACCACAGCCATGTCATTAGCAAACTTGATGTTGTGATTTGTGCTGTATGTCGCTGCATAGTTGTGAGTCAGCAGAGTGAACAGCAGTGGACTGAGCACACAGCCCTGGAGGGCCCCAGTGCTCAGTGTGGTGGTGCTGGAGATGCTGCTCCCAATCAGGTACAGAGGAATGATTGTGTTGAATGCTGAGCTGAACTCTATGAACAGCATTTGAATGTATGTGTCGTTTTTGTCCAGGTCGGTGAGGGCCAGATTGAGAGTGGTGGAGATGGCATTGTCTGTTGAGCAGTTGGTACGATAAGTGAACTGCAGCAATGACTGCAACGACCAGTGAGGAGGGCTGCAGGGTCTTGATCTGTTGAGCAGTTGGGACGATGGGTGAACTGCAGCAACGACTGCAACGACCAGTGAGGAGGGCAGCAGGGTCTTGATCTGCCTCATGACGAGACTTCAAAGCACTTCATGATGATGGGTGTGAGTGCAATGGGACAGTAGTCGTTGAAGCAGGACACTGAAGACTTCTATGGCACAGGGAGGATGGTGGTGGCTTGAAGCACATTGGATTGACTGCACTGCTCAGGGAAATGTTGAAGATGTCAGTGAGAACATCTGCAAGTTGGTCTGCACATCGTCTGGGCACTCAGCCAGGGACGTTTTCTGGTCCAGTAGGCTTCCATGGATTGACTCTGTGTAAAGGTCTCCTCACATCAGCCATGGTTAGATGCAGCACCTGGTCATTGGGAGGAGGGGTGGTCTTCCTTGCAGGCACATGATTCTTTACCTCAAACCGAGCGTAGAAGTTGTTCAGCGCATATGGAAGGGAGGCATCACTGTCACAGGCAGGTGATGTTGTCCTGTAGTTGGTGATGGCCTTGAATGCCCTGCCACATGTGCCACGTATCGCTGCAGTCCTTGAAGTGGCTGTGGATTTTCTGGGTGTGTGCACGCTTTGCCTCTCTGATGGCCCAGGGCAGTTTGGCCCTCACTGTACTTAGAACCACCTTGTCACCTGCTCTGAAGGTGTCTCGGGTCCTCAGCACTAACAATCACACCTCTGCGGTCATCCACGGCTTGTGCATGTAGTGAAGGCCTTGGAGACAGTGATGTCAATGATGCACTTGTTGATGTAGCTGGTCACTTATGCCGAGTATTCCTCGAAGTTGGTGGAGTTGCCATCGGATCCTGAACATGTGCCAGTCAGTGTGCTCGAAACAGTCCTGAAGAGCAGAGATGGCTCCTGCTGCCCGGTACGTATCGGGGATGTTTGTGTAAATGAGATCCAGCGCATTCGCCCCTCTGAAAGTCATAAACAGTCCGTCAGTGTGTGTGTTCTGCAGTTCACTAATAGCCCCATACCATTCACAGAGTTATTACAGAGTTAATACCATTCACAGAGCGCCTCTTTAGCATTAGCACTGGGGGGAATGTACACTCCGATTATAAGGACAGTGGTGAATTCACGTGCTAAATAAAATGGTCTGTATCTAATAGTCACAAACTCCACCAGCTACAAGCAATAACTAGAAACTATAACCGAGTTCTTGCACAATTCCTTGTTGATGTAAACACATAAGCCACCACCGTAAGCCTTACCGCAAGCCCATCTAGCTGAACTTGTGCAGAGTAGTTTGTCTGTTTTACTGCTATTCTGGGCTTAAGATAAGCGATCAGGGTCTCATGGCAGGAAGGAAATAAATCAATGAACAAAATTCATTTAAGTGACAGTCAGTTTATCCAGGGACCAGGTTCAGAGATGCAGTCAGCTATTGAATGGGCTGTGAACTGGGTTTGAGGGAGGTGAGAAATATCTTCTGAGTGGTTTTTGTTAAGTTCAATGGTGAAGCTACATAAAGCCTTAGGAATTTCACCTACAGAGGGTGATGACACTTGCTAGATGAGGAATGCAAACCTCAAAGCCTGGGAACAGAGTGTTCTGGGTTAATGTAAACAAAACCTGAAAACTGTTTCCCTTATCAGCATCAGAACCTGACACACGACTAGTAAAGTGGTGACACCTTAATATTATCAAAAGAATAAACCTGAGTGAAGTGTCCCAAATCTCATTCTCCCCATTATATATCTTGAAGACTTCCTACTTCTTACTAATATTATTAGCACCTACAAGCCCAAAACAATGATTGTAATTGTAGGTCTTGCTGAAGGAGCATTAGAAAAGTCTTGACCTTAATTTGAGGGCTTAGCCGATATGTCTCTAATTCTTGAATTATGACTTTGGGAGATGAGCAGTTTGTTATAGCATGGACTGAGCAAGTTACAGCTTTTACCCACTTCAAGAGACTTCTTGAAATACCTAATCAAACAACCTTGAGGCCCAGTGGCCATATGTATTGTTGTATTATGTGAAACCAGTGATTGTGACTAATTTGTAATCAGTGACACCACCTTAAGGTTTTGATTGCTGTATAGGATCAGTCTCTTGTGTTGTGATGATGGCAAGGACGGATGGGTCTTGCTTCGGCACGGCACAGGTGGTGGAAAGCTTTGAGGCACAGCATGGGGCCAACTGGGAGCAAGTGGAAACCTGATGTATCCAGTAGTAGACGCTTGGTTCTCTAGTAGCACCCACGCCAACTTCAAATAATTTTTTTTTAATCTCTCCAGAACGTATTTGAAAACAGACACATACTGTATATGGGTGGATTTTAACCAGATGTTTTATGTTCCTATAAATTACCACTGTAAATGGTTACCATCTCTCCCTGCCTAACACATCCCATTTACATTGTCACAGGGGAAGGATGATATAGTCAACCTGCATGTGCCTGAGTATGAGCGGCAGGAGTTGGCACCCCAGCTGCTTTGTTGTTAGTCTGGCACAGAACACAGCGTCGCACAATATCAAATGCATGTGCGCAGAGCTTAAGGTTTCAACTATGTAGAAGAAAATCACTGAACCATACTCTGACCACCCACATGTCCTAGACTGTGGATTGTTGGGCTAAATATGGCAGAAATGCCTCAAGAGCTACATATTTTCCCCCCTTTGTCCATGCGCCAGCAGAATCTAGACTTGCAACTTTATCCACCCAGGACCACACCTCTAATGCAGGAGCATTAGCGTACATGTCCATCACAGAGGACCAAATCTGCTGTGCAACAGGCTTAACCTCATCAGAGTCTGAGGTTTTGATGGCTGAAATCTTTACAAAAGGAAGATTGCATGCAGCCTTGGCTGCAGCATCATCCATAGCATTTCCTTGGGCTTCAGCAGTGTCAGGGGAGCAGTGAGCCTTAACCTTGACCACAGCCAAATGTGTTGGACGTTCACATGCTGACAAGACGTCGGACACAAACGAGGCATGTTTAATGGGCATGTCTGCAGCTGTCAAAAAGGCATGTTGCTGCCAAATACTGCCAAAATCATGTACAACACCAAAGGCATATCGTGAATCTGTGTAAATCATAATGCAGGCATTAGTCAAAGCCACAAGTTCAGCAACCTGGGCTGAGAGATGATCAGGGAGATGACCCTGTGCTATCACTGCATGTGGTGAGCAAACATTCAGCATGTCTGCATCCATTTAGGATTTGAGCCGAAACGACTGTGAACAAAATCATGTCTGGATTTTCCAGAGGAATCTCAGAACCACCCAAAGGCAGTGAGTGTGAAAGCAACACACAATCATGATCACACAATACACTTTCATCTTATGTATCAGACATTGCATCATCATTAATGATGAAAGATTGGTGATCTTCTCCCTTTGCAGTTGGGTGCTGTGTAATGCTGGCTGCTGTGAAAGCATTGAGCCAATTGCTGCATCTTTGGGCAGTCACTGTGATCACACAAGCTGAGGACAACAGAGAAAGCACAGCATGTGGACAACATACAGTGAGATGTTGTGTCAACACCACAAAAGCACAGGCAGTAACAGCTAAATAAGTGGCTTGAACAGTGCATAAGCATGTACTAAACCACTAACATTAATGGCCAACTTAGCTGAGTAGTATTGAACTGGATGCAACCTACCACCATGATCCTGCAATAGGCATGCAGTCATGAACCCGTCATGCTCATGCACAAACAGAGTGAAAGGCAGCCCTTACACAAAACCTAAGGCAGGAGCAGGTGTGAGAGCAGCTTTAAATTCTGTATATGTAGTTTTGGCCAATGTCCCTTTAGGAGATCCCTTTAACAGATCATATAATTGCTGAGCTATTTGGGCATAATTCTTAATCCATGGGTGACAGTAATTACACATACCCAGGAGCAAGCAAAGCCCTTTGACTGTTAATGGTATGGTAAGAGTACGTAATGCCAATAACTCTGTTATGTACTTGCATATCTGGTGAGGCTAAAAGAATATCATCAATATATTGCAGGACCACTGAATTCTTAGCCAGACACTCTGGCTCTGACATACGACACCTTAATGCCTAATAGAAAGTTGTGAAGACCCTTTGGGAGACGTGTCCATTGATACTGATCACCATCAAAGAAGAAAGCTTACTATGGCTGGCTATCTTGGTGTAAGGGAACAGACCAAAAACCATTAGCCATATCAAATACTGAAAACACCGTATATGAGTTTGGAATGCCATCAAAAACGGTGCTTGAGTCAGCTACACATGGTTGAATGCAATCAATATATGTATTAGTGACACAATAATCGACTGTCAATCGCTACTTCCTCACAGCACTTCCTGCACTTCCTGCTGTCTCCTTCAGTAGCCCACCTTTCCTAACCAGCCAAAAAGGAAAAGAGCTGCATGCTTTAACTAGAATGCCTCGCTAACCAAATTCCCTCAATAGCTTCCCTTGAAATAGAATACAGCTTTGTCATTGGAGGGGGTGTACCTGTATGACATACTGGTTCTATGTCTAGTAACCCACAGTCATTCTTATCCGTAGCCCAAACAGGATGATTGGAATCATGAACTGCAAGAACAGAAAGTGTTTTGAACAGAGAGAGTGGGGCATTTATGATTAGCACATTCCCGTGCTAGCTTAGTGGCTTTCTCATCCCTATCTTGTGTTAGGGGAACATGCCACTGTCTAAACACCTGCACCGCTGCCTCAAGGTCTTTACTCTTGGCGCATTTATTCAAAGAAGAAAAACATTGCTCTCTACTCCACTCTGTCTGTTCTGGAATACTATACTCTACATAATTTAGTCTTTTTCTTTCCACACAATTTATTTAGCATTTGCCCTAGCTCCCTCTCAAAACTGAGATTATCAGCAAGGCAAAAACTGGTGAGGAAGACTCTCCAACACCCTTAGGATCCTGATTACTCGTTGCCATACTTGTATAAAACAATGCAACTCATTTGGTACCGAGAAACTTCGACTGAACTCCTATCAATTGAATCTTATTTTAGCTAGCATCGAACTAAACTGATTCTGTCGACAAGCATGTTCTTTGACAGCATGTCTCACTCACCCGTGCTGACATATGTTTGTCACAGGATCACAGGAACAGGATCACCAGATCAGGTCAGATAGGTGATGATGATGTCTGTCATCTGGGTAGTCACAGCGCATGGCCAGAGAACATCACTGTCCCACCACAGTCACCAAATTGTTGTAAATCTTTCTGGATGACCATCAATATACTGCTGCTTCACCAGAAGTAAGATGACTGAAGAAACAGGAGACCAAGAGGCAGGGTACAATCAAAGAGGTGGTTTATTGTGTGCACAAAGACAGCTTGGGCACTCTGTAGTCTTATCATAAGATGGATACAGTCCACTTTTATACTAGTGTGAGATCTCCAGATCTCTTGGGTATGGAAGGGTTATATAGCATTCCTCATGATGGAGAAAACTCACCAGGGATTAAAAAATGCTTTTAGTATTAATCCTTCTTCTTAATTCTGCATTATATGCTAATTATTCACAGATGTGATATGTAAGCTTTTTCGAGTGGTACCAAAGTCAAGGTCTCCATGCTCCTTTAGTAGGAGAGTTTGATTGCCACAGTCAAAACTTTCCCAAGGTTTACATGTTGTTTTTAGTTTAGGAAATGACTGAGAAGTTACAACATCCAGTGGAGCACAAGTGTACAGTTTTTACAATCTGGAGAAAGGCAGATTTAAGCACAGGGGAAAAAGACAAACCGCAAAAAAATCAAACAGAAAATCGGCAGCTTTCCAGCGGCTCAGTTCAGCTCAGCTCAGCTCCGCTGTCACTCACAGACACACACACACACACACATTGGCCATGCTCACTGAGTGAGAGAGAGAGAGAAAGAGAAAGAAAAACAGCATGTAGCAGGCTTCCGCTAAACTATATCCCCACTTGCCATGGTACCCCCACTGCCTGACGCAGGCTAGGGAGCCCTTTACCCCTCACAAACGCCCGCTGGCATTGCTGCAACCACTGGACCAGATCTGGTGTGCCCTTTTTAGTGACATCAGTCAGCAGGCTGCTGAGGTCAGAATAATTAGGCACAACCCTATAATAATATCCTGCAAGCCCCAGGAACTGTCTCACCTCCTTTTTGGTCTTGGGCCTCAGGCAGGCAGCAATCCCAGCAGTCTTATTAATTTGGGGATGCACCTGCCCCTGACCAAAGTTGAAGCCCAGATACTGTGCCTTGACCAGTCCAATTGCACACTTTTCTGGGTTCGCCATAAGAGCGGCTCACCTCAAAGATTTCAGGACCACCCATGCCTCAACACCCAACACTTGGGTACCAGCATGATGGCCTAACTCATCTCTCTCTGCCACTGCCGTCACCAGAACTACAGGGTCTTCCTCCATTGCTTTAGGAGGTTAAGGTGGTACTGTATAACTCGTGCATTTCCCCGTCTGTGTGCATTACTGTTTGGCAAGTACTTTCTCGCTGGAGGTGAGAAGTAATACATGGACTTTAACTCCCAGTGCAAATTATCACAGTTGGGAGTGCCTATTATAGAGCTGTTGTTGCCTCTCCTAGGCCAGGAGCAAATTTTCCTGTGATAAGTGACCTAATGTGTGGAGTTTTACTCACAGCTTCAATATATATTGAAGTTAATTTTTACTGGGTGTTGCACCTTCCTCCTAGTTTTCTTCAATCATGTTCAACATTCTGTGGGGCTTCTGCCCATATAATAATTCAAAAGAAGAAAACCCTGTGGAAGCCTGGAGAACCTCCCAGACTACAAATAATAGGGCTTCCAGCCATTTGTCCCAATTTTGATTATCTTTGTGTACAAATTTAGAAATCATGTTCTTAAGCATTTGATTAAAATGCTCCACTATCCTGTCCGTTTGTGAATGATAAACACTGGTGCAGATTGTTTTAATCCCCAATAATTTGTACATGTATGTGACATAAAAGATGTGTCAGGATCTTTTTTTGGGATCAATTTAGGAGATTACTTAGGAAAAGCATTGCCTCTGCTACGCTCTTCGCGGAGATAGTCCTCAGAGGCATGGCTTCAGGATATCGAGTTGAATAGTCCACCAACGAGATCAATGCTAATTCTGTTAAAGCGGATCTTGATCAGAGGAAGAGGGCACAATGGCACATTTGAGATGGCAAATGGATTCACCAGCTGATATTCACGGCAAGATGCTCACCACCAACGCACTTCCCCGTGAGTGCCTGGGCAGTAAAAAAATTAGCCATTAGCTGGGCTAGTGTTTTTTCTGCCCCAGTGTTCCCTGCCATTGGGTGATAATAAGCCATCTGGAATAAGAGATCCCTGCAACTTTCAGTACCAACAACTGGGTCATGGATTATCTGGTTTGATTGTCCTGGCTCACTTGGTATAACCTAAATACTTCTCTGATATAATCAGTTAACATTGTCACAGACCTAAAATTCTGTTCAGCACTATAAATTCAGTCATCATGGCCCTAGCATTATTAATTCTTGTTTAGCCTCCAGCGCTGTCCCTGCATTTTTTTTTTAGCATGCAGTTGTCCAACCTTTGCTCAAAAAACACAACCTTGATGTGAAGTGTCAAAATAACTATCGTCCAATCTCTAAATTGCCATTTGTTGTGAAAATAATGGAAAAAGTTGTCCTCTCTCAATTGCTATCAATCCTGCATTCGACCGAGATACTTGAACCCTTTCAATCATGTTACAAAGCCCTGGTGATAATGCAGTTTTGATTTTATTGGACCTTAGTGCTGCTTTTAGTACTGCTTTTGATACTGTGGATCATAACATCCTTTTGACATGCTTTGAACAGTGGGTTGGCATAAAGGGTACAGCACTACTCTGGTTCAACTCTTATCTTAAACATATGACATTCTCAATGGCTATTGGCCAGTTTTTCTCTTCCTCTGCTCCTGTCACCTATGGGATCCCTGAGGGGTCCATTCTGGGGCCAGTTCTCTTCTGTTTGTACATGCTCCCACTTGGTAACATTATCAGGAAACATAACATCTACTTTCACTTCTATGCTGATGATTCTCAGCTGTATCTCCCACTAAAATCTAAGGATTCCGTACAGCCTCTCCTGACTGTCTCGAGGACATGAAAGGATGGATGGCAAATAATTTCCATCAGCTTAAGAGTGATAAAACTGAAGTAATCAGCTTTGGTCCTTCCAAGTCCAGAAGCTGTTTCGCCATCAAGTTAGGCCACCTCATCCCATATGTGAAGTCACATGCAAAAAACCTGGGTGTTATCCTTGACTTTGAGCTCTGCATTGACAAACACATCAGTATACCATGCTACTGTATTATGTGTTACACCATTGTCAAGAAGAAAAGGCATTTAATTCCGTTTTGTTTTAAAACCCACTTGACCTGACTGATCAGAATTGTGGTGGATCTGGAACCTATTCTAGGAACACTGGCTGTATTCCTGCCAGAAATACACCCTGTGTGAGACACCAGTCTATTGCAGATATACCCATACTAAATATCATAAATATTACCAGAAAGTAGAATGGCTTGTGGTGAATATACTCATAAACATGCAAGGAACTAATTTTTAGCCACACTCTGTTCACACATGCATAGTGCATTCATATTGTTGTGCTTTGCTAACACAAGTAAAGCACATCAGTGGCAGCACTATGGTGTACATCAGTCTGGTACAAAAAAACAGAGGAGGGCCAGGCCAGTGTTACATTTTAATGATGGGATGATCACAATAAAATACTGGAAACATAACAATATCCTAATGTCAAGTATTTAAGAGGGACCCACCTATTGCCTCTGGAACAGATTCTGTCCATCTCAGAAACCTATCACGCAAGTGTTGACCTGTGTGTGAACAGTTTCAGGATAAAATGTGCTGCTTGTGCTGCAAAACTTCCCATAAAGGTAAAATGACACTTAGATCTGGTGATTGAAGAGGTCATAGAAGGTGTTTGACTTCATCTTTGGTACCTTGACACTTTGTGATGGGTGAGGTGTCCATGTACTTTTGGCAATATAGTGTACTTCAAAAAAAAAATCTTTGGTCATCTCATAGGTTTTTGACATAAGCCTTACATAAACTTTTGAGTGCTATGAAGGCTCAAAATAGGTAGCCTTCAGATAAATTGTTACAATTTTTTTTTTAGTTCTGAAAAGAAACATGAAAAAATAAAGAATCTGACAACGAAAGGAGGTTATGTAGCACTATTTGAGCAAGTTGAAGAACCTGTAAAAGAACCAATTAACAAAAATCCTGACACTGAGGGATTCTCTAAATTGGAAACATCTAGGTTACACCATATCTTTTCATCACCATCAAACCAGTGTAATGCAAAAATCACAAGAATTATAATAAGTGAAAGTGATTTTGTTGGAATTCATACAAATGAAGCTGTAAAAAAAGCCTGATTTTTTTTAATAATAATATAACACTGTTTTCTGTAGTAATGATGAACAAAGTACATTGTGGTGTACAGTAAAAACCTCTTGTAAATTTGGAATAACACTATTCTATTTGATTTTATTTTACTTTATTATATTCTACACTCCTTGTGGCTTTCAATCCACTTAGCCGTCTCATTACTTTGACCAGCTGTTCTTCCAGGGAATTTTATTTGTTAGTTATCAGTAACTGTTAACACTCACACGATATTTCATTTTACCAAAAGTATGCAATGCTGGGAGCATGCCAATTTGAAACATCTGTTTTGAATTTCATAGCAAACACTCAGATTTACATAATAAGCTAAAAACTAGTCATAGTCTTCTGCTTTTCTACATTCTGCCAAAATGCAAGATTGAAAACTATTTTTTAACATGTCATGCTGGACACGGTCCCTGTGCTAATATTTCAATTGGCAGGTCCTTTGAAACTTTCTTGCTCATCCCATTTCTAGGACAATGCACCTAGAGAGGATGCTAGCATTACTTCCTAGCAAATTCAAACTCTAGTTGAATTTGGCAGTGATGCTACAACATATATACAACATCTAATCCAATCCATTAGATTTAGGTTTTATATATAGCCTTTTCGCACACAAATAAACAACACTAAAAATGGCAATATGCTATTACACAGGCTTTGTTTGTTCCATTAAAGTACTGCACATTCACTGTACATTTTATCCATAGCTGTTACAGTTACAGTTATTTACTGTAAATGAATTCAGTATTTATGGGGTAGTAGTTCATCAAGTATCAACAACTGGAATCATCAGTTGTTAAAAGGATAATATGCAAAGGTTGTATGTAAACAAAATGTGATGAAAATGATTTGTCTTGTGTGTACAGTAAATGTGTGTGTCTGCATTGCAGGTGTTCAGGGAATGTCAGTGAAGTTGCAATTTGATTGTCCAGCAGAAGGTGGCATGGTGCAGAGGAGTTGCTCCTTCACTGGAGTCGACACACTGATTGGCAGATATAGGTAAGTTTTGTGCGTTTATACACCAAAGGGTTCCCAGCAGGCTGTGTATTTCTTCTACACTGGTATGTGTATTTGTTTGAGTGTTTGGAGGGGGGTGGGGTATTTCAATATGTCATGGACAGTTGTTATAAGGTCATATAGTTATAAAGTTATTTAAGATTCACCTACATTGAATGACTGAGTGTGTTTGTGTGTGGGAGGAGACGGGGGACATTTTAGGAAACACTTGCGCTGTTCCAAACTATTCCAAAAGGTACTTTTAGAACAAAAAAAAAAAAAAAAAAAAAAAAAAACAGAGGAGGGCCAGGCCAGTGTTAAATTTATTTTTTTATTGAGTTTATTTTTGTTCTATATATGGAATAGTTTGATCTTGAAGATCTTGAGAAGATACTAGAGATAAGTTCCTTAGAGCCACAGTTCACACTGACTCTGAGAATTCACTGTAACAGTAATGACTATACATTCCTACTATCACAATTAGGAGTTGCAAATGTAACAGACTGATGAAGTATCATGCGTGCAAACATTACAGTAGTTCAAATAGAAGGGAACAGGTGTTTTGCAGCAGCCTCCGAAGAGCAATCATAAGTTGAGCTCTCTAATAGCAGAAGGAAAGAAACTGTTTCTGAAGCACCTTGTGTTAGTCATAACATGTCTGTATCTTTTGCCAGATGGAATGGGTAGAAATATGAGGTGTGCTGGGAGTGAGGGGTCATTTTTTAAAGCTCTTTTTTTTTTTAGATGTATGTATTTGATATACAGGGATTAGAAATTAGAAATAATGTCCAATTATTTTTAAGGCAATGTGCACAATCTGTTCAAGTCTTCTTGGTGTGATAATCAGTAGTGCCATACTAGGATGATGTCAGGATGCTTTGGATGATAGCTGAGTGAAAAAAAGAGGCAGCTGCCTCTTCACTCTATACATAGTCAGTTTTCTGAGGAAGTCGAGTCTCTGTTCAGCCTTCCTGATGATGTTGGTGGTGCCTAGGAATTTGAGTGAGTGTGTCCCTGTATTTCTCCCCGTTTTCATTTCGGCACCTAATTAATTAATTGACATCAGGTAATGGAGTTACCAGCAATATACAAAATATTTAATACATTTTACCAGACTTGCTTCCAAGCCCTAAACTCTGACATATTTACAGATAAAATCTGCCTTTAAACACTGTATAAGACATTAAACTAAATATATGAACAGAGTACATACAGGGAACAGAGGGCACATAAACTTTCTGTAGTGTTCTACTTCAAACAGAGATATTTCATGTCTGTGACCTGTGTTACAATTTACAGATTAGAGCTGGTGTCTTCCACTGACCCCAGCGGCTGACCCACATCCAGGAATGCATTTCCTGAGAAGAGTTTTGGAGTCATTGAGTTCTGCACTTAGTGAAGCCTTCTGATAGGGCATTGAAATCCAGATAGTTTTAGTAGAGTACAGAGATTTTGTTGCAGAGGTGAGTTACATTTTAGTGCACATGGGCACATATTAAATTCTTCTTCTCTTCTCTTCCCTTCTCTCCTTTCCTCATCCCGTCCCGTCCCGTCCTGTCCCGTCCCATCCCGTCCATAGGCTATCTTCTGCACGTACTTCTCTGCGCACCAAAGGCCTGGCAAGAAAATCTACAAGAATCCCCACTTCTAATCAGGTGGTTGGCAGTATTTGGGGACAACAGCCTGAGCAGGTGGACAAAGTTTTTCAGGCTTTACAGAAAGGGCTCAAGTATGCACTATTTTATTGTTATACACAGCTGCTGTGGTGCCATTCTATTTAGAAACCAAAGGGAATGCATTTAAATGATTATTATGAGTTGTATTTAGAGGTTTATTAGCTCAAATTAATAGCTGTAGGAAATGATATCAGTTTTTTCTCATAGGGAGTATCTTGAAGGCCACAAGACAGAGCTGGAATTCCTCTCATCCCAGCAGAGAGACACTATGAGGAATTCAAGACTGGTAAAATGACTCTTTTGCAGTTCCCAGTTGTTTTCTTTTGTGATGGCTGTACAGTATTTCAGTATAGAATGAAGCAAAACCAGTACTTATTGTACTAAAAATCCCTTTTCACTGCAATTGACCACATTGTGTCTTAGGATTATGGCATGCCACACAATTGTGCAGACAAATCAAAAGTAGGCCAGCATTAGCAAAATGATGCAAACTATAAATGATTTGTCGCATTTTCCATTTTACCTTTTAGGCTTTTTTCTATGACTTGGAGAAGGTGAGTTTTTCTTTGGCCCTCTTACATGCACATTTAAAAAAAAAATTTTTTTTTATACATGCATTCATTTTTTTTTTTAAATAACGTTTGTCTCAATTTGAAGTTGTTGAAGTTGTCAAATCCACTGAATAATGTCTTCTCCCCAAAAACAGGAAATAAGAGCCTTGGAAAGATACATACGGCGACTGGAATTCCAAATTAGTAAGGTGAGGCTGGAATTAAAACTCTTATTTTCAGCCAACTGTTAGATTATTATGAAATATCTGGTCAGATTCTTGCAAAAATGCATTAGGGTTAAGGTGAAATTCATCAGTTGGGGAGAGGATCCTGTTGTAAAAGATAATTTGGCTCAGGTGAAGTTTCAGGTGTAATATATATATCTTTGCATTTACACTAAAGGGAAAAAGTACCCAAGCAAGAAGTGATTTTAAAAATAAAAATGATATTATTTAACGCAATTTACCAACAACCAACACAAAACATGATTATTGACATGTAAAATCATACTACAGAAAAATAGTCTGGTCCCTACACTGATTGGATTTCTCCCCCTAATCAAGCTATTATAGAAGGAATATAATATAAAAAGTAAAGAGATAAAAGTAAGAAAAGCACACCCCACTACAAAAAAAAAAAAAAAAAAAAGACTACCTCTTAGCATGTCATACCTGCAACATACTTTTCATCTATCCTCACAGATGAAACCTCAGGCTTTCATTTTTTTTTTTTTAAAGACAGTGTTAGCTCTAAACATTTCCAGGTCTGCAAAGTGTGTGTGTTTGTCTTATACAGGTGGAAGGGTTGTATGAAATATATTGCATTCAGTGGCGATTATGTCAAGGAGCTGTTAATATGAAGCGAGCATTTTCACTCTCTCCATCCTCACGGGCATCACGAGAAAGTCTACTGGAGCTGAACCGCAATCATAGACACAGCTTGGAGGTACATGTGCGCACACACACACACACACACACACAGACACACAGACCCAAATAATACTTCTGCAATGTCTATATTAGAACTATCGACTAAGTTTCAGTCTTTCTATTTTCTAATTGAATTTCAGTTGGTTCAGTTGCAGGCTAGCTTAATTCTCAAAGCTTGCCCATTTCAGTTAAAGCTAATAATCAAAATAAGAAAAGTCTTCTTGATTTGAAAATGTCTTTACAAAATAATCTTTGAAGTCAACAAGTCAACATCATCATCGGCTGTGCCTTCGTCAGTGGATGTTGGGAGACATCCTTCCAGTCTTTTTGAAGTTGTTAATAAGTTTGGCAACAGTGTCATGTGTGATGTGCTTGCCATGTTTCCTGTTGAAACACAGAACAGCCATAACATTAACACCACTGACAGGTGATGTGAATAACATTGATTATCTCATTTCACTGGCACCTTTCAAGGGGTGGGATATTTTAGGCAGCAAATGAACAGTCAGTTCTTGAAGTTGATGAGTTGGAAGCAGGAAAAGTGGGCAAGTGTAAGGATCTGAGCTACTTTGACAAGAGCCAAATTGTGTTGGCTAGATGACTGGGTCAGAGCATCTCCAAAACGGCAGGTCTTGTGGGGTGTTCCCCGTACACAGTGGTTAGTATCTACCAAAAGTGGTCCAAGGAAGGACAACTGGTGAACCGGGGACAGGGTCATAGGCACCCAAGGCTCACCGATGCTCGTGAAGCGTGAAGGCTAGCCCGTTAGGTCCGATCCCTGAGAAGAGCTACTGTAGCACAAATTGCTGAAAAAGTTAATGCTGGCTATGATAGAAAGGTGTGAGTGCCCAAGCTGACCCCTGTCCAGTGCAAAATTCTATGTGAGAATCAGAACTGGACCATGGAGCAATGTATATATGTATATATATAATGTATATTATATATATACATATATACATTGCTCCATGGTCCAGTTCTGATTCTCACATAGAATTTTGCACTGGACAGGGGTCAGCTTGGGCACTCACACCTTTCTATCATAGCCATATGATAGAATATAGTGTGTGTGTACATACATACATATATATATATATATATATATATATATATATATATATATATATATATATATATGTGTGTTTGTATATGTACACACACTATATGGACAAAAGTATTGGGACACCTGACCATTACACCAACAAGGACTTTAATGACATCGCATTCTAAATACATAGACTTTAATATGTAGTTGGTCCCCCTTTGCAGCTATAACAGCCTCTTCTGAAAGGCTTTCCACAAGATTTTGGAGTGTTTCTGTGGGAATTTTTGCCCATTCATCCAGTAGAGCATTGGTTGGGCGAGATGTTGGAAGAGAAGGCCTGGTTTGCAATCTCCATTCCAGTTCATCCCAAAAGTGTTAGATGGGGTTGAGGTCAGGTCTCTGTGTGGGCCAGTCAAGTTCTTCCACACCAAACTCATCCAACCATGCTTTGTACACTGGGGCATAGTCATGCTGGAATAGAAAAAGGCCTTCCTCAAACTGTTCCCACAAAGTTGGAGGCATAGCATTGTCCAAAATGTCTTGCTATGCTGAAGTATTAACATTTCCCTTCACTGAAGTAAGGGGCCTAGCTGAAAAACAGCCCCATACCATTATCCCTCCTCCACCAAACTTTACTTTATATATATAATATTTATACTGTTGGCTGGCACCTCTAGAAATGACATATTTTTATTTAATTTAAGTCTCCCAACTGAAGAAGGCTTGTCAGGCCTGGAATAGGCACACTGTGAAGTTAAATATCAATAACTTCTAATATACTGTACTCTTACCAGTAAGGCAGACTTAGCTGTCAGCCTGTGGTTACCTGACAATTACCAAGATTTTTATTAGTTGTGCAAGTACTTTTTAAGCTGGGAGCACAGTGCCATAGTAAATTTTAGTAACACCTTTATGGTTATAGGATATGTGTGCAATGGAAGGGGAGTTGGAGATTCTACTGGGAGAGCTGCAAATAAAAATGAAAGGTATAAATCAACATTTTGATTATATCTATAAGTTACTTACTCTGTCTTCTTTCATTCACTCTTTGTATTCTTTCTGTTTTTCCTGGCAGGTTTGATAGGCTTTGCTCGTCTCTGCCCAGGGGATCAGTATGAGGTAAATATGAGGTTTGCATAGACCTCTCCCAGTCAGTGCTGGTCTTTTCTATACACAAGTTGTGTAGTATCCCCACTGCACTTCAGTAACTGGCACTCATTATAAAAATTAGCATAAGTTAATCTATAAAAAAACTTCACATGCAATAAGTGATATTTTGAATTTAGACATACAAGGACATCATATAATTTTATTTACACATTTATGTTTCCAGTGCAAAAAAGGTTGAGCTCTGTGGAGAACCATTTCACTTTGCCCAATCTGATTTATGATAATTTGCATAATATGCAAAACCTACTTTTGCAAACTAGTCATAGGATTTTTTGCCTATCTTCACAAATTTTGTGTCAAACTACTCAGCAGGATGTGAACCTGAGTAATTAGCAGAAACATATTTACATTTGTAAAGAATATGGCCACCACATGTCAATCAATTCTGTTGAGGCAGAGCCTAATGTACTGAAACAGCTGTAACTCAGGCTTGCTTGAATGGATTTGCACAAAACTTTAAAGGTTTATACAAGACATGATTCTGAGGTCATAAGCAAAGTTTGGGACATGGTCATATATAGAGGGCAGAGCTATGGTGAGATAACTTTTATTCAGGACCTGTAAGTCCAAGCTGACATTTGGTGTGCTGCATCTGTGTGCTAATCTGTAAGTGGATTTTTGATGATGACATAATTAATTAAACGACATGGCTGCCATGGACCATCAGATTTAAGCAGGCATTTGACAGTGTTACCACTGATCTATCATCATAAAACTTCAGTAGTAGGTTCGGGTAGGGATCCACTACCCTGTGATGCAGTCTCACTCAAATTGGCCACTGGGGGGTGTTATTCATGTTTGTGCACACAAAACCAAGCATACCTCTTGGAAATTAAGGAGTTCTTTCTTTTTTAGCTTGATTGTTTTGCTCAATCCATACAAAACAATACAGCACAAAACATACTTTTGAAACATTTAGCTCCACCCATGCAAATTTGTGACAATTTACATAATATGTAAAACATACTATTGCAAACTATTGCAACATACTATTGCAATAGTATGTTCTAATTAATATGTAAAACATACTATTGCAAATTTGTGACAATTTACATAATATGTAAAACATACTATTGCAAACTACTCAGAAACATATACAGTCAGGTCCATAAATAATGGGACAGTGACACAGTTTTGGTAATTTTGCCTCTGTACACCACCACAGTGGATTTGAAATGAAGCAGTCAAGATGTGACTGAAGCGTAGACTTTCAGCTTTAATTCAAGGGGTTTAACAAAAATATTGCATTAACCGTTTAGGAATTACAGCCATTTTTTACAGAGTTCCTCCATTTTCACAGGCTCAAAAGTAATGGGACAAACTAATATAATCATAAATATTAGGATTATTTTTATTACTTGGAGGTAAATCCTTTGCAGTCAATAACTACCTGAAGTCTGGACCCCATGGACATCACCAAATGCTGAGTTTCCTCCCTTGAGATGATTTGCCATGTCTTTACTGCAGCCATCTTCAGTTGCTGCTTGTTTGTGGGTCATTCTGCCTTCAGATTTGTCTTCAGTAAGTGAAAAGCAGCTCAGTTGGGTTGAGGTCAGGTGACTGACTCGGCCATTTAAGAACATTTAATTTCCAAGCTCTTGGGCTGCTTTCACAGTATGTTTTGGGTTGTTATCCATCTGTACTGTGAAGCGCTGTCCTATCAGTTTTGCAGCATTTGACTGAATCTGAGCAGAAAGTATAGCTCTGTACACTTCAGAATTCATCCTGCTACTTCTATCAACAGTCACATTATCAATAAACCCCAGTGACCCAGTTCCATTGGCAGCCAAACATGCCCATGCCATAACACTGCCTCCACATGTTTGACGGATGATGTGGTATGCTTTGGATCATGAGCCCTTCCTTTCCTTCTCCATACTTTTCTCTTCCCATCATTCTGGTACAAGTTAATCTTGCATCAGAACTGGTCAGGCTTTTTTTAGAGTTTTTTTTAGCAAAGTCTAATCTGGCCTTTGTGTTCTTGAGTGTTACCAGCGGTTTGCATCTTGAGGTAAACCGTCTGTATTTACATTCATGAAGGTGGCTCTTGATTGTAGACTTTGACAAGTTCCCATGAAAGTTCCCATGAACAGCTACCAAATGCAAATTCAACACTTGGAATCAGCTCCAGACCTTTTATCTCCTTAATTTATCATGATATAAGGAGGAAACAGGCCACAGCTGGCCATGAAACTGCTTATCAGTCAATTGTCCCATTACTTTTGAGCCTGTGAAAATGGAGGAACTCTGTAAAAAATGGCTGTAATTCCTGATGTGCTGAGTACAGACAAATTTACCCTGCCCTGCTTGAAGTCACTTACTGTGACTCTACAAAGACATTCCAGGACCTGAATGCTGTGGAGGAATACATTGATTTGCTGGATGTGGCCCCAGCTGATAATGCATAAATGTCTGTCTTGAACTTAGGGGGCATCCAGTCGCCCTACTGGGATGTGCACTAGGGCGTGAATACACACTGGTGTGGACTTTAATTGATCATCCGATCACACTGCTATTTTTGTTCAATACTCTCTTGGGAATCCGGCTATTAAATCTGGACGCTAGATAAGAGATTATCTTATTTTATAAGAACTTATCTTATTTTAAGGAGGAATCTATATCTTTTCTTTCTCTCAATTCTGCCTGTAAGACATGTCATTGCTATGGGAAACATCTAAAGCCTTTCCCAGGGGTCTCATCATGTCTAGCAAAACGTGTAGACAAGCTCAACAAAGAGAGATTTTGGAATCCAAGCTTAAATTAGCAGAGAAAGAACATGTGAAAAAATAATCCTCATGAAAGCTTAAAGAGATCTTTGCACTGCGCTCTGCTTTGGACTCCCTTTTAACTAAACAAAAAACTGACTGAGCACAGCGATAAAGCTGGGAAGTATTTAACATATCTAACAAGGAAAAAATCAGACTCTCATACTGTTTCCTCAATTATGGATAGCTGTGGTAAGCAATCTTTTCATATGGTAACCACTAATAATACATTCAAGGAATTTTATCAAAATTTATATAAATCTGAGTCACAAGCTGATGCCCCAGAGATCATGGAGGCTTTTTTCTCTTCCCTTAACCTCCCTAGTTTGTCGGATGATCACAGTTTTTTTCTTAATGTTCCTATATCTAGGGATGAGGTGTTGGATGCTATCAAGGGGTTGGAGCGAATGGGCTTAGCAGCAAATTTTATAAAGAATTTCGGAGCCTATAAGTTGACCCTTTGCTGAATATGTTTAATGATTCTTTCAGAAAGGGTTGCTTACCCCAGTCTCTGAGGGAAGCAAATATTTCCTTAATTTAAAAAAAGATAAACAACCCGAGGACTGTTCATCCTACAGACCAATTTTGTTGTCGAGTGTAGATTTGAAACTTCTCTCAAAAATATTAGCAACACGATTGGAAAGCTTAATTCCTTCCCTTATTAATGAGGATCAGACAGGTTTTATTGTGGGTTGCAACTCAGCTAACAATATGTGTAGATTGCTGAACACAATCCATTTTTTTCCACCAGCAATCAGTAGATAGTCTTGTGGCTTCTTTGGATGCGGAGAAGGCGTTTAACCATGTCAAATGGCCTTATTTGTTTTACTCGTTACATAAATTCTGCCTAGGTAAGCATTTTATTAAATGGGTTAAGTTACTTTATCAGGATCCTCTGTGAGCAGTGCTAACCAATGGTCTTCGATCCTCCATTTTTAGTATTTGCAGAGGCACAAGAAAAGGCTGCCCTCTTTAGCCTCTTTTATTTGCTTTGCGATTGAGCTGTTGGCTGAGGCACTTAAGACAAACTCTGACATACATAGTTTAACCATTGTAGACAAACAGCACAAGATTACTTTATATGCTGACGATGTCCTGATCTCTGACTAGGCCTGAGATATCTACCTCTGCACTTATAGGGACAATTGGCAGATTTAGAGTGTTTTCAGGATATAGAATTAATTTTAGTAATTCAGAGGCAGTGCCCCTGGGTAGTTTAAAACAAAAACCTTGAACCTCCCCTCCCTTTCCCTTTAGATGGTCTAACGCAGGATTTGTATATTGAGGCATAAATCTTACTCCCTCTTTTGACCAAATGTACAAGGCATAGGCTTGTAAGATGTAACATCATGGGTTGGATTTAGAGAGATGGATTTAGAGAGATGGAACGTCCTCCTAATTTCCTTGTGGGGCTGTGTTTCCCTTTTGAACATGAATATTTTCTATAGGTTACTATACCCAATTCAGATGGTCCCAGTAATTTTTTTTTACCGATGAAACCATAAAGAAATTGAATGGCTGGTTTAACTCTTTTTGGGCTAAGAAGTAGTCACGCCTTAAAATTTCAACCTTATGTCTTTCATCCTCAGTGGGTGGCCTTGACCTGCCAGACAGCCAAAAATACCAGCTCAGTGTACACTTATGTTTTATTTCTGAATGGGTGCACGAACAGTCTGTTTCCCTGTGGTTTGACATAGAAAGTTTGATGATCAAATGTCCTTTTTTCTTAACAGACTTAAATCTCTGAGATTGGCCTGCAATAAACCCATTACAGTTTGTACTATCAAGGCATGGCAAACTATTAGACGCTTAGAGGGCAGATCTCATATTACTTCTGTGCACACTCCAATCTATGGTAATCTTGATCCTGACCAGAATCTAGATTCTGGCTTTTGGGCTTGGGCAATTTCTACTTTGCATGACTTATTCAAAGGACCCACTTTAATGTCTTTTGGCCAGTTAATTGATGAATACAATATTTTTTAGCTACTTACAGTTAAGGGCCTATGTAAAAAGGATACTACCATGCTTTTGCGCACAGAGAGGCAGCTTTTTTTCACAGCCGGGCAACTCTATTAATTAATTCTGTAGTATGTGAATATAGAATGTGGCTCTACAAGCACTTAACACTTAAAAGAGATGTGGGCAACTTGACATGGAGATTGCAGATGATAAGGGGGAGGAGGCTTGGAAGACTGCGAGGACTCTGAGTGTATGTAATAGGGTGAAGGCAATCCAATACGATATTCTACACAGAGCTCATATATCTCCCTCCCAGCAATATAAGTGCAAAGCTGATGGTTCCCCAATATGTTGAAGTGTGAAAGCAATGTGAGTAACCTCACTCACTGCTTTTGGTATTGCAGAAAAATACAGATCAAAGAGTAAAGGGGTACCCCAATAGGTAGCACTGGAGGTGGAGGACCACCCACTTGATGGCTGGGCACTCCTTTTCGA
Source organism: Pangasianodon hypophthalmus (assembly GCF_027358585.1). Taxonomy (NCBI): domain Eukaryota; kingdom Metazoa; phylum Chordata; class Actinopteri; order Siluriformes; family Pangasiidae; genus Pangasianodon; species Pangasianodon hypophthalmus. The sequence goes on from NC_069711.1 coordinate 5,881,021, forward strand.
TTGTGCTGTACTTCCCCTCTCTTAACAAGAGCTTGTGCCTGATGTACATACACGGGCCACTCAATCCTCTCTAACACCTGGGACAAAACATCCCCCAGCCCTCTGTCCAACGCATCGGTCTGCAGAACAAAAGGGAGAGAAAAGTCAGGAGAATTCAACAGCAGGCCCCCACACAAAATCGCCCACTCAACGGCTCTGTCCAATGGACCAGATCTGGTGATCCCTTTGTAGTGAAGTCAGTCATCGGGCTGGTGACATCCTCCGATAATAGCCAGCCAACCCCAAGAACTGCCTCACCCCCTTTTTGGTCTTGGGTCTCAGGCACACCACAGTCGCTGCTGTCTCATCAATTTGGGGACACACCTGCCCATGGCCCAAGTGGAACCCCAGATATTGTACTTCCACCCATCCAATTGTACACTTCTTTGGATTTGCTTTGGGTCCCGCCTGTCTCAAGGATTTCACAATAGCCCTCAGATGTTGTAAATGCCATGGCCAATCATTACTATAAATGATGATGTCATCAAAATAAGCAGAGGCAAATGCATTGCGTGGGGGAGTATTCTGTCCTTGAGAGGTTGAAACATCGCTGGGGCTCCAAACAACCCAAATGGAAGGGTGACAAATTGGTATAACCAAAAGGGAGTGGAAAAGGCTGTTTTTTCTCGAGATATTGGAGTCAAGGGAATCTGCTAATACCCCTTGGTTAAGTCCAGTGCCGCACCTAACCGACTGAGCAGTTCATAAATGCGAGGCATACTCCGGTAACTGTGGGACGATTACTCCTATGTCAAGCATAGCCTTGAGTTCAACTCCTACCACATTATTTTGTTTTCAGGTAACCAGCATGGTTGGCTGCATACAACCACACCTGGAGGAGTCTCAGTGTGGTGCTCTATGAGGTTTGTGCAACTGGGTAGAGGTGAAAACATGTAAAATTCCCCTTGGCAAACTGTGATCTCTGGTATGGTGAGAGGTGGTCTCCACAAAGGACTAAGGTGAATTGGGCTGCACTTTTTAAATTCCAGTACCAGTGCCTCCCTCTCAGGAACAACCGTTGCCAGGGCAAGAGGAGCTGCCTCTCTCCACAGTTTCAGGAGATTGAAGTGGTATATTTGACATGCCTCAGCTCTGTTCGCCTGACCTCATATTCAAATTCTCCAGCTCGCTCTGTGACCTCAAAGGGCCCTTGCCACTTTGTGAGTAATTTAGAGCTTTATCTCCTGGTGCAAATTCTCATAGCTGAGTACTCTGTGGAGGCTTGTGGGACCTCTCGTACTACAAACAACAGAGGTTCAAGCCATTTATCCCAATTCCGAGCATCATTGTGAATGACCTTAGGAATAATATTTTTAAGCATTTGATTAAACTGTTTGATCAGCCCATCCGTCTGCGAATGGTAAACACGTGTGTGAATCGATTAAATTCCTAATAAGTTTTTACAGTTTGAGAAGAGTGTGTGACATAAAGGACATGCCATGGTCAGTCAAGATCTCTCTAAAACTAACACAAAGCAATGCCCTTGTGCAGTCCATTCTAATTAACAGATGGGCTGAAACAGCTTCTGGAATGCCCACCATCTCTCAGCAAGTTGAAAAGCGCTTGTCGTTGAGTTTGGTGGAGGCTGGTGAGCAACTTTATGATCTTGCCATGTGGGAAGGCTTCCATGGCAGTGTCTGAGTCTTCCAAAATCCTAGGTTTTGGCACCAGTGTAGAACCCGGGTGTGAGAGGGTGCAGAGGAAGGCTCAGGAGACCGGCGGTATTCTAACAGAGCTACAGGCTTGCATTTAATCATACTGCACTTTTCAGTGTACTTACAAAAACTTAATCAAATAAACAAACCAACTGAAAAGGGTCCATCATGTACCTGTGGCTTTTGCTCTGTTCAAGTTCATATTCATGCTCCTCGGTGTGTGTGTTGCACACTCTGCCAGTTCGATCACTCACTCTCTCTCTCTGGATACAGCTGTCACTGAAAGCACAAACACACATAAGTAAACTGGTGATAAAAGGACACAGATGAGAATCATCACACGATACCTGCAAGTTCAACCAGCCATTTCTTTGTCTGACACTCAACCCTGCTGCCAATAAAATGTCCCTGCTGCCAATAATACTTATTAAGCTTTGTGAGCAATCTTCACAAAACTTGATAAGTTTTTTCTTCTATGGAATCTTTATTGTTCTATGTAGCTTAGAACTGGCTACTGGGAGCGATGTTTGGTGAACAGTGCTTGGACCCTGATAATCGCCGCTTTATTCTTAGGTTTGAGACCACAGACCACAGTTTTCATTAGGGTTCAAAATCCAGAGACTGAGATGATCATTGCAAAACTTTGATTTTGTGTTTCTTTAACAATTTGTGTGTCGATATGATAGAATGTTTGGCCCATCATCTTTCTGAAAGCTCTATGTGTGTGGTCAAGTCCTAGCAGAGGCAACCAGGTTTTGGCCTAATATCCTTAGATTCGGTACCAGTGAACAACTAGCCACAAAGCACCTTCAAAGTATCACTGTATATCCACCCCTATATTTTACAGTGGGTATCAAGTACTTTCATTTGTATGCAGTCTCCTTTTGTTACCAAACATGCTGATGGTGTGCATAACCAAAAAGTTTAATTTTGGTTTTATCAGGCCACAATACATGATGCCAGTTGTAGTTCTAATGACACTTGGTGAAGTTCAGGCTCTTCCTTTGGTGAGATGCTCTCAGGAAGGGCTTCTTTCTCACAATCTTTTCAAAAAGCTTGTTTTTATGAAAGTGGTACAATCCTTCACCATGCTCCTTACTGTGTGGGGAACAGTGCGTTCAATTACATAACAATTACATTTGCATTTCCTGGCAAATGCCCAACTGTTTCATACATGTGAACCTTTCTGTTTTGTAATTGTTATGTAATGGTATTTTTGACTGCTTATGTATTTTTTTTATACTCATTACCCAATTTGTGCAGGTCAAACAACCATCTGCATCTTTTGTGTTAAACATTCTTTGTTTTTTAGAGGGCAAAGGGATTTTACAACCTCATATTTATACCCAGTGAGTTTGTTGAGACTGAGATCAAATGAAAAATAATGTACTTTTATAATGAATGATCATTTGCTTGCATTTATTTAAAATATTGTTTAGGGGTAAGATATATTTGCCACATATATTTTTGAGGTAAGTACTAGTTCAAGACTTAATTTTGGTGGAATAAGGTTATAGAATGATTCAGTCAGCTAAACAATAGGTGCTACACACATACACAAACCAAACCACTCTCACTCTCGGATTAATATGTAGGTGTTAATCCGACTGGGACGACAGCGATGGAGAATCAGAGGGCGGATCCAGACTGATGATAAACAGCTGTGGGATGAAGAGGAAATGGTTTTCCTCCCTCATATCCATGAGAGCTTTGAGATCAAGGTGAGTGACGCTCAGCCACACACACCTGTTCAAACAGAACCTCTTCTGAAGGCCGTGATGACACAACAGTCCCTTTTTGTTCATTCGTGATGGCTGCATCAGGTATTACATAACTGGAGAAACTGTGTTAGAGACAGGGTTCAGCTGCTTCTGATGTAATGTTAACAAATTGTGAATAGATTTAGTGTATTTTTATTATAGTTATTTATTTTTTTTCCCTGCATGCAATGTTCCATTTTCAAATAATAATATAAGCAGAACCGTGCAGAACAATGCAAGCATAAATGTGCATATATATATATATATATATATATATATATATATGTCTGCCTGTGTGTTTAGTGCATATGTGTTTGAGTTATACTCCAACAATACAACAGTCATATAAGAAAACGCAGTTCATCTTAGGCTGCAAGTCCAAAGAAGCTAAAATATGTTCTGCATCAGCATTAGCATTGCGCTAACCTGTGAGTGGGTTTCTACTGTAGACTAGGTTACTTCAAAAATATGTGACCCATCAGCCTAAGATCACATAGCAGAACACACTTCACAGTTTTAACATTAAGCAACCATCACAAAAAATTTTATAGTACAGTATGTTCATCTTTGGTTGCTTTAGTGTTCTATGCAACTTGGTGAGACCTAGCTAGCTGTGGTGCGATCTGGGATACACATTGTGATTCATCAGACCAGGCTATGTTTTTCCAGAGAACTGCCGCTCACTGGATGTTTTTTCTTTATTGCACCATTCTGAGTAAACTCTGTTGTGCGTTAAAATCCCAGGAGATCAGCAGTTATAGAAATACTCAAACCAGTCCATCTGGCACCAACAATCATGCCACAGTCAGAATCAGTGAGATCACATTTTGTCCCCATTCTGATAGTTGATGTGCCCAAAGCTGCTGGCCCAGGTGTTCCTGAAACTTGGCAAGAACTGGCCACTGGGGCAGTATTTGCTAAAGGTGCTTGGACCCTGCTAATTGCCGCATGCAGGTATATTTAATAATTAAAAACTTGAAAAGGGTTAGCTTGACCCTAGGTCAGAAGGTTAGCTTGACCATCAATCGTTGTGAATTTGATGTCTTTACAAACTTTTAAAGGATTGTTGTGTGCCTGCTTCAGAGGGAAAACTGCTAGGGGCATGAAGAGAGAGGAAGGGAATGAGGCACTATCTAGGGGTAGGTCGCGGGGTCCTGCCACTTAGGGCACAGTTCAAACTGCTTTACATGTCAAGACCCACCCAGACCTAAGTCCACTGCTAACTAAACAAACCCTAGTCAATCTGTTCCCAAACTTACTGGGTGGGAAAAGCAGATACTAACCACCACCTTTGTTTTACACATTTGGCCCATAAGTATATTCAATGTTGAGCATCACCAAAGGAAATGTGTGGACATTACCATGAATATACCTCATCTTAACCTCCTAGCCCCAATGCCTCATTTTGAATCAGCCTTGGTGGTTTAGGTGTGCCAGGTGTGCCAGCCCAAAGAGTGTTGCAGGCTTTAGCACCTTCTTTCGGCACAGTGCTGGAGTAGGCATAATTCTGGTGGTCGAGAGGATAAATTGCAGATTCCCTGGACCTGTTTATTTACCCCTTGAACTTTTCCACATTTTGGAACTGAAATGGACTTAACTGAGAATATATGTCATCACAAAATAGTTATGCAATGTCTACACAAAAAATCCATAATATTGAAGTGGGGGGGAAATCAAAATAATTTACTAAATAATTTACAAATAAATAAATTAGTTTTAAAATAAGTTTTTTTTTAAAAAAAAAAAAAGTATTTTCTATGTATTCACCTCGGTTGCCTTGATATCCCTAAATTAGTACTGATACAATTAGTTGACATAATAAGTCCCATAATTGGTTGAATGGAGTCCACCTGTGTGCAATGAAAGTGTCATGTGGTCTCAGTATAAATACATCTGTTCCTGTTCCTGTTAAACAGCATACCTAAACAAAGAGCATCATGAAGACCAAGGAGCTATCAAAACAAGTCCCAGACAGAGTTCTGGAAAAATATCAGTGTTTGGTTAAAAAAATACCTAATAAACTTTGAATATCCCACAGAGCTCTATTAACAATCAATTATTTAACAATCCTTTACTTTTAGGAAATAATACAGCAGAACCGTTACTCTGCCAAGAGAAAGCTATCCACCAAAATTCAGTAACTGGGTAAGGAGGCATTAGTCGGAAAAGAAACTGGAAGTCTAAGGGTAACTCTAAAGAAGCTGGAGAAACCCACATGTCAGATGGAAGAAGCTGTTCAATGGGCTATGGTTGTCACAGGATAGGTTGTCACAAAACTGCTAACTACACAAAGTGACTGAGTAAACTTGTGACTGATGAACCTACTTGATATGAGCCACAATTCCCACCTCAGTGGTACAGGTAGTAAAATATGAGAAAATATTAAATATAAAATGAAGACATCGACTGAATTCTGTCTTATTATCTGGTTAAATTTAGCCTACTTCAGTATTGTTAAGACCCAAGGACTGCTCATATAATCTTCACGTAACTTGGAACTCATATGGACATTTACACACCTGTAATTACACACCTCCTGGCTCAACATGAGAGGATGTTAGTTTCAACCCCTTTACTGGTAAAAAAAATAAAAATTGGCATATATCTATTTTTCCCTCACACTAACTGACTGTGTGAGCTAGCATTCGGCAGAATTGAGACCTGACAGCCAATGAGACACAAGTATTTCCACATACTTTCCTGTAAACCCTGTCTGATTGGTCTTGCCTACAGGCTACAGCCCCGTATGGCCAGGCCAGGTTACGCCCCTGCTACCAAGTATTGGCCCAAGGGGTTGAATACATATTCAACTATAAAAATGTCTGCTTTTCTTTTTTAATTAACCTTTTTGGCACAATATTATCCCCCCCCCCCCCCCCCCCCCCCCCCCAAATGTTATACATATTGTGTAAATCAAATAGTAAAATCTCACTTAAGTCCATTTTAATTGGAGGTTGTAATACAAAATATGGAAAAGTTCATGGGGGTGAATACTTATACAAAGCACTGTATGTGTCAGCTTTTTGAGTGAGAGGAGGAAGGGGTCTAGAGGCTCTTTATTAACAAAAGCATCATATGATATCATGTGTCCTTTAGGTAACAGAAGTGAAGGGCCTGAGCTCCATCTTAGTTGGAATGGTGACATGCAAGTGCACAGACTTCTACACTGCACATCCACAAATGATGGTTGTTGACATTACGGAACTGGGAACCATCAAACTCCAACTGGAGGTGGTCTGGAAGTGAGTAGTACTTCCTTTGTAAAACATTTTCTTAACATATCTCTAAACATTTATAAAAAAAAAAAGGGAAGAGACATTTGTATGTGCTTGATATACTATATATTGATTTTGGCACTCACATACACATGCATCACACACACACAGGACGCATGTCACAGTATTTTTTGCAGGCCAGACAGAGGGTATTTTCATGGTTTCTCATTACAGCCTCGCTTCCAGCATTATATGCTATCAACTGCAGGAATACAGAGGAAATCCATGGCTATAATATTTTTGACCTGTGTGTTACAACATTTAAAACCAGTTCCTTACCACAGTTGTGATCCCAGTTTAGCAGGTCATACCAACTTATTCACATCTTAATTTTAAGCCATCAGTTGATATTTGACTTTATGTTTCAAATCTTAAGAGTCACTTGCCTAAGACTGTAAACTGCAAGCTATTGTTATTTTGTTCTGATCTTGGTTTGCATCCAGAGTGTTTAGATTTATAGTCATTAGAACAGTGGCACTGAATTTAAGATGATGCTATAGTTATTTTCTGACTACACCACTACAGTGTTATATTTCAATCTCTCTTGCACATTCTAACTTTATGTACAGTCCTTTTGACAGTGGCATGGTGAAGAATCTCATGTCATCTGCCAGTCGACAATCAACCCACAGCAGGAAAAGACTGGTGAGCAGCTGTCCACCTCCTAACATTCCCACCTTCACAGAGAAATACTTTTTAGTGAGTTTGTAAGACACAATATGCACAGTGCATGAAAACTTGAAAATAAGGTCATGCATCTCTTCTTTGACACAGTCTATGATGCGCCAGTTTCAAGACGCAGATGGCTCTTTCTCTGTTGGCTCACGTGAATCCAGGGGTGTGTCTCTGCTTAGCTACCTGTCTGACTCTGCCCAGGCACTCTCTCCATTGGTCTATGAAAGGGCTAGTCATCCTCCAATCTTCCCTGACCTTTCTATGGATTGTCAGTCAGTGGATGATGACCTTTTACAGACACCCCTTGGAGAGGTAGAATAAATTCAGATTACTAGATCAAACTAGATTAGAAAAAATACATAATCATCTAAACACTGCATGATCTTCTAATCTTTAAATTGCAATCTTCAGGGTGATGAATGTGGTGAATGTCCTTCAGAGCCCGAGACCAACTCTCCTAGTCCAGGGGACAGCAAGCGAGACACCACAATTCTTTTTCAGTGTTACAGCACTCCTGACATTCTTCAACAGAATGGTGTGGTAGCCTCCAACCAAGAAGTGGAACCAGTGAAGTTGAAAGTGGCTACAGATGATCTTATAGTAGAGGAGGTAGAAGAAGGGTTTGAGGAAAAGCCAAAGGTCCTAGCGGTGGGTGTAGAAAATTCCCAAAGGAGAGCAGTGGCTATGAAGGTTGGCCTGGCTCAAGCACAGGTTGCTACTACCTTGCAGGAGATGAGTTTTGACAAGACAGAGTTAAAGCATCTGAATCTACAAATACAGCAGCTTAGCCAGATCTTAAAGGTGACCTCCTCAACAATGTTTTTAAAAGTGTTGAAATTACTACAAAGTCTAATACAGATGTTTAATGATTGATCACCCATTTGTGTCCCATTTACTCTACTTTGGTTTTTAGAGGGACGTCTACATTCTTCAGACCTCCTCTAGTGAGGCACTAGATGTAGAAGAAGAGGAAGTGCTGGGCAGTTTTGACTTTCTGTCCATTGACTTCAACACAGAAGACAACAACTCCTACATGAGTAGCAGCAGGTTCATGGACACTAGGTAGGACTAGAGCTTAGTTACTAATAATAGAATTGAGTTGGTCGTTCACTTAATGAAGAAAATGGCATCTGCAACTGATCAATAATCACAGACATATACATAAACTGGAGGACATACAAGGATTACAAGGTAAATGAATTTAAGAATTTGTTATTGGCCAGAAAAACATGGTACAAAGACTCCCTCTGTTGGAGTACCATAGAGGTGCCATAGAAGTACACAGTATTGTGCAGTATTGAGCATGTTTGCAACTTTTCAATAAATAACAAACCAAGATCTCTGGGTATTCTGAGTTATGCAATATAGAGTAGACTGCAGGCTGATATAATGTTATATATACTGTATGTCATGTGTTGTATATATGTTTTATGTATCAGATTTTGGAAACTTTGGAAAATGTATTAATTAGTCTCAACTGTGTTATCATCCATTAGAGGACAAAAGTGACATTCGATAAAACAAAATATGCATGACAGTTGAATGAATTCAAAACGTCTCATAAGCATAATTTGCCAGATTTTCTTCCTTTCCAAAAAAGCAAAAAATACAATTGTGGAAATTTGGTTTGAAGCCATGGAAGTCATGGATTTTGTTAAAAAATGTGGGGGAATATCAAAGTATAAACAATTAAAAAGTATTCCATATGACACTGATTGCCAACCATTTACATTATTGGTACCTTTATTAACAGAATGTATGTTTATGTATGTATTAGTCAAAATTAAATTATTTTATTTTAATATTTAAATTAAATTATATCTTTGTATACAATCAGGACAGAATGTTTAAGTGTATACTCTGGACTGGCGTTTATCATCATCTTATAGAAACGTGTTGAAATATGTATACTGTATCTAGAGAGCACTTTGTAAATGTTGCTGCTGCAGTAGTTATACCATACTGATTGTTTCAGTCTGGTTTTATTTCAGGTTCAAAGGGAACACTGTGACAGATACAGTACTATCATTAGAGCAGCAACAAACAGGGCACATGGCAAAAAGAACAGACAATGAGGACAGAAGTCCACTCAGCACTGGAGAGTACACTCTCGATCAAGCCTTGGAGATCCACCTCAACATCTGTATTGCACTACTGCGAGTAAGAAAGCATAATATGCCTGTCAGTCCATATTAATATACATGAAACCAATATCTGTGACATCCAACTGCTGACAATCTGTTAGTATTTGAGTTAGTTCCTGACATTACAGAAAAGTGCCATATACGTGTTACGTTTTTGTCATTAAAGCCGTTGTGAATACAACAGGTCTACCTTTATTACGTTATATTAATATTGTACATTATATCCTAGCTGGATGCATATAAGTACTTCTTGCATACATTTGTCCACGCAAAATACATTTTCATACAGACTTTTAATTATTACACTGTGGCAGAACGCAACTCAAGAATCCATAGGACTCAGGGTGAGGTGAATGGTGAGCTCTTTATTTTCGTCCATCACAGTATTAAAAAACCTCACCTCAGCTCTCTCACACACAACTCAACCCTGCTCACAGAGAGAGAGAGAGAGAGAGAGAGAGAGACAGACAGACAGACAGACAGAGACAGACAGACCAACCATGTTAAATAAGTATTGCCAGATGAGCGACAGGTATGCTAGGTTAATATGCTCATTCTCCCACAGTCCCCAGACTCCCGCTAAACCACACCCCCACCTGCCACATACAATCTTTGCAACATTGAGTGGACTGTATTCAGAATGAATTGACTCAAGTGAAGAGCAGTCCAGAGCCACTGTCAGCCAGTTTGATGTTACGACAATATGCCACACTGAAATTTATGTTTTGGCCTTTAAAACTATGAAATACTGTATTTGAGGCCAATATTAAATAAATATGACTAATTAATTAATTCTAATTAATACTTGTCTCCACAACAAGTATTTATTTGGACAGTGAAGGCAGAATCTTAACTGGAGACATTGCTTGTCTTGAGGACTGAATTATGAATTAAAATATGAACATTTCTAACTTAAAGAGAGCTATATGTGTAGCAGATGAAGATGAATCCTTTGTTAGCTTATCCCTCAAATGGTGGGCATATTTGTTGAGAGCACATATTGAGAGCACATAGAATAAACAAAAACATAGCTACTAATTTGTTAATGAAGCATTTCATGGTTGCATTAATTTGTTCACAATTAACTGTCAGCACTTGATTGTCAGATAAAAAAAATAAAATGTAAAATAGATGATAAATTTAGAGTGAACAATATTATTATAACAAGCTGCTTTGAGTTACTTTATGTTGAAATATTATCCAGTGTTAGTCATATTGCATTATCTTACAGGCACTGAAGGTATCTAATTTGGAGTACATGCAACAGTATATCCTGGAAGAACTATCACATCAAACTGAAGTGCTTGAAAAAATCACCACTTTTGCACAGAGGAAGACTCACGATATCTCAGCAACAGAAAGTAAGTGTCTAAATGAATAGTGGTGAAACGGATCTATTTGCTTGGAATAATTGTAAATGTTTTACATTGGAAATTCTGTGTTCTACACCTTGCTGGTTTTGCTGCTTTTAACTAAAATGCAGTAATCAATAAACAATAGATTAATGTTTAATCAAATAACATTAAACATAAAAATGGCAGCATCCTGTGGATATATACACCAATCAGCCATAACTTACTCATTTGTTTATTTGAGATAATTAACATTATCTCACCTATGGCACCTGGCAAGGGGTAGGATATATTAGACAAGAGTCAGTTCTCAAAGTTGATGTGTCGGAAACAGGAAAAATGAACGAGCATAAGGATCTGAGTGACTTTGACAAGGGCCAAATTTTGATGGCTAGACGACTGGGTTAAAGCATCTCCAAAATGGCAGGGCTCGTGGGGTGTTCCTGGTATGCAGTGGTTAGTACCTACAACCAGTGAACTGGCCACAGGGTCATGGGTGCCCAAGGGTCATTGATGCATGTGGAGAGCAAAGGCTAGCTCATCTGGCCCAATTCCACAGAAAAGCTACTGTAGCACAAATTGCTGCAAAAGTTAATGCTGGCTATGAAAGAAAGGTGTCAGAACACACCTAACCAGCTTGCTGCATATGGGGCTGTGTAGCCGGAAACCGGTCACAGTGCCCATGCTGACCCCTGTCCGCCGTCGAAGGCACCTAAAATGGGCACGTGAGAATCAGAACTGGACCATGGAGCAATGAAAGAAGGTGGCCTGTTCTGATGAATCACGTTTTCTTTCACATCATATGGACGGCCGTGTGCATGTGCGTCACTTACCTGGGGAAGAGATGGCACCAGGATGGACTACAGGAAGAAGGCAAGCTGACGGTGGCAGTGTGATGCTTTGGGCAATGTTCTGCTGGGAAATCTTGGGTCCTGGCATTCATGTGGATGTTACTTTGACACATACCACCTAGCTAAACATTGTTGCAGACCAAGTACACCCCTTCATGGCAACGGTATTTGCAGTGGTCTCTTTCAGCAGGATAATGTTCTCTGCCACACTTCAAAAATTGTTCAGGAATGGTTTGCAGAACATAACAAAGAGCTCAAGGTGTTGACTTGGCCTCCAAATTCCCCAGATCTCAATCCGATCAAGCATCTGTTTCAATGTAAAACTGAAAGATTGTCTTCTGCTGGTGTTGATCTTAATAACTTGTCATTGCTGCCCCGCCTGGAGACTTCTTTGTCTCCAGGGCCTTCGAGTTTGGTTAAACTGGTGTGTGACAAGGAGTAGGGAGGGTCCAGGCTGTGAGGATGCATGCCTGGCACCGAGTTGTCTAATCAGTGGGTAAGAGTAATAAAGGAGTGGCTGGAGATGCCTGAGAGAGATAGAGAGATGCACACATGTTTTATATTGGTGTTACGTTTGTGATTTCTTTTATGTTTGACTTCTCTTTGTGATTAAACTTTACGCTTGCGTTCACTCGGTTCCCGCCTCCTCCTTTCCTGTTTGTTGAAGTTTGTTAAGTTAATTGATACATAATAAAACAATATAATAAGAGCAGAATATAATGAAATAAAATAGAAAAATATAAAATAAAATAAAATAGAATCTAGTAGACATATAGACGTTATATGTAAAAATATGTTTAGCAGGAGCAATGCTTAGCAGGTTTTAGAGGAATGTATTGTGCAAAAAATTGTCTCATAGTGCAAGAGTGCAAGAGTTTTTGTTTATCCATAGTGCAGCTGTTTGTGTATGTGTGTCTGTGTGTGAGGTAGAGTAATATGCAGACTTCTCAAGTGTCCTCATTCAATAGCCGGATTGCCTGAGGGTAGAAACTCCTTCTGAGTCTCTCTGTGTTCGTCCTCAGGAACCGGTAGCGCTTCCCTGATGGGAGCACTGAGAAGATTCTGTTTCCGGGGTGGTGAAAGTCTTTTACAATCCTCCTGGCCTTGACCTTGCATCGCTGGTTGTAGATGTATATGATGCAGGGGAGAGAAGTCCTGATGGTCTTCTCCGCTGCCCTCACCACTCTGGACAGTACATTCCGTTCCTTGGCCGTGGTGCCTCCGAACCAGGTAGTGATGCTTCTGGTGAGAGAGAGATGCATGCTTGTTTTATATTGGTGCTACGTTTATGATTTCTGTTATGTTTGAGCTCTGTTTATGATTAAATTTTACGTTTGAGTTCACTCGATTTTACTTAGTAAAGAGTTGTCATGTATGAAGGTTACCACTAATGACCCTATTCTTACTAGCTTGTTTTGATTCCTTATGCCTGGTTGTTCTTAGCATAATAAATGATTCCTTGTGTACTGCTATTGTGCCAGCAGCATTTAAAATTATACCTGTTACACCAGTCCCAAAAAATCAGCAATACGGATTTGGACAATTTGAATAATTTTAGTCCTATCTAATCCTGGAGCGTGTCGTTGCTTCTCAATTATGTAAACACCTTACTGTTATCAATCTTTTTGAGCCTTTTCAGTCTGGTTTTCATAAGTTTCATAGTACAGAAGCCGCTCTGGTTAAAGTCACTAATGATATGTTAAAAGCTTCAGATTCTGGCTCTCTTTTTATTCTTATTCTGCTTGATCTCAGCACTGCTTTTGATATTGTTGATCATAATCTTTTACTTTCAAGATTTGAAACTGTATTTGGTGTCACCGAGACTGCCTTAAGCTGGTTTAGATCCTATCTCATTGCTCGTAAGCAGTTTGTCTCCATGGGCGGTTTTAGGTCTTAGACCTGTTTGCTCTGGTGTCCCCCAAGGTTCAATTCTAGCCCCTTTACTTTTTATCCTTTATATTTTTCTGCTTGGTCAGCTCTTAAAATTCCTTGGTTTAACTTACCGTTTTTATGCAGATGACACACAAATTTATATCCACTCAAAAAAGGGTCAAAATGTGGCAAATCCCTTCTTATTAACCTGTATCTCTGAGATAAAATCATGGATGTCTCGTAATTAATGTCTGAACAGTAATAAGACTGAAGTCTTGCTTCTTGGCTCTCCTCAACAGCTCTCTGAAGTGTGTCCTTCATCTCTATTGGGTGATGGTTCAGTTTTGCACTTTCAAACAAGATTGAAAAATCTAGGAGTTATATTTGATGCAGGCTTGACTTTCTATCCACAAGTGCAGAATACTGTCAAAACTGTCATTTACTGTCATTTTTTCATCTAGGAAATATTGCATTTGTATTCGCCTGCATCGATTACTGTAATGAACTTGTTGCTGGAGTAAATAAATCCACACTAAACAAATTACAATATGTTCAAAGCTCAGCAGCTAGAATCCTGAATGGGCAATGACAAGAGATCATATTACTCCTAGTTTGGAATCCTTACATTGGCTTCCCGTCAGGTTTCAAGTTGATTTTAAAATTCTCATGTTACATATAAAGCTCTGCATGGACTGGCTCCCCAGTATTTGACTGAGCTCTTAACATAACCTCCACTCTTCTCAGTCTGGTCTTTCAGTTGTCCCTCAGACTCATTTACACTCCATGGGTGATAGGGCTTTCTCTTTTAATGCACCTAAACTATAGAATTCACTTCCTGCTGATATCAGACATGCACAGACATTAGGTATTTTTAAATATTATCTTATACTTTCTTTTAGGTTAGCTTTTACTTGCCTGCAGAATTAATTGATGTTTGATGGGTTTTTTTTTATGATTTACACATGATTGTGTTTTTTATGTAAAGCACCTTGAGAAGCTACATTTAAAGGCAGTATATAAAATAAAGTTTTTTATTATTATTATTATTATTATTATTATTATGCCTCAACAGGTAAGAGCTGTTTTAGTGGCACAAGGGGGACCTACACAATATTATGCAGGTGGTTTTAATGTTATGGCTGTTCGGTGTATAAGGTGTTAATAGGAACACCTATACACCTGCTTATTTATGCAGTTATCCAATCAGCCAATCATGTGGCAGTAGCACAATACATAAAATCATGAAGATACAGGTCAAGAGCTTCAGTTAATGCTCACATCAAACATCAGAATGAAGAAACAGTGTGGTCACTGTGACTTTAACTGTGGCATGGTTGTTGGTGCCAGATGGGCTGGTTTGAGTATTTCATAAACTGCTGATCTACTGGGATTTTCACACACAATAGTCTACACAGAATGGTGTGAAAAACAAAAAACATTGAGTGAGCAACAGTTCTGTGGGTGGAAATGCCTTGTTGATAAGAGAGGTCAGAGGAAAATGGCCAGATTGGTTCAAACTACCAGGAAGGATATAGTAACTCTTTACCGCCGTGGTGAGCAGAAAAGCATCTCAGCATGCACAAAACATTGAAACTTGTGGTGGATGGGCTACAACTGGGTTCCACCCCTTTCAGCCAAGAACAGGGATCTGAGGCTATCCTGGGCACAGGCTCATCCAAACTGGACTGCTGAAGATTAGAAAAAAGTCAAGTGGTTTTCTTCCAGTCTTAAACTGTACAGTTTCAGTTTCAACATAGGTTATAGCTTCCCCCCAAAAAATTATTTGGGGGAGCCCAGACTAGAGCTGGTCCGGAAGGGCCTTGATCCGGTCGAACTGCCTCTGATTCTCCTGGATTTGTTTGTTCTGGACCAACATACACCGAAGCATGTCTTCTGCATCCAAAGTGGGTCTTCTGTCAGGATTGGAGTTGGATGTGGATGCAAGTGCTGATATGGTTTAATCAGTGCAATACAAAACACACACAAGGTACATGAACAAGAACAACAAGAACTACGTAAATGATGTGAGCTTAACAAATGCAAGACAAAGAGTGCTCCCAGAGACAGAACTTAAATACCCATGCTCATTAGACATAAACATACACCGATCAGCCATAACATTAAAACCACCTGCCTAATTTTGTGTAGGCCCCCCTTGTGCCACCAAAACAGCTCTGAGACATCAAGGCAGGGACTGCACAAGACTCCTGAAGGTGTGCTGTAGTATCTGGCACCAAGACATTAGCAGCAGATCCTCTTTGCCCTATAAGTTGCGAGGTGGGGCTTCCATGGATCAGACTTGTTTGTCCAGCACATCCCACACATGCTCAATCGGATTGAGATCCGGGGAATTTGGAGGCCAAGTCAAGACCTTGAGCTCTTTGTCATGTTCCTCAAACCATTCCTGAGCAATTTTCGCAGTGTGGCAGGGCACATTATCCTACTGAAAGAGGTCACTGCAAATTAGGGAATACCATTACAATGAAGGAGTTTACTTGGTCTGCAACAATGTTTAGGTAGGTGGTACTGTATGTGTCAAAGTAACATCCACATGAATGTCAGGACCCAAGGTTTCCCAGCAAAACATCGTCCAAAGCATCACACTGCCTCCGTCGGCTTGCCTTCTTCCCATAGTGCATCCTGGTGCCATCTCTTCCCCAGGTAAGCAACGCACACGCACCTGGCCGTCCAAATGATGTAAAAGAAAACATGATTCATCAGACCAGGCCACCTTCTTCCATTGCTCCATGGTCCAATTCTGATGCTCACATGCCCATTGTAGGCACTTTCAGCGGTGGACAGGGGTCAGCATGGGCACTCTGACCGGTCTGTGGCTATGAAGCCCCATATACCGCATTCTGTGCTCTGACACCTTTCTATCATAGCCAGACGGGCTAGGCTTCGCTCCCCATGCACATCAATGAGCCTTGGGTGCCCATGACCCTGTCACCAGTTCACAGGTTGTCCTTCTTTGGACCACTTTTGGTAGGTACTAACCACTGCATACCAGGAACACCCCTCCAGACCTGCTGTTTTGGAGATGCTCTGATTCAGTCATCTAGCCATAACAATTTGGTCCTTGTCAAAGTCACTCAGATCCTTATGCTTGCCCGTTTGCTTTCAACACATCAACTTCTGTTCACTTTCTGCATAATATATCCCACCACTTGACAGGCGCCATTGTAACGAGATAATCAATGTTATTCACTTCACCTGAGGTGTGTGTGTATGTATGTGTATATATATATATATATATATATATATACAGTCAGGTCCATAAATATTGGGACAGTGACACAGTTTTGGTAATTTTGCCTCTGTACACCACCACAATGGATTTGAAATGAAGCAATCAAGATGTGACTAAAGTGTAGACTTTCAGCTTTAATTCAATGGCTTCAAGAAAAATACTGCATTAGCCGTTTAGGATTTACAGCCATTTTTTACAGAGTTCCTCCATTTTCACAGGCTCAAAAGTAATGGGACAATTGACTGATAAGCAGTTTCATGGCCAGCTGTGGCCTGCTTCCTCCTTATATCATGATAAATTAAGGAGATAAAAGGTCTGGAGGTGATTCCAAGTGTTGAATTTGCATTTGGTAGCTGTTCATGGGAACTCTCAATATGCCGTCCAAAGAGGTGTTGATGCAAGTGAAGGAGGCCATCATCAGGCTGAAAAACCAAAACAGACATATCAGAGAGATAGCAGAAACTTTAGGAGGGCCAAATCAACAATTTGTTTCATTCTTAAAAAGAAGGAATGCACTGGCGAGCTCAGCAACACCAAAAGGCCTGGGAGACCACAGAAAACAACTAAAGTGGATGATTGCAGAATTCTTTTCTTATTGAAGAACAACCCCTTCACAACATCTAGCCAAGTCAGGAACACTCTGGAGGAGGTAGGCCTATCATTGTCAAAGTCTACAATCAAGAGCCACCTTCATAAATGTAAATACAGACGGTTTACCTCAAGATGCAAACCTCTGGTAACACTCAAGAACACAAAGGCCAGATTAGACTTTGCTAAAAAACCTCTAAAAAAAGCCTGACCAGTTCTGATGCAAGATTAACTTGTACCAGAATGATGGGAAGAGAAAAGTATGGAGAAGGAAAGGAAGGGCTCATGATCCAAAGCATACCACATCATCCGTCAAACATGTGGAGGCAGTGTTATGGCATGGGCATGTTTGGCTGCCAATGGAACTGGGTCACTGGGGTTTATTGATAATGTGACTGTTGATAGAAGTAGCAGGATGAATTCTGAAGTGTACAGAGCTATACTTTCTGCTCAGATTCAGTCAAATGCTGCAAAACTGATAGGACAGCACTTCACAGTACAGATGGATAACAACCCAAAACATACTGTGAAAGCAGCCCAAGAGCTTGGAAATTAAATGTTCTTAAATGGCCGAGTCAGTCACCTGACCTCAACCCAACTGAGCTGCTTTTCACTTACTGAAGACAAATCTGAAGGCAGAATGACCCACAAACAAGCAGCAACTGAAGATGGCTGCAGTAAAGACCTGGCAAATCATCTCAAGAGAGGAAACTCAGCATTTGGTGATGTCCATGGGGTCCAGACTTCAGGTAGTCATTGACTGCAAAGGATTTACCTCCAAGTAATAAAAATAATACTAATATTTATGATTATATTAGTTTGTCCCATTACTTTTGAGCCTGTGAAAATGGAGGAACTCTGTAAAAAATGGCTGTAATTCCTAAACGGTTAATGCAATATTTTTGTTAAACCCCTTGAATTAAAGCTGAAAGTCTACGCTTAAGTCACATCTTGACTGCTTCATTTCAAATCCACTGTGGTGGTGTACAATGGCAAAATTACCAAAACTGTGTCACTGTCCCAATATTTATGGACCTGACTGTATATATATATATATATATATATATATATATATATATATATATATATATATATATATATATGTATGTATGTATTTGTAAAACTTCCATAATACATTGTAGTACAATAGACATGAGGTCTGGCATTTAATCTCATTTCATTTTTGTACCTTCTTGGGATTTAAACCTACATTTAATAATTCAACTGTGATAACATAATCCAAGCATATGGGTAAGCAGTTAAGGGTTAACACTTGAGGTTCTGGCATAAGTACACACTAAAAAAATTATCTTAGCAAGGAAAAATATCTTGAATATAGGCAAATTCTACAACTATAGGCAACTAATACTTCCCTTCATTAGATTAGTTCAGGTTTTAAAC
The DNA here is from genome assembly GCF_027358585.1 of Pangasianodon hypophthalmus. Classification (NCBI taxonomy): domain Eukaryota; kingdom Metazoa; phylum Chordata; class Actinopteri; order Siluriformes; family Pangasiidae; genus Pangasianodon; species Pangasianodon hypophthalmus. The sequence continues at coordinate 5,899,883 of NC_069711.1, forward strand.
AAATATAAGATTATTAAGCCTATTTCTAGATTTTTTAAAATTAATTTCATTATTAAAATTGTCATTCTATTGGCAGATAATTTTGCTTATTTCAATAGAATAAGATGGTTTCAATTTTCAAATTAGTACATGTCTAAATAGGCTTAATGGTCTTATTTGTAATATAATTAATCTCATATTGAGGAATATTAGATTTATTTTTCTTTTATTCAGAATATCTTCACTTGATAAGATACCTTTTTTGCTCTGCAGTCTTGGGACTTGAACCCCTTATGATGCAGTTGCTAGCGTAGAACCAAACCACTGAACTATTTTTGAACAATATTTTTTCATTGACTTGTAAGAGGGCACCAAAAGCATAAATTTAGAAACCAACTGTTCCAATATTCCAATATTATATATACAGTATGCAAAAAAGGGGTTGGATAATACTTAGGTAATTGCACTTCACATAAAAACAAAATACTGAATTCACCATGAAATATAAAGTATTATATTGAGTTCGATTAACATTAAGTTTGGAAAATCGATTAGTAAAGTTTCTAGTGTGCCTTAGTATTCACTTCAACAGGGTTACTACACATTACCTAAGCAGCAATTCAAATTGTATTGCATGACATAGCAGATTGTTTTCCTTATGACTTAGTGGACTAGCTAGTCATACAGGAACTGGCCTGATGAACCTGTGCTCTTTTCAGCTCGTTTCATCAGTTAAAAATGTTTAAATGTAGATCATTTTTTTTCTTTCACTGAAGTAGAATTTTGCTTTCATTCCTCTTTTAATTTGTTTGACACAGAACCCATAGTTTCACTTAAGTACAGTTTCTCTGTACTTTTTTCACCCCTAGCCAAGAATGCCACATATCAACTATCATTAAGATCAGTGTTAGCTATTATAGATCAACCACTCTAATTTACCGGTATGGATTACCTTTGTTGTTTAAGTAATAGATGATGAAACATGGTGGCATGCTTGCATGAAAGTGTTATATCTTATTTGAAATTGTATACATACCAACATGATTAGAAATAACAATGAAATGACAAGCTTTTATTTGGTCATAATATTCTATTAAGTTTAAGCTCCAAGAGATATCAGAATTTAGTTTCATAATTGCTTTTAAAAGAAATAATTAAAACATTCAGTCTTGTTTTTTATGACCTGATTTTCCTTTAGTGTGGTCTGGGGCACCAAAGCTGAGAAATGTTATGATGTTGTGGGACGAGTGCTGTGGAAGTACCCCAGCATTTTGTTGCACTGCTAAATCTTTTCTCAGGATGCTACGCAGGCGGTTCATTCACAAAGTGAAAGCTAAGTTGCCAGGCCAGGCGGATACAGGTTTCTATTCTATTCTATTCTATTCTATTCTATTCTATTCTATTCTATTCTATAGAATTAATTTAGAATTCATTCTCCAACATCTTTCTCCCAGTCTTTGCTCAGTTGTTGCAGCAGGTGCAGTCCTGCTCTATGATGGTCCCACTAGCAGCGTGCACAACAGATCTGGTGACTTTGTTTCAGTTACATGTCTACCTCAGCCACTGGAAGGTCACCAACTTTGGAGAGCATATCTCTCACATGTCCAGAGAAGGTAAGTGCACAATGTTGCTCAACAGCAAATTGTTTCTACAGATAATCTAGGCAGAACTATAAATTTTGATGTGCCTTTGGAGAAACAAGATATGCCAGAACTAAATCAGAAAATAATGTGTTGAACAACCAAATTAAACTTTCATTGAGGTCCAAACCTTAAGTACTAGCGTTATGCTATTGGTAATGCTAATGTTAACTGCCTAAACAACATCAACAACCTGTTTAGCAAAGTGTGACAAGAAAATTTGACTTCATTTGTTAGATTCACATTGTTTGATTGAGATTCATTGTTAGTATAATGTAAAATTATTTTGAAATAACTGCTACAGTGTATGCATATAGCAAATTACTAGCACATTGGAATATTGTAATCAGGTCTAAGTCTAAAATAATCTGTGCACCTTTTGTGCTGTACAATGGGAATAAACAATGAGATTTGCTCATCAATACAAACAAGCTGACCATTGGTACTACACACTAAGCTGGGAAAATTTGATAGGTTAGTGAAAACTCTGATAAGTCTGTAATATGCCAATTTACTCTGAATTTGGCTAATATTATTTTTATGAACACGAAAAAAAGCAACAAGGGGTTCTGACAACTGCAAGTGGCACAGACCCAACAGGGCACACCAGTGGCTACTCCAGTCATTTCTATATTAGATTATTACAGAAATTGGCATAAAACCACAATTGAACTTTAATAATGATTTGCACAATAATATTTGCACAATAATAATAATTATAATAATAATGATTTGCACAATAATATTTCTATTTCTAAAGAATATTTCTAGAAATCATATTAAAAGTACTAAAGTAGTTTCTAAGAAAGATGGCAGTACAGTGAAGGAAGTCATGGGAAATGACAATGTGTCAAAGATTGATTACCCAGAACACAACTAAACATTTGCAGAATTAAATATCCGTTCCAAAGACTTACAAAGACCATTTCTCCTGACTAGCTTATAAGAAATATAAAAAACAAACATGTTAAAATAAGAATCATAGAACTATAAGATGGCACCAGTCCGATAAATAGAATACTGTAACCAAGGACCAAGGGAAAAGACCAGGATTGGATTCCAAAAAAAGATTTTTTTAGCTGTACATGTTTAAATATAAAGAAACATGATTGGATTTGGATACTTCTACTTCATTCTTTATATTATTTTCGCCGTAAAAAAGTTACAGTTTGTTATGTTCATGCCAGAATCGGTCTAACTACATATCCCAAACTGCCTCACAGCCTACAAACATGACTGCCAGGAACTCCAGTTCCCAACACACATCACTACCTACAGACATGGCAGCCTCAGACTCTATCCTGGTATCTTGGTCTGGACTGTTTTGCTATAATTTTTGGTTTTGAGATTCCACCTGTCTTAGTGTTTACTGTTTGCCTGTTGCCTGACTTGATTGTGGATGGCTGTCTACCAAGGACATCCGGGTCTCACAAGGTTGTACGAAACTCATACAATGCTTCATAGGCCTCTACAAGATCCTGCCATATCAACCACATCTGCAGGATTTTTCTTTTTAGAAAAGAAAGGGGGCAGACTCCGACAGTGCATTGACTACAGAGGTCTCAACCAAATCACAATCAAATATCATTATCCACTGCCACTTATCCCAAAAGCTCTAGAGCAACTCAGAGAAGCCTGTGTATTCACCATACCTGTGGAGCACATACAACCTCATTTGCATCAGACAAGATTCATTGTATGAATGGACGACGGGCCTTTAGCACTACCTCTGGCCACTTCAGGAATTGCATAATGCTTAGGGCCTCTCTTGCACTCCAGCAGTGTTCCAATGCCTTATCAATGATGTTCTCCATGACATGCCAGGGAATTCTTAATTGCCTATATTGACAATATCCTGATCTATTCCCCACTGTTAGAAGCTCACACAGACCACACCAAACAGGTACTGAGGTGGCTGCTCCAAAACCAGTTGTATGTATAAGGTGAAAAATGCGAGTTGCACCAAACCAAGAGTTCGTTTCAGGACTATGTTATTAGTGCCAAGGGAGTCCTCATGGAAGTCAATAAGGTAAATGCTGTCTGAGAATGGCCCACATCCAAAACTGTTAATGAGCTTCAAAAATTCCTTGGCTTTGTGAATTTCTACAAGCAATTCATTCATAATCTCAGCCTCATCACTGCAGCGCTCCCCTCCCTCCTTATCTTGGGCTAAGTACGTGAAGAACTCACTATGTCACTCCGCAACCGAACTAACACCCTTCCTGTGTGTACTGGGTTATCAACTGCCCTTGTTACTTTGGAATACAAACACCACTGACTCACTACTGATAGATGAATGATTTACACATAGTGAATGAGTTTGGGAGAGAACTCATCAAAGACTTGAACAAGTGGCATAAACTTACAAAGAGTTTGCTGACCAACACCGTGGAGAGACTCCAAGTTATGAATCCCCTGATCACGTATGGCTGTCTACCAAGGACATCTGGGTCCTACAAGGTTGTAAGAAATTCACACAACATATCATAGGCCCCTACAAGATCCTGCAGCATATGAATGACATGACTTACAAACTGGAATTACCTCATCATTGCTGCTTAGCACCGTCCTTCCAAGTGTCCTGCCTTAAACCACTCACCCCAGGCCCATTAGTGGAAAATGTTCTACCCACAACACCCCCAGCACCCCTCAGAGACCTGAAAATGGCAGTTCACAGACACTCCCCATCCAATCTGATTGTGCTTTAGGAGTCTGTGCCAGGAAGAATGAAGAATCTGCCCAAATTCAGGTGTACAAAGCTTGTAGAGGCTTACTGAAAAAGACTTGAAGCTGTAATACTGCCAAAGGTGTTTCTAAAAAGTACTGAATAAAGAGTCCTAATATTTACCTAAATGAGAAATTATAGTTTTGATTTTTAATAAATTTGCAAAAAATTCTTTGCTTGGCTATGGGTTATTGTGTGCAGTGTGATGGCCAAAAAAGTAAATTTAATCCATTTTAATTCAAGTCTATAACAAAATAAATTGTGCAAAAACTGAAGTTTTTTTCTCCTCTGTTTATCTGTTTTAGTGTATTTAGTATCATGCCTACAGACCCCAAAGAGGAGGAGTGTTCTCAAGAAGCTGAAGGGAAGGAGGATCTCAGAACTGCAACCAATGGGACAAACCCTCCAGCTCCTAGCCAAGTTACTTACAGATGATAGTCACAAGGTTGCAGTTTCAGCAACCTCCTGCCTCTGTAGGGCCTCAGGCTATAAGTCCTTCAGGTTAAAGGTATGGAATAAGCAACCCACCACATCTTATGTATGTTCCAAATTTGTTTATATTTCAAGGTAAAAATATAAATCTAATTATTTCACTAAAAATACAGACATGCTGCATTTGATCTGTTGACCTTGACAGGCCCTGGTTCATTATACATGGCTGTTGAAAGACAATGACATTCAAGTGCAGCAGCAGGCTTGTTTAGCACTGAAATGCTTAAAGGTAACCATTTTCATTTTCACTGAAGTCAGTGCCAAAATGTTTAATAGGTTATTAAAAATACTAAAAAGATAAAGCCGTCTGATCTGAATGGATGAACTGAATTGTCATTTGACAACAGCAGTGACTACATAATCTATTGCAAATATCTAGAAACTGCACTCACCATTCACTTTAACAAGAACACCTGTACACCTGCTCAATTATGCAGTTATCCATTCAGCCAGTCATGTGGCAGCAGCACAGTGCATAAAATTGTGCAGATACAGGTCAAGAGCTTCAGAACTCATAAAATCACACTTTACAACTGTGGTGAGCAGTAAAGCATCTCAGCATGCACAAAACATGAGTACAACAGCAGTAGACCACACTGGGTTCCACTCCTGTCAGCCAAGAACAGGAATCTGAGGCTATCATGGGCACAGGCTTATCCAAAGTGATTAGCACTGCCAACAACTTCAAATGCTCTTTTCTTGCACAGATGATGAAAACTCCACTTGTCCTGTTATAGAGAAGAATCACTGCAAATCAGTACAAACTTATTCTGACTGATCACCTTTATCTTGTTATGAAATATGTCTATCCTGTTGGGAGTGGTCTGCTAAGGTTATAGTCCTGCTAATTTACTTTGTCATTTATTAATGACTGAGATGATCCACCTACAAATAATGGTTCATAAAAAGCTTAGATTAAGGCTGAGATTGAGAGGAGTAAAGATTAAAATTTGTGATCTATGTCCTAGGCCCTTGAAAGTGCTGAGCAGGTGGCTGAGCTGTGGCACTCCACAGATGAAGAGTTAAGGAACGCAGCCAGAGAGACCATTCTTTCATTTGGTAACCTTTTAACCTGATGCAACAAGTACACCTATTATTATTTAAGAAGAATTACAAACTATACTGATATACAGCATTCTATGCATTCTGATTGAGACCCTCTACTAAGAACGCTAACTGAATTGTAGATATTAGGGCAGAGCATTAATGTATCTCTAAATAGTATTATACAGAATGATGCAGTCATTAATGAATTTTTTCCATTTTAATTTAAATTTATTTTTAAGGCACAAGATTGTGCCATTTTATCTACACTCACCAAACACTTTATTAGGAACACCAGCACACCTACTCGGTTATCTAATCAGTCAACTGCATGGCAGCAGTGCAATGCATAATGAATGAATAATGCAGATACTGGCCAGAAGTTTTGGGTAATGTTCACATCAACCATCAGAATGGGGAAAAAATGTGATCTCAGTAATTTTGCCCGTGGCATGATTTGAGTATTTCTATAACTACTGATCTCCTGGGATTTTCATGTACAACAGTCTCTAAAGTTTACTTGGAATGATGCAATAAAGAAAAAAACATCTAGTGATCGGCAGAATGACAACACAACGAACCTTGAGGTGGATGGGCTGCAACAGCAGAAAACCACTTCGGGTTCCACTTCTGTCCAATAGAACCAATGGAACACCTTTAGGATGTGGTAGGAGGGCACATTCGCATCATGAAAGTGCACCTGAAAAATCTGCAGGAATTGCAGGATGCAATCATGTCAACATGGACCGGAGTTTCAAAGGAATGTTTCCAACATCTTGTGGAATCCATGCCACGAAGAACTGAGGCTGTTTTGAGAGCAAAGAGATGCCCGTGTTCCTAATTAAATGCTCAATGAGTGTATAATACTATAATACTTCTATATTAAAATATTACTATATTTTTATACTATATTTAATATTTTTTTAAAATTAAAAATTTTTAAAATTTTGGAAAATTTATCCTTGGTTAATTAAAAGAGACACGAATTGTAGGAAAGAGTTTAAATAAACATTTATCAAATGAAAAGAGGTTGACATTAGCAACCACAGAACAACAAATTTGTTATTATATTTAATATTAACTATACTGCAATTTTATTACAGGGAAAAAAGGCCACAAAGCCTTCCAGAGAATGGACCAGATCTGCGCTGAGTTACAAGAGGAAATTTACAAAAATTTAAAAACAGAAATCACAGTCTTCTAGTGATTGCATAAATTTGGCTAAGTCTTTTGCTGCTGATCAGAAGACATCAAGAAGTGTAAGCAATTATGGAAAAAAATAAAATAAAAAGTAAAAAACTCCAGTAATATCCCACACAGTAGCAGTTACAGAAAAGAGACCAAAAGCTAGACTTTGCATGCAAAAATATTCAGTATTGAAGTAACTCAAAATGGACTGTAGTCATACAAAGGGCACTGCTTAATAGTGCCTTTGAGTCTTATTTTATTCAGTCCATTTTTGTATAAAACCATTCGAAATATTATAAAAAGCATGATCTATATTTTCACAATAAAACATAGTGCCAATAATTGTAACTAATGTGTTAAAAACCAACCATATACAGACACAGTGTCTGGTTAAAAAAAAAAAAAATATATGTAGATATATATATATGTTAGGATTGAGTACTGTTTTATTCAATATGCTGAAGGAAAAAAGTCACTGTTTTTCTAAGTGCACTGCCACTGGTGGTTGTATTACTACCTACTACTAGCCTCTAATTCATTTAGCCACTGCTGTGGAAGCGCTGTTTTCCAGCAAACTCCTTTCTGCTGACATGCACAGAAAATCCAGACATGTTATTCAATTGCAGAATAAAAAATTCCTGTCACCCAGTCATACAGGATACACGCTATTGTAGTCCAAAATTAAAATTTCCTCTTACCAAGTCATGTTTGGGTGCTTCTTTAAATACATTAAATCTAGTTAAAACGAAGATAAATAAAATGTTATTAGCAGTTGTGTCATAAAGTAATAATTTTTGTTATCAGAAAGTTTTCTTGTTCTGTGTTGTTTGTTGCATTCATAGGCCTGTTGACTATTTTATTTATTTAAATGTTGACTGTTTGCAAAAAAAACATGAATTAAATATTAATTTTACTTGAAGGTGTCATTCTTATATAGCCCAGTGTTTTTTCTCAGCAGTAGTAATTACCATATGACCAGAATTACAGAATACTTTTGGCAAACTTAATCGTTCCTGGACACTGTGACCGGCACCAAAAATCCAAAAATACACTGCTGCAAACAGAACAGAGCAATATTTTTCATTTCAGCAAGCTGCAAACTTCAAACGTGTGTTACTCATGATTAAAAACACATTTGTATTAAGTCACAATTAAATCCTTGGGATTAATTTAGAAATATGTGTCAAAGGTCAAAAGGGCTTTCAAAAAATGAAAAAGTAGTAAGTAAGGAAGCAGATTTTTTGCCTTTATCTATGGAATCAAGTTGTGGCAAACAGCAGTGGCTTGTGACCATAGATTTTGGTGGGGCAGGACAACATAGCCTCAAACAAAATTAGGTCAAGAGGCTGCCACGCTAGACATATGCTATTGGCTACTATATGGTGTATTTTTTTATTAACCCCGTAATCCAGCATACAGTCTAGTAGCTTGATTTGAGTGGTTTTAGATGTACATTTGTACACACGTGCTTGATACAGCAGGTATGTTTCCCATCACAGTGTACAAGGCACACACAGAAGAGGTCATATCATTAACCAGGATTAAAATAGAAATGGTTCTGTATGTCATGCTGATTTTCTTAGTACTCACATATATGTTGATGAATGTCAATTACCTGTAAATTACCAGGCACATGCATGGCACAGCTTATTTGAATTTGGCCATGATGCCCACAAAACTTCATAAAAAAAAAAGCTCGGAGAGCTGAAATGATTAGTAAATGGCAAAAAAAAAAAAAAAAAAAACTTTCTCAGAGATAGAAAAGTAAAAGTTATTTTGAGTCATGTCTATGCAAAAAAAAAAAAAAATTTAGAGAAAAAGAAATTACTCTATATTAATTTCTTGTTTATAGCCGCATGCTTATGGCCGAATCACTGTCATGCTGATATTCAATATAACTGTGCTCTTGCTTATGCGATATGGTTTAATTACTTAACAGTGTAAGGGCACCTTGAAAATTCCAAAATCTGGAGCTAAATTACAGAAAACTTTCATCCTCTGAAAAAACCCTACTGGTCTTTACACATCCTTTCCCTCATAAGCATGACTTTAATCTTCTGTCAGCTGAGCCATTTGTTTATGGCTTATGGCTATGTACAGACAGAGCAGCCCAACCTTCATGTAGACTGTTGGTTTGCTTTCTAGATTTTTAATATTCTTTAATTAATGCCAATAATATAAAATAACTGGGTTTCACAAAATTTTCTTAATGGTATTCTTAGTCCCTGACATAGTGAACTAACATTAGGGTATGTTTTTGATAGAGACAACAAAGCACTTCAGTAAATCACTCTAGATAAAGGCTGTAAATGTAAATAAATAAGCAATTTAAACTTTATATATATATATATATATATATATATATATATATATATATATATATATATATATATATATATATATATATATATACTGTATATATATATATATATATATATATATATAAGTGCAGTAATCCATGCAAATTATATGATTTGAAGTCGATCAAGTCAAGAATTATGTTAGCTTGTCAGTTAATCTTTTGCATAAATTTAGACATACTCAGGAGCAGGACTTTTTTTTTTTTTTTTTTTTTTACAGGATTTTCATGAATACCAAATTTCTTGTGTAAATACTCCTACGAATGATTTACAAATAACCAGCTTCATAAATGAGGCCCAAAGGAAAATAAAATTTTCCTTTGTTTGCACAAATTTATTTGCTTTAATTCAGATTATTTGATATGAAACATGATCTTAGTGGCCACGGATTATTTTTTTATCTAGCCCAATGTGGGCTAAATACCACAACCTTGGCCAACCCTCATTAACTGTCCTATTTTCTGCTTCTCCCCTGAGCATGGAGCAACGTTATTCCTTCCTAAGTGAGCCTTTATTAGCTCTTGTTGCAATTCCCGTTTTTGACCACTAGGTGCAATAATAATTTTATAGGGCTAAATAGGGCAGTGAACATACTTCCTCTCAATCTAGAAATGCGAGCAAATCAAATTTCTGTGAAATACAAGTATTTTTAAAAATCACTGGTCACTCAAAAGAGGTAATAAATATTTCAACAGAATTTAAAATGTATTGAGTTGTGAACGAGAACTGAAGATTAACATTTGGCGAATGGCTGATATACAGTATATTTTAAAGCTCTGTCCCACCTGCCCCTATGGATGAGCCACCATTGGTAACATAAAAAAGTAAATATTGCAAAAATGATGCTTGCAAAAAATATTTAGATATTGCAAACAAAAACCATGAACTGAGAAATAAATATCCCTTTCAAACACTTTTTTGTTACTAATTATTTATCCTATTTAAATTTGCATTTCTGAATTAAGTACCTCTCAAGTTGCATATATTATTTTGCTATACTTTTCTCCTTTTGTGTCTGTTTTATTGTGCCTTTGACTTTTGTCCACTCTTTGATGTAGGGGTTGGCATGTGAGGTGCAGTGCATGTGAGGGGGTAGAGGCTAATTCCTAGACACAGCTGTGGGATGTGGGAAAATTGGAGGCACAGTGGTGGGGCAATTGTAGCAAACAGCCGGCAGTAGTAGTATATAGTAAGTAGTATAGAAGTATTTTGAATGAGGTCACTCAGCAGTGTTAGGAGGGTTTAGCTACAGGCTAAGGAGGTTGTGGGGGCTGTGGGACTGAACCAGAGCACCAACAAAGGACCAACTCAGTGCTGATATGAGGGAATGACAGGAAAATCCACTCTGGCCGCTGTATGCACGTTAGCAGAGTCCAGCAAACTTTGCAAGCTCAGAGTGCAGTATGGAGAGGTATGACCACTCAACCACACTAGGCCCACAGCTCACAGATGTTGGAAAATGAGAAAAACTCAGAACATCAAGGGAAGAGACACACCCAGCAATGGACTCAGATGTGACTGCTGTATTGAACAACAGAACAGTTCCTAAATAACACATGGACAGTCCAGCAGTGATAGATTAGCAAGACTAGCAAACTAAAAACCTTTATTCTTCTTATTCTTCCTTTTGTATGGCAGCATATCTTTTGTCATAACATTACATTATATAAAATTGAAATTAAATAATGAATGAGAGGTTTTTTTTGAAAGTTTGAATTTAAGGGTATTTACATCATTTACATACACATTTTTTATATTTTTTAGGGACCAAAAGTAATTGGACAAACTAACAATCATAAATTAAATTGTCATTTTAAATACTTGGTTGCAAATCCGCTGGAGTAAATAGAGACATCACCAGGTGCTGAGTGTCTTCCCTGATGCTCTGCCAGGCCTTTACTTGCAGCTGTCTTCGGTTCTTGGTTGTTCTTTGGAGTGTTTTGCATTGATAACACTTTTTCTGAGGTCCTCAGAGATCTCCTTTGATTGAGGCATGGCACACGTCCATAAACCTGTGTGGTGAAGACCAGACCTTGATAGAGAAAACCTAAGTTTATGTTCTTGAAACATGGGAGGCCCTGTTCAACTCACGCCTGTTTGCCATCCCCTTGATCGAAACCCTTTAATTACCCCTTTAAATTAACTTACTCCTAGAGCATCACATACATTTGGGTCCATAAATATTTAGACGGTGACAATTTTCATAATTTTGCCACCATCACTGTACACCACCACAAAGGATTTGACATGAAGCAATCAAGATGTGACTGAAGTGTAGAATTTCAGCTTTCTTTCAAGGGGTTTAACAAAAATATTGCATCAACCGTTTAGGAATCACAGCCATTTTTTACAGAGTCCCTCCATTTTCACAGGCTCAAAAGTAATTGCACAATTGACTGATAAGCAGTTTCATGGAAGGTGTGGCCTGTTTCCTCATTATTTCATGACAAATTAAGGAGATAAAAGATCTGGAGTTGATTGCAAGAGTTAAATCTGCATTTGGTAGCTGTTCATGGGAACTCGCAATATGCGGTCCAAAGAGGTGTCAATGCAAATGAAGGAGGACATCATTAAGCTGAAAAGACAAAACATTTCATAGAGATAGCAGAAACATTGGGAACGGCCAAATCAACAATATGATACATTCTTAAAAGGAAGGAAAGCACTGGCGAGCTCATCAACACCAAAAGGCCTGGAAGACCACATAAGACAACTAAAGTGGATGAACGCAGAATGCTTTCCTTGGTGAAGGAAAGAACCCCTTCCCCACATCCAGCCAAGTCAAGAACACTCCCAAGGAGGTAGGCGTATCATTGTCATAGTCTACAATCAAAAGACGTCTTCATGAATGTAAATACAAGACGCAAACCACTGGCAACACTCAAGAACAGAAAGGGCAGATTAGACGTTGCTAGAAAACATCCAAAAGCCTGCCCAGTTCTGGAACAAGATTCTTTGGACAAATGAAACCAAGACTAACTTGTACCAGAATGATGGAACAACAAGAATATGGAGAAAGAAAGGTAGGGCTCATGATCCAAAGCATATCACATCATCTGTCAAACATGCTGGAGGCAGTGTTCTGGCATGGGCATGCATGATTGCCAGTGGAACTGGGTCACTAGTGTTTACTGATGATGTGACTGCTGATGGAAGTAGCAATATACTCTCTGCTCACATTCAGCCAAATGCTACAAAACTGATAGGAGAGCGTGTCATGGTACAGATAATGACCCGAAACATATCACAAAAGCAATCCAAGAGCTTCTTAAGGCAAAGAAATGGAATGTTCTTAAATAGCCGAGTCAGTCACCTGACCTCAACCCAACTGAGCTGCTTTTCAGAAAACTGAAGACAAAACTGAAGGCAGAAAGACCCACAAACAAGCAGCAGCTGAAGGAGGCTGCAGTAAAAGCCTGGCAAAGCATCTCAAGGGAGAAACTCAGCATTTGGTGATGTCCATGGTTTAAAGACTTCAGGCAGTCATTGACTACAAAAGGATTTGTATCAAAGTATTAAAAATATATGTATATTTTTAAAGTATAACTGTTATTTATGTATAATTGTTAGTTTGTCCAATTACTTTTGAGCCTGTGAAAATGGAAGGACTATGTTAAAAAAAGGCTGTAATTCCTAAACGGTTAATGCAATATTTTTGTTAAACCCCTTGAATTAAAGCTGAAAGTCTACACTTCAATTACATCTTGATTCCTTCATCAAATTCACTGTGGTGGTGTACAGAGACAAAATTACAAATATTGTCACTGTCCAAATACTTATGGACCAAACTGTATTTTTTCTTGACAAAGATATCTAATGTTGGATAATTTTGCTCAATAAATAAATTTGAAAACTATAATGTTTTTGCATCATTTGTTTAATTGGTTTGTCTATCTAGTTTTAGGACTTAGATGAAGATCTGATCACATTTCAGGTCAAATTTATGCAGAAATTCAGAAAATCATAAAGGGTTACTAGCAGCACTGTATATCAGTTTACAGGGTGTCCCAAAAGTCTCCACACATAGGGGAAATGAACACTTTCTAGCAAAATGTCTTCCAAATTTTTTCATACTTTGTTTTATATATGTATATGTATGTATATACACTGCCTGGCCAAAAAGAAGTCGCACAATCTAATATTTTGTTGCACTGCATTTAGCTTTGATTACGGCACACATTCGTCCTGGCATTGTTTCAGCATCCTTATGCAACTTCACAACATTTATTTCCATCCAGAGTTGCATTAATTTTTGGCTGAGATCTTGCATTGAGGACAGGAGAGTCTAACCACTCCGTAAAGTCTTCTCCAGCACATCCCAAAGACTTTCAATGGGGTTAAAGTCAGGACTCTGTGGTGGTCAATTCATGTGTGAAAATGATTCCTCATGCTCCCTGAACGACTCTTTCACAAGTTAAGCCTGATGAATCTTAGCATTTTCACCTGGAATATGCCTGTGCCATCAGGGAAGATAAAGTCCATTGACGGGATAACCTGGTCATTCAGTACATTCAGGTGCTCAGCTGACTTCATTTTATTGCCGCACAATGAGGCTGAGCCTAGACCTGTCCAGCTGATGCAACCCCAGATCACAACACTGCCTCCAGAGGCTTGTACAGTAGGCACTATACATGACGGGTGAATCACTTCATGCATTTCCCTTCTTACTCTGACACGCCCATTGCTTTGGAATAGGGTAAATCTGATTTTATCAGACCACATGACCTTTTTCCATTGCTCCACAGTCCAGTCTTTGTGCTCTCTAGCAAATTGAAATCATTTTTTCTGATTAGTCTCACTAACAAATGGCTTTCTTGTGGCCACACAGCTGTTTAGTCCCAATCGTGTAAGTTCTCATCACATTGTGTGTGTGGAAATGCTCTTACTTTCACTGTTAAACATAGCCGTGAGTTCTCCTGTCGATTTTTTTACGATGTGACATCACCAAGCATTTTAAAGATCTCTGATCACGATCATTCAAGATTTTTTTCCGACTACATTTCTGCTGAAAGTTGACGGTTCACCACTATAGTCTTTAATAATGCACTGGACATTTCATAACCCAGTTCCAGTGATTTCAGCAATCTCCTTAGTTATTTTCTTTGCTTGATGCAGGCCAACAACTTTCCCCTTCAGTTACATCTTTTCCATGACCACCGGATACGTAATCTGCCATGGTTGTTTAAGAAATGAGAAGCTACACACTGCATCAGTTAAGGTTAAAAGAATTGTTGCCAGCTGAAACATATTAATCATTGCAGTAATGATCCAATCATAGGCTCTTAAGTATTTGCTTATTTAAACCCAAACAGCAACCTTTTTTTTTTGGCCAGGCAGTGTATATATGTATGTATATATATTTACATGTATTGAAATGTAATGAAAGCATTCTCATGGCTAGATCAGGACTCATGAAAATCTGGTGTGCTGATGCTTATTTACATCCAGATAGATTAACAGTAATGTTAACCTATTTGTTCCAAATTGCCAGTGATACTGTCAGCTTTTTGTAGCATCATTCTCAGGCCTTCTGGAAGATGAGTAAAATGAGTAGGAATCACCAATGGCGACACAAATAAGGGGCAGGGGAGGTTCCATGCCCCCTCATTTGAGCTTTAAACACATACACACATTATGGTCATTAGAACGCTATTTTCAGGTATGTATATATTTGTGTGTATTGCTGTAATAACAAAGGATACAACACATCTTGCAGCAGCTCGCTTCTGTACACTGAATTAAATTGGCTTTGTGCACTTTTCCAGAATGTTCAAAAAGCATCCTTCAGTCATTCATGAAATAACACACACTTTCAGTTTTTTTTTTTTTTTTTTTTTTTTGGTAGATGTAGAGGTTGCGGTCGCATCATTTCATCTCCAAAACTGTCTTCACCAGGAGTTTGCAAGTTGTAATGATAAAGGAAATTCAGAACTGTGCAATCCCACATGCTAGTTTAATTCCCTGTTATAGCTTAATGAAGGGTATTGGTATAAAGTTTCCTTTTATATTTTCCTATGTTGCATCATGATGTTTGTATAAATAAATTGATGGTCCAAGAATGTGATCGTATCATCATGTGCAAAGGAAGGATTAGAAACTCAGGTGTTCTGCATTCTTTCACAGTCATGCAAATATTTTATTAGATGCCTTAAAAACTGTATGAGAGCTCAATTATCCACAACCACCTCCCACAGATATGAATCTGTAGCAAGTTGGCCTTTTGCTTGAGCAATGACAACAAGCTTGAATCACAAGCCAAAAGCATGCAACGCCTCCCATGGTGCCTGCTATTCTGTATGAGAAAGCATTAACGATTATGAGCAGAATCATTCCACTCTGCTTGGGCATAATATTTTGATAACCGTTTGTTAACCGATTTGTTACATTAGAACTGGAATGTTTCAGAATGCCAGAGGATTTAAGTGTGCTTTGGTTTAACTAAAAAAAAAAAAAAAAAAAAAAAAAATGCAGTGTACTTGTTCATAATTTGGTCAAACAAAAATAAATCTACATAATGCATGTAGACATTTTCATGTTTTGGGTGTGTTGACTGAGTAGGATTTCAGTGACAGTGAACAAACATATGGTCAAACCCAAACTCCAGGTGTCCCCTTCCTGTGCCACTCTTGCCGTTGTTCCAGCATCTATAGAACTCAGAAAATTTGCGCATTATGAACTTTATTGAATTAAAAGCTGCAACAGCATTTGAACAAACTGAGCTGCACACAAGTACAACTCATTACTTTCAATACTCCTGAGCTCCAGTAAGCTCAGTTTGGACATTCACCACCACTGAAGTCACCTCAGACCCTGGGATTTAAACTGATTGACACAAGAACAGAAATTTATATGATAAAACTCGTACATGCTCACACATCAGAATCTTTCAGCAACTAATGAATTAAAGGAAAGTTGGACTGAAAGATTAAAACAGAAGAACCCTATAAGCCATGGACCAAAATTTGTGCCCTCTTTGCAGAATGGAAAATAAAGTAACAGCAAGAGGTTAGTTTGTGATTAATTAAAGTATGACTTCAGTGAGGCTCTCATCTTCTGCAAATTTCTCAGCATTTCTCATTAGATATTTGTTCATTTGTTCGTTTGTCCAAGAAGCATTACGGAGGATTTCTTGAGGATCTGGAGTCTAGGTGCCCACAATGTTGGGATCATGTGCGGAGTCTGGCAGTGGAGAGTCATGGCAGTGGTAAAGGAAGCAATTCCCCCAGCAGCTGTAGCAAATGAGGAACAATGCTGCGAGGAACACTAAGGCACAAATGGTGCATGGCTTCCTTTCCAACAGGAAGCTAAGCAAGTAGAAGCCCATGAACATAGAATGGTTGAACCACAGAGCTGGGTTCAGCGGCTTTGGGATCAGCAGGACCGGAAGTAACCACTGGAGGCAGTACATTGTCTCTTTGTAGTTGCTGGAAGTGGTCAAGTTTCAAAACAGATATCCAGAGTGATGGGTGGTTGTGTTGTACAACCACCAACTGCTGGTGGAGCTCAGCTTTGTAGTCCAGATATTACGTCAGGCCTTGAAAAGAATAAGAAGACATTTAAAAAAAATGCATCAATTTTTTTTTTTTTTAATGTTAATTATGTAATAGTCATAGATATTATGAATGTATGACAGTATACAATAAAATCTAGTTCTACTTGCACAATGCATCGAAACTTCAGTACTTTTTGATTCTAAACAGTTAGATTCCAAAAATGTCAGTACTTTCAGTTCTTATTTCAATAAGGAAAATGTCTTTTCCTTTCAACAGTAAATTTGAGCATGCGTGCTTAAAGACTAATGTTAGTCTATGGTCAGAAATATGATGTTAGCAAAAGTAAACTAACCTTAACTGAGCGTGTTTAGAAGTCATAAAAATTGACCAAGCATGGAGAACTCAGGGCCGCGCTTAATATATCACTAGATAATTATAGAAATTAGACTAGTTTAAAACATCCAGAATACATTTCCACTGTTCACCGATCTGTCCTTTGCCTTGGTTTGTATCACTTTCTCACTGCAGTTGAATCACGCTAGAGTTTGACTGGAAACAGACTGACACCACCTCGCTCGGATAGTCTTGGACATTCAGACTTGATAACTGGTAAAGCTCCATTTTTGTCATAGTTTTTTCATTTTTGTCATGAACATTTGTGATACAAAAATTGGTATTTGTATGAAAGTCAAAATTCAGGTATTGTGACTACTGTAATTCTACTGTTAATGTGTAATGTATATACCAGTTGTCTCCACAAAAAAAAAAAAAAAAAAAAAAAAAAAACACAAATCCTATTACCTTATCATGCTCAGAAGGTCACACAAATTTGACAATCACAGAGTGCAAGATACTACCAAAATACTCATATGTATATACTAATATGAAAGAGGATTGAGAGACCTTTGTGTGCAGGCAAACTGCAATTTCTAATCACTTCCTACACCTTATCTCAGATTGGGCTGAAGGTTCATATTCCAAACAGGACAATGACCCTAAGCACAAAGCTAAGATGAAGGAGTGGCTTAGGGACAGCTCTGTGAATGTCTTTGAGCTGCCCAGCCAGAGCCCAGACTTGAACCCAATCAAACTCAATCTCTGGATAGACCTGAAAATGGCTGTCCACCAATGGTCCCCATCCAACCTGACAGAGCTTGAGAGGATCTGCAGAGAAGAATGGAAGAAAATCCCCAAATCCAGGTGCGCAAAGCTTGTCGCATCATACCCAAAAAGACTTGAGGCTGAAATTGCTGCCAAAGGTGCTTCAACTAAGTACTGAGTTAGGGGTCTGAATACTTACACAAATATCACAAATCTGGTTTTTGCTTTGTCATTATGGGGTATGGAGTGTAAAAAAATAAAGCATTTTAGCAAAAGGCTGCAACATAAAAAGTGAAGAAAAAAAAAATGAAGGGGTCTGAATACTTTCTGAATGCACTGTAAATGATAAAACTGATGATAGCCTAATGGTAAAAACCAAACTCTAATGTGCAGCATTAAGTCTGCCTTCCTAACATGACTTTAAAATGTTATAGTTGAGCATGGTTTATAATGTGAATTTTATAGTAGTCCCCCTTTTTATGGACTAATCAAAAACTGAATGTTACAATGCAGTCATACACACAGGCTTACACGATGGACATTTTCACACTGCAGTACTAAAGATATAAATATTTTACACAGGCATGACGTAGTAAACTCCGGTTGTATGTATGTTACACAACATAGCTAAAGCAAACCGTGAAGCAAAACACTTGTCTAATACTGAAACCATGAACTGATTCCACACGATGGACATTTTCACAGTCAATCTGAAGAAGAACGTCAGCAAAAACAACATGGTTGCCAGTCATTCCATTTATATGTCAAATGGTTCATCTGCTATTTTTATTGAGAGTTTAAAAAAACTTATCTTTTGGTGTATTTTTTCATGTGATAATACTAGCTACTAGCAAAACTCCAATGTTAAAGTGTGAAGGTTGGCAGGTCTGTTTAAATAAAAATATAAATATCATGTGTAAATATACACACTCTTTATACATACACATGTAGTGGTTGACTGATATGTTTTTTGTTTTTTCTTTTTTCAGTCAACATTTACCGAGTAGGGAGGCTGATACCCAATTCTTCCCCCGGGCATGACAGAACAATATAACAAGTGAAAATACCATATTTTAATACACACACACACACACACACACACACACACACACACACACACAGAGAGATCAGCCATAACATTAAAACCACCTGCATAATATTGTGTTGGTCCCCCTTGTGTCACCAAAACAGCTCTGACCCATCGAGGCATGGACTCCACAAGACCTCTGAAGGTGTGCTGTGGTATCTGGCACCATGGGTTGGATTTGTTTGTCCAGCACATCCCACAGATGCTCAATTGAACTGAGATCTGGGAAATTTGGAGGCCAAGTCAACACCTCGAACTCTTCGTCATGTTCCTCAAACCATTCCTGAACAATTTTTGCAGTGTGGCAGGGTGTATTATCCTGCTGAAAGAGGCCACTGCCATTAGGGAATACGGTTGCCATGAAGGGGTGTACTGGGTCTGCAACAATGTTTAGGTAGGTGGTACGTGTCAAAGTAACATCCACATGAATGCCAGGACCCAAGGTTTCCCAGTAGAGCATTGCCCAGAGCATCACATTGCCTCCGGGTCAGAATAGGCACTCTGACAGGTCTGTGGCTACGCAGCCCCATACACAGAAAGCTGTGATGAAGTGTGTGTTCTTACACCTTTCTATCATAGCCAGCAATAACCTTTTCAGCAGTTTGTGCTACAGTAGCTTTTCTGTGGGATTGGACAGACGGGCTAGCCTTCGCTCCCCTCAAGCATCAATGAGCCTTGAGCACTCATGACCCTGTAGCCAGTTCACCGGTTATCCTTCCTTGGACCACTTCTGGTAGGTACTAACCACTGCATACCGGAACACCCCACAAGACCTGCCTTTTTGGAGATGCTCTGACCCAGTCGTCTAGCCACACAATTTGGCCCTTGTCAAAGTCACTCAGATTCTTACGCTTGCCCATTTTTCCTGCTTCGAACACATCAAATTTGAGAACCAACTGTTTACTTGCTGCTTAATATATCCCACCCCTTGACAGGTGCCATTGTAACAAGATAAACAGTTATTCACTTCACCAGTCAATGGTTTTAATGTTATAGCTGATTGTTGTATATACATTGAACATTTATTTTGCATATTCCCTGGAGAACACTTGAAAGAGAAAGAGAAAAACCTGTTGAATGAATCTAAGGATTATGGTCGACCATTCACAGTGCATACACATCGAAGCACATTCACAGAGTGCAAAATCAGTAACGATAAACCCATTAAAAACCCATTAGTTAAAATGACAGACATTACTAGTTTTTGTCTCCTATGAAACAGAAAGAAAACTTTTAGCATAATGCTACTGACCAACTTGATTGGCATCCTTTGCAATGCAACTAGTGTACACGCAGGTCATGCAATGTTGATGTTGACACAGCAACCTATATCATTCAGCCCTAATCTACAGCAAGCCTGCAATGTGTTATGCAAATATGTAGCGTGCAGTAAGCAAAGCATTATGCTTTTGTTGCGTTTGTATTGTTAGCGATCTTTGCTTAGAATCTTTCTCAGTAAATGACAGAAATCAGACAAATTTGCGGCAGGTGGGGACGGTGCTTAGCAGGATTCTGCAGCAGAAGGCTGGTGTATGGGAGGAGCTGCTTAACAGGGCACACATGACACTGTTATAGAAACATGATTATTGTGATTAAATTAACATGAATATTACTTTTTCTCTATTAGTGAGCAGAGTTTGTGTGTGAGACTTCAAGGCAGAAGTAAAGGGCAGCTGGAAAGCAGCCAAGCTTTCCATTCATTTAAAGTGCTTTTTACTTTTTCTTACCCCCACCTTCTTTCTGATCCTGATGTAATGTGCCAAGGGCATGTGCTCATAATTATGCTGATGTGTGATATCACCCTGAGTCTGGTGGGTTCCTGATTACCATTCAGTTGTCATTGCCTCTCACACACAAGCTCAGATCACTACATGAGAGAGGAGCAACACATATGCATCAGGTGTGCCCCAATAATCAGCTTCTCCCCATACATCACCCTCCTGCCTGCTGCAGACTCCCACTAAACCATGCAACAAAATTGTATAGAGGCTAGTAAATACTGCTTATAAATAGTGGCTAATAGATTAATTAATTCTTTAATTAAGGTAAATGTAAGTTAATTTAAGACTGAGGAATTCAGCCTTATCATGCGTTCTCTGGGAACTCCAATGCCAATGTTTTGTCAGGCATTTTATTGCATTTGAAGCAATGACTATATACACAGCCAACTTTATTGGGAACACCTGTACACCAGCACATTCATGCAGTTATCTAATTAGCCATCAACTAATCTAATCAAAAAAACAAACAACATCTGAAGGCTGAAACACCTTGTTGATGAGAGAGATCAGAGAAGAATGACCAGACTGGCCTGAGCTGACAGAAGTCTTTAGTAACTCAAATAAGCACTCTTTACAACCATGGTGAGCAGAAAAGCATCTCAGAACACATAACACATCGAATCTTGAGGTGGATGGGCTACAACAGACAAAATTTATAAAAGGACAAGACAAAAACTTAACAGGGAGGCTGCCAGTAGACCTACGGCAACATTAAAGGAGCTGCAGGAATATCTGACAAGTATTCTCCCCCTCTAATTTCTTTTTTTTTCTCATTTTGCATGTTTTCTTCATTTTCAGCGCATTGGCCCCCTGTTGGTTCTGTGCATGTTGCCAGTTTAATGCATTCATTTTCTGCATTTGCATGTGATTTCTGCGTACGCACATGTTTCCTGCGTTTACAGCACACTGGCCGCTGTTGGCCACCGTACCATTCTGTATAAACTCTAGAAACTGTTACACATGAACATCCCAGGAGCTCAGCACTTTCGGAAACACTCAAACCAGCCTGTCTGACACCAAAAACCATGTCATGGTAAAAGCCACAGAGATCGCATTTTACCCCATTATGATTTTTGTGAACATTAACTGCTGCCACATGATTGGCTGATTGAATAACTGCATGAATGAGCAGGTGTACAGGCATTACTGGGGTTGCTGTAATTTCAATAATTACTGGTGTAACAGCACTCTGCCAACACAGGCTGCTGTCCTGTACCTCTGCTTTTACTGGGATGGAACAAGAGCAATGGCACAGAACTTTCTTGGCTGGCAGTGGTGGCTCAGCAGTTAAGGCTCTGGGTTACTGATCAGAAGGTCAAGGATTCAACCTCCAGCACTGCCAAGCTGCCACTGCTGGGCCCTTGAGCAAGGCCCTTAACCGTGCTCCATGATACGCTCTGCCGTATCATTGCTGACCCTGTGCTCTGACCCCAGCTTCCTAACAAGCTTGGATATGTGAAGATAAGAATTTCACTGTGCTATAATGTACAGGCGACAAATAAAGTAACCAAAATATTACTCCTGCTGTGAAATAAGCAGAAAGTGCAATTCTCCTTCCACCTGAATGTCACTAAAACATTCTGGAGTATTTTTTCTCTTATTGAGTATTTTGTGTTTCACTGTGTCTCATGCAACTGTCAAATCTGTGAGACGCATTGAAAATGAGGAGATGATTACACAGAAAATAAGTTTTTCACCCTTTTATTGAGAGGGTTCACCACCTTCCAGTGCTTAACGACGCCATCTACAGGGCGCAAGGCGGAAGTGCTGTAGCTTTAAGGTGGAACCAAAACTCACAATCAGAAACCAACTTCAGCCTCGTTCTCAAAACGGCATCTCTGTCAGCGACTGACTAGCTCACAGCAGAGTTAGCAAACAATGTTTTAGTCATTATTACACAGAATGTGTAAGTGTACTACAGTGTGTATTTTAAGAAACTCCCCAATGTCGTGCTATATTTAGCCACTGGCCTTGCATTTAAGTTAACTTGCTAGCTAGTTAGCAACCTGGACGTTTATCTTTAGCGTTAATCTAAACCATCAAACAAGTTAAGTGTCACTGGCTAACCTAGCATTCATGACCGAAGCGCACATCGTTTGGTGTATATATATATATATACATACAGACTACAAATAAACACCAGAGACTCAAATAAACATAGTTATGAACAGCCTAACGTTTCACTGACTAGCTTGCGGAACCGAAACAGTTAACCAGGTTAATATTAGCTAATTGGCTAACTGTAAACCAGCCTACAATATCAGTAGCCTAACTTAATAACTCAAGTATGCAGTGTAGTTAGGAATTTCACGAATGATTTGCGGTTATTTTTCTGTGTTCCCTACAGTTAATGACAGCAATGGCCTCAATATGTCGTCTAGCTTCGGACACTCAGGCACCCGAGTTCTACCATGTTACATCGGGAGCACACGACTAGCTAACGTTAAACGTAATCTGACGACCCAGGGGAAACAAAACTATCAATACATATATGAAACAATTTACCTAATTATTTTAAAACATACCTGACATTCTTCGTACTGAACAGCGTGCTCTCACCCACACGAACTCCACTGCTCCTCACATAGGGCTGTTTAGTTTTAGCGAGCAGTCAAGGACCCCAACAGCCGCGTGCCCTACAAAATGCCTGATTATAATTCTCTCCATCATACACGTAATCGCTGCGGTTCATGCTGAAGTGATCGGCTCTGCGCAGCTGGAGGAAGAGGAGGAGGAGGAAGAGGAAGAGGATGAGGAAGAGGAGGAGGAAGAGGAAGAAGAGGAAGAGGAAGAGCACCCACAGCAGCCATTATTTCTGAAAATAGTAGTCTCAAGCAGTTGACTACCTACTCTGCCATTTAACTGCTTGAGAGCAAAGTTATAGCAGTAAGAACACGCGAATTTCGACTCATACTGATTTATGAAGGTGGTCAAGAATGCCTAAGCTGCCCTGTTTTTTCTTTTAATTATTTTTAGTGGGATTTCAGCTGAACCTAACATAGCTACACAGGAGTCACCCAACATTACCTACATTTTAATGTGGTTCAGCCAAAGCATTTTCTTATCTGTCTAAGTGAAAAAAAATGTATCTATTTGATTTGTTATGTAAAGCAGACCATTCAAACAGTTTTAAAGCTTTGTATAGACGGTGTTTACAGACCTGTCTAGGAGCAACATTGCTAATTCCTTGTTTAGCTTCATCCCCTTCTCCCGTTATAAATTAATCA
This sequence comes from Pangasianodon hypophthalmus, assembly GCF_027358585.1. Taxonomy (NCBI): domain Eukaryota; kingdom Metazoa; phylum Chordata; class Actinopteri; order Siluriformes; family Pangasiidae; genus Pangasianodon; species Pangasianodon hypophthalmus. Next base: position 5,924,000 of record NC_069711.1, read on the forward strand.
ATCTTGGAAAAGCCCTGGCAGTATTTATTCTGATTTTATTGACAATATTTATTTGGCTGCACTGGGAGCTTACAGGCTTCTGCCATGTTTTTTAATCTCTGAACCGAGGTGGGGGCAGAGTGAAGGGAATTAGGGAGTGTCTAAAAATGACCGAGAGGAGGCCCATCCAAACACTTCCGTCCCGGAAGTTTTCCAAGCGAGTTTTCTCAGCCACATAATACACTTGTGCTGAGGCCATAGCTTAAACCTTTTTTTAAAATTATGTTCTTCATATTTTCCATTTTATTTGTATGTGGAAGAAATTTAAAAAATCATCTATTGCACCTTTAATGTTTATTTCAACATTTTTGCTGAGACATGAAATAAATGAATGAAAACATGCTAATTTTTCAAACTAGGGTGAATTCAGGTATATTGGGATATCAGGTGAAATGGGACAGTAAGTTAAACTTAGCAGCATTTATTTACAGCATTTATTTTCTGGCCTGATAAGTGAAAGGTGAAACATATGTTGTTAAGCCCTTGCAGTGGAACTGATTTATAGAAATAACATGACTTAATTCATGTGACCTCATGAAGTAGGTATAGTAAGCATGCTTTTTTTAGGTAATTACACATGCTTTGGCATGCTTTTTTTTCAGATGAGGTTAACTGGGAAAGCCTTACAGTGCAATAAGTGGAGAGACAAAAAGTGAAGGGATATAATGGATGCGTGCATGGATGCCCCCAACAACACTCCACAGCTACGGTTAAATTATACATTGATGGATTATATGTGATTTAAATTGTGTTTTTATGAAACATCAGACTGGGAAAAATAGAGTGTTACTTAGGCCTACTACTTAGTATGCAGAGATTTTAACTCAGTGTACTGTGTTCCTATAATTTTAGAGAATGATATTAATGTTTATTTTTTGAAAATCCTGTGTTATGCAGCTGCTACAATAAATAAATTATAAAAATGTTACCTTTTAGTGAGTTTTTAACTGCCATTTTTACTTAATCTGTTCATAATGACTTTTAGATTGGTTATGAATTTTGCATTTGGAAATTTTTTCAAGTCCTGTAATTGAAATTTGATTTATTGTTGCCATGAATAATTATGCTGCAAATAAAAGTTTTAAACATGTCACTGAAGATGAAAGTAAAAGTCTAAATCAATGAAAACATGCTATCTGAAATTCCCAAGCATTCTGTCCCAGATGACCCAAATGAAACATTTTATAAAAAATGGCTTTCTGTTAGTATTGAAAGGGTGAGCCACACTTTTTTATACACTATTCTTTTATAACAGTTAGTTCCAGTCCACTATTTTGATTGGATAAGTGGCATTCAAAGAGTGCTCATATTTAGTATAACAGCACTGGGATATTTAACAGTCTGTACCACTCTGCTTGTCTGTGTTCACTACATAAAATTCCAATTCTAGCAATTCTAGCAATAGTTACTACACTTCCCACAGACTGTGTATTGTATGACCAGGCTGTGGCTATTGTATGTGGCTTCTTTGGGAACTATTTTCATTGAAGGAGCAAAAACTAAACAGAATATTTGGCCATATTGTGTCTGAAATATCACTTACTCAATATTAATTTCTTGTTTATAGAGCTTGTTTATAGAATCTATTGATTCATCCAGTTGAAGTGCATAATAGTCACTTGCCTTGATGCTTGTTACCCTCTGCTGCTTTATGTCCTTAGACATATCTTTTTTCAACTGATTTGCATCAGATTCACTGAGGAGCCCTTTGGCTATGTCGATTGCAATTGTGTGGGTCATTGTGCATTGAACGACGAGTTAAAATAAGACCCGTTGTGTTGTACGTTAACATTGTATGATGCACAAAGTGTTTGTTCCTGAACAGTGCATACATTTTTGATCATTTTTTGAGATGTATCCAGATCCCGTTGCTATCTTTTGAAAAACTCAACAGGCTTGTCTTTATGGCTTGAGTGTTTTGTCGCTAAATACCTTTTGAATTTCAATGGTTTCATGCTTTCAAGTAACTCACCACACAAAACACATTGTGGTCTGCACAAACCATGCTTGTCTTCTGTGAAAGTAAAGCCATATTTTATGTAATCTGGGTCTTATTTTTGTTTACCTTGCACAGTTTTTTTTTTCATTCTTTTTGAGGAAGAGGGAATTTCACTCTGTTTATCCATGTCAGCACCAATTTTTTACAGATGAATTGATGCCAAAATTGACAGAATTTAATTGAATGCACGACATGATATGACCAATTTTTTATTTTTTATTTTTTTATTGGCTATAACAGCAGCTATGGGGAGCATTCCTTTATTTATTTATTTATTTATTTATTTATTTATTGCTTTTTTTTAAACTAAAATTTGTTTTATTGTCAGATTTTCCCGTGGTTTCCTGTTTTTTTATTTATTTATTTAATATTGTATTTGCATTTAGCAACTTTTTTTAAAAAAAATCATAAAGGGTTGCAACCAACTTTTGGGCTGTGACCCACCAGCTGAGAAACACTGCACTGTGAAATAACACATAGGGAAATAAGCAGTAACCAAGTAAAGTGTAAAAAACATTTTCCATTTTAAATTCTTAACAGTATTCCAAATGAAGCTTTGCATACTCTTGATGTCTTCTTATTACTGAGGGAGCCACCCAGAATTAGCTGCCTGTCATAAGTTCTAAATGAAAACTACTTGGGGAAAATGAATTTTGTGTAAAAAACATAAATAAATAAATAAATAAATAAATAAATAAACAAAACAAAACAAAACAAAACAAAACAAAACAAAACAAAACAACAAACCCCTACTTGTTTTAAAAGCATTTAGATTCACAAACACATTTTTATATGGATATTATCTCATTTCTATTCACATTTGTCTTAGAAATCAATGACAACCACAAGCGTTTATAGTGATTTGTTTATGTTTATGTTTATCCACTGAGAAGCGGACGAATCAATTATAGGAGAAGCGAAGGGGTGCACTACAAAGGAAAGGCGGTGTTGTATGATCTCTTACAGCACTTTATTGAACAGTACCTTCTAATGTTACACTTTGGGTGTCTTTTGAGTGCTCAGGATTGTGCTATTATAGAAAGCAATACGAACACCAAGCAGTCCGCCCCCCCTCTTTGTTTCAGCGCATTTGGTTGCGACCGAAGGGCGTAACGCGTCCTTAACGGCACCGCTGACCCGCTCTCTGAATTATAGGTTACATTAAAATTGCTACGTGGGTAATTGTGGCTTTGAATCCACTAAAGTGTCGCTTTTTCAACGTATATTGGCTAAAAAGCGCCAATTTAATATGTTGTTTTGCGCATGGTCACTTCTTCCGTGAGGTTTCCCTCGCAACAAGCACCATTCTTTAACAATGCTATGTGATTGGCGCTCATCAGCACCTGAAGGTAGGTGAAATACTCCATACATCACTGGCATAAATCTCTCGAAGCTTTCTTTACTGTGCCTTAAAACCATGTTATTATGTCATTTAAGCATTGATGAAATTGTCATTGTGCATAAATGCGCAAAGGGAAGGTTAGTGCCCAGAACAAGGTCATAGTGCCTTATAGGTATTTTATTTCCTGTTTAAATGTTTCATGAATAAACAACTTACAAGGATCTTTGTGCACAACAAATGTAAACGAGCAGCTCGATTCTATAGACCACGTGCGTTTTTACACATGGTTAAGATTTAATGCAGTAGTAAGTTTAAGGTACATTGGCAATCTTAATACACTAGTTCAATAACAACAAAGGAACCCACTGCATTATTAAAGTGGAATTCTTGGAGGTGATGAAAGGTGAATTATTGGAGTGGTTCCTAAATATGTAAATACATATCAACAGTCTTCGACATGTAACACGATCGCTGTGAAGCTGAAGAACCAGCATCATGAGTTGGATATATTTGCATGTTATTCCTGTGGCTGTGTGGATTTCTTCCAGGTTCTCCGGTTTCCTCACACCTCCCAAAAACATAGTAGTAGGTGGATTGGCTACACCAAATTGCCCCTAGATGTGAATCAGTGTGTGAATGTGTGTGCAAGGATACCCTGTGATGGACTGGCATACCATCCAGGGTATGTTCCCTCCCCATGCTAAGTGTTCCTAGGATAGGCCCCGGATCCATCACAATACTGACCAGAATATGAATGAATGAAAGATATGATATTGCTGAGACAATTGTGATATTGTAGAAATGGATATGATGTAAAGATTGATGTTGTAGATAATGGATATTGTAGAGAATGACTTATTTTCCAGGCTGCAATAAAATCTCAGGACAAACAGAAAAAGGCTTACTACTCTTATACTAGTGTGGAGTATACATGCATGTATACTGTGTATATATACACACACACACCGAGCAGTCATAACATTAAAACCACCTGCCTAATATTGGGTAGGTCTCCCTTGTGCCGCCAAAAAGCTTTGACCTGTAGAGGCATGGACTCCACAAGACCTCTGAAGGTGTGCTGTGGCATCTGGCACCAAGACGTTAGCAGCAGATCCTTTAAGTCCTGGAAGTTGCGAGGTGGGGCCTCTATGGATCAGACTTGTTTGTCCAGCACATACTACAGATGCTCAACTGGATTGAGATCTGGGGAATTTGGAGGCCAAGTCAACACCTTGAACTCTTTATCATGTTCCTCAAACCATTTCTGAACAATTTTTGCAGTGTAGCAGGGCGCATCATCCTGCTGAAAGAGGCCACTGCTCTTAGGGAATACCGTTGCCATGAAGGGGTGCATTTGGTCTGCAGTGTTTAGGTAGGTGTACACCCCTTGTCTTGATAGTGACGCTCTGTACCACACAGCAAAAATTGTTCAGGTATGGTTTGAGAAACATGACAAAGAGATCAAGGTGTTGACTTAGCCTCCAAATTCCCCAGATCTCAATCCAAATGAACATGTGTGGGATGTGCTGGCCAAACAAGTCCGATCCACTGAGGACCCAACTTAACTTATAGGACTTAAAGGATCTGCTGCTAATGTCTTGGTGCCAGATACCACAGCACACCTTCAGAGGTCTTGTGGAGTCCATGCCTCAATGGGTCAAAGCTTTTTTGGCGGCACAAGGGGGACCTACACAATATTAGGCAGGTGGTCTTAATGTTATGGCCAATATCTCTCTTCCTCTGTGTGTGTGTGTGTATGTGTGTGTGTAATATATATATATATATATATATATATATATATATATATATATATATATATATATATATATATATATATATACATACATAATATAAAATCTCCTTCGACATTGCCAAAAATACAACATTTGCACAAAGAAGTCATTCTGAAACACTCAGATGTGCACAGATGATGTTTTTTCAAAATCATCTGTGAGTTCCTAGATTGCACCACAGACAGTAAAATTTTCTGCTACTTAGAAGTATTGTTTAACTGATATCACAAGGATTTGGGATGTCTCAATCTTGTGTGCCTATAAAAGCCTGTAAAAATTTAGTCATACCTGTAAGGTTGGAACAACTAAACTTAACACCTTTACAGCAAATGATGTAGAGCTCATCAGAAAAAGAACTGGTTTACATTGACTTGGTACCAACGATTATATTTGTATTCACCATGCAATGGTTTATCTCAACCGATTTGAAGAATGCCAGAGAAAATGTAGTGATCCCAACAATCACAAAATCCTATAAGAGCTGGACTCTTTGTTATTTCAAATTTAATTGGCTGATCGCTTGGTGAAAAGAATTAATGCAGCTGTGAAACCTGGAATACAATTATGTCCAAGATGTCACCCTGAGACTGCTAATAACCCCGTGGAATCCAGTACTGAGGTGGAACAAATTGACTTTGAAGTAGGGACTATATGTCTCTAGAGCTGGTATCAACAAGGTTTACATCCATCCATGGGTAACATGGCCTCATGCACAATACTGACCTTTCTGTAAACATCTGCTTCAGAATGACTTTTTAATGTGAATAATGCATTTTACTGGCCATTTTGAAAGGCCCATATTTCAGAGAATAAGACAGAAACAGCTTTTTAAATAAGCACAGCTTTGCTGGATCATTGAAATAAAAGCCAACAAAATGGCAGGCTGATTTGTATCTCAGTCTGTGTGACTGACTACATTCCACTGATATTCATACGGGAAATATGACTGTGGAATCTAAAGCTGTTAGCTTTCTGTCGTCGCAATGGCAGTACTTTCATTTCATAACAATAAAACAAGACGCTTCCCTCTCAGAATGGTGCACAGTGAGGTTTTCATATTGCTCTACGTAGGTGTACAGTGACATCAGTGGCAAGTTAATATTGTTACAAAAAGTATTTCATTGTATTATTTTCAGTAATTTGATACTTTTCCAATAGCAGGCAAGAGTGTTCTGTTGTACCATTTCAGGGGCAGACAAATCATCCATCTGTCATCCATTCACACTAATTAATCCACCTAGTAAAAACTTGTGCTGCTGTCAGCCAGATTTGAAACCGTGTACTAGATGAAAACGTTTTTGCAAAAGCCAATAAAGGAGTAGGCTTTTCTTTTCTTTTTCTACTTGTTCATCCTACTTGTCCACTGGACAACTACAAAAAAAAAACCCTAATATCCTGGCCATGAAAACTGTGCATTCCATGCACCCAGGCTACTGATGTGTCCACACCTGCATTTTTAGTAATTTGATACATTTTTAATCCCAGTAAGCTGTGCAGTCGTAAACTTTATAGCAATGTGCTCAACTTGTGTTGATTTTAATTGTGCTGCATAAATAATTTGACTTCTTGTTTCCAGCCACAACAAAAAGCCCTTTGTTTAATCATCATGAGCATACAAACTGAGTGTGGATGGAGTGTGTGAATGGCGTGGAGCTCCATGAGCTCAGGCCCTCAGGACATGGCATCGAAAACACTTCCTTCTGTGATGAGGAAGAGGAAGCCCGGGTATGTGTTGTTAATTCCAGGACGAATCAACATTTTCCCTCTCATGGTGGAGGTGGAATTAGTCCTCAGATTCTTCAAGGAGATGTTCAGTCAGACAAAGAACAAGAAACAGTGTATGAAGAACGTTCTGTGGATTACAGCTTCATGTTGGCATTGGTATTCCTCGTCAGTGGAATTGCTTTAGTTGTAATTGCCTACGCCATACCAAGGGAGGCTCAAATCAATCCAGACCAGGTTACAGCACGTCAGATGGAAAAGTTGGAGATGTACTATGCACAGCTCGGCTCACACCTTGATAAGTGCATCATTGCTGGACTTGGCTTACTTACTCTTGGTGGGATGCTCTTGTCCATTCTGCTGATGGTTTCTCTATGCAAAGGTGAGCTTTATCACCGCAGAAGTTTTGCCATCTTAAGAAGACCTATGAAGTCGTATGGCTCCATAAACATGAGGATGGGACAGTTAGCATCCGGAAATGGAAGAGAACCTATCATGGAGTGTGATTCAAATACAGACCCTCATGATGCATTGAGTGCTGAAAGAATGCAACATCTAAGGCAAACTCAGTAGCACAAGCTTACAGTGCCTGCCACCCAAATAGCCAAATCCTAAATGGCTCCTTATTTCCAATAGACTGTAAGTACACTATGAACATACTGTACGTACATGAAGAGACACTTTATGATATAAAAGGTACCAAATATTGGCTTCTGCATTCTATAAAGTGATGCGTCTTGCCTAATTTGGAAGGGTTAAAGGCATATAAGATCATCCTGGAAGAGAATATAAGAACACTGAATATATGAAACAGTCCAGGAGTGCCATGGCCTTACAGAGATTTTTTCCCCCTTCTTCTAACACACAAAATTCAGCATATGAAAGAACATAAGAACATAAAGTAATTGGTAAATTATTTGAAATAGGTTTCAACTAAATTAAATTAGAAGGATAAACTCTGCATTGCTGTGGTCCTGAAAGACAGCAGTCTGATACCCCTCTGATACCCCTCCTGGAAGACAGTAGTCTCATACGCCACAACAACATCGCCTTAAACCATTATATTCGGTGGACTAGACTTGTGAATTAGGATAGGATTTTCTTATTTAGAAGTTGTGGGGTTTAATTTGTTGTAGTGAAGCCTTTAATATATACAGCACTGCATATGAATGTAACCAGTTGGAGCTTTTGCATTATACAGTGTCTTATACTGATACACAGATTTTATGTATAGGAAATACATAAATGACTTAAACATAGTATATTCTACAAAACAGTTATCACAAAAGTCACAATATCCACACTTATTATACAAGTTTACTATACATATAGAAGAATACATTCTGAAAATTATATAGTTATGACCGGCTTTTGAATAGCGATATATAGTAACTTCTTGACATTATGGAGACTTAAGTAAAAGAGAAATAGCCAGTTATTTTTGGCATTAAGAACAGGGGATACACAAAATTGAGTCAATAATAGAAAATAATTATGACCAGCTTTGAGACAGGGGTATTTTATTTAGCACACACAAAATATAGAGATATTTTAACAATGGCCAAAGCATTTTTTTATTTAATTCTTGCCAAGATAGTTTCTATTTTTAGAACTACATCAAGGCCATGTTCAGTATAAGCAGAATGGTATAAAAAGCAGTTGTTGTAACAAAGTTACATATAAGGAGCATTGTATGATAATCTGATACTCTGATATTTGATCAATTTAAAAGAGTGATCACATTTGCAATACGGTGCTGTAGAAAGTAGGCACAAAAATGGTACAATCAAGAGAGGTAGAAATTTAAAAGAGAATATATAGTTGATATTTAGATTCTATGAGGCAGCACATCTAAGTTGTAGTTTATAATCATGGACAAGGTTTAAGAAGCACAGGATTGTCCAAGGACATCTCTGATCTGAAGCTGAAATGAGGACTCTTTTTCAGGTGCTTGAATTAATAAATTGACAAATCAGAAATCAAACCTGCAAACAGAAAGATCCCTCTTGAAATAGCACAGCAAAACCTTTTTTAATGTTCAAAAACTAAACCTTTCGTATAATTTATTTATTTAACAAAGCATTCTCGGTGATGCCATCACCAAAAGGATGGTTTCTCTTGGAGCAACCATAAAGGATGCTCAAAGAGAAAACATCAGCTCTGAACTGTCCAGGTTAGGACAATTTAATCAGATAGAAAGCCTGACATGGTTTATTTCCTTGGATAATATTTTAAATCAAAAATACTCTGTCTCCACTTGAGCTCACCTTTTCCAGTGTTTTATGTAATCTGATCATGAGATCCTGTTTCTCCTTTTCAGCCACAGAAGAGACTACAGCATTTTTGTCATTGTACTTTGAACTAGGGATGTGATGTGATGCTTATATGTTGTTATGCTGTGATAATGAAATATGAATAAATATGCTTATTAAAGAGTAAATACCAAGTGAAAAATATAAGACAATTGTATATCTACATTGTTTTGATAAATTGCTGTGAGATGCATTTAACAAATCTGTTTAAAAATCTTCTAGTCATTCCCCTGACCAAGTAGTTCAACAGTCATTGCCACTGTTACATTTTCTTTGATGTCATACTATTAAAAAATGTAAAATACTAAATAGATACCATGAAATACATAATCATATTACTATGTTGTGCAGTTATCAGACCATGAATGTTTGACATCCAATTCAACATTCAACTCAAATATAGTAATGGCACATCTAAGAGCTAAAGGTCAGTAGTCTTAAAATGAAAACATGGTAATAGGGAGAGAGTGTGTTGGTTTGAAAAGAGATTGCTTCTACAGCTTATATCAGAAAAAACATCACCTTATGTTTCACATTTTCTGTATGGCACAGAAAACTGATTATTTTAGGTGTCATTTGTCATTTATAACAGTCTCCAAAATAAATATGTGAATGTACAGATAATTAATATCAAACTTTATACATGGTAGAGTAACATTTATAAAAGTAGTTAACCAGCGTATAATATAAACATGATTTTTTTTTTTGTTTACATTTCAAAGACAACTGTAATGTTCACAAGATGACATTTTAACACATTGTGTGGTGTATTTTAGAGATTATACTGATTAATATAAATCAATGTATGTGTAGTAATTACATTCCTTTTTTTTTTTTTGTTTCCAATAATTGTGAATAACTGTCAGTTTATATCAATGAATAGATGTGCATTTGAATGTTTCTACTAATGAGAAATGTATCTGATGTTTTATAAAGAGAGAGGAAGTATCTTCACTATACCATAAAATCACTGCTATACAGATATAATTTGGGTGATGGACCATCAGCACAGCATTAACACTCAGTAGAAGCATGACTGTTATAATATATGTATGTATATATATATATATATATATATATATATATATATATATATATTTTATTGTCACATATTTTCAAGCCGTCAGTGGCATTGGAGCAAAAATACTACCAACACTGATAACATTACCATTGCCAGACCATGTCAGCGCCATTAATGTGCTAATAATGGTTCACCACCCAAATAATATTAGGCCAGCACTTGTCCTGTTGTGGTCCCTGTCCACCGATGGACTAGGAGGAGTGTGGCTCACACTCAACTCACAAGTTATGCACAGCAACAAATGGGCTACATTTATACACAAGTAAGTTAAATGTACCAGATAAACTGGCCACTGAGTGTACTTTTCTCAAGGCTAGAGGTACAAAAAAGCCAAAAAGTCTGGGGTGACAAGGCAAACTCACTGACCACTTTAATAGGAACAACTGTACACATGCCCATTCATGTAACTATCTAGTCACCAATCCTGGCAGCACAGTGCATACAATCATACAGATGGTCAAGAACTTCAGCTTTTGTTCACATCAAACATCAGAATGGGGGAAATGTGATCACAGTGACTTTGACTGTGACATGTTTGTGGTGCCAGACAGACTGGACTATTTCAAAAAATTGCTCATCTGGGATTTTCACATATGACATGCCTTGTTGATGAGAGAGATCAGGGGAGAATGGTCAGACTGGTTTGAGCTGACAGAAAGGCTATGATAACCACTCTTTACAGTCATAGTGAGCAGAAAACCATCTCTGAAATTACATTTTCCCCATTCTGATGTTTGACTGACTGATTGGATAATTAATTGCATGAATGAGCAGGGGTACAGGTGTTCGTATTAAAGTGGCAAGTGAGTGTAAGTGAATTGTTTTCTTTCTTTTTTTTAACCAGAGATACCAACCATAGTTCTGGAGCCCATTTGAGGTCATCTGCAATCACCAGACATAGTCTAACACTTGCATCTGAGCATATAAATAGTCAAGGTATAACAAATGATGTGTACCAATGATGTATATAGAATAGCCAAGAACAGTAAGGAATAGATAAGGTAACCAAGCCAAAACTTTCTCACTCCAAATTCTCTCACTCTCTTTCATTTATTCATAGCATTAGTATCTTTTGATTGATTACTTTTAACTTTATTATCTCCAGCTGGAATGTCCAAACATTTGGGGAAAATATGCTGACTAATAGGTAAAGTATGTTCACCTTCACAGCCATTATAATAAATAAGAGTGATTTGATTTAATTTGAGTGTTACAGTTTTCACTCGCATGGTCTCAGAATGGTCTCTTATGAATTTTGCATCAGATTGAGTTGCTTATTCACCACATGAAGTCCATGATAAGTAGCTGAAACACTGAGTCAGGTATATTAACTCATGGAAATCATTAAGCCCAGAATTATGAATATTTTGACTGTATGAATGTCGTGACAGTTGAAGTACATGATGCATATTAAAATGTGGGGCAGCAGTCAAGGCTCTGAGCTAGAAGCTTGTGAGTTTATTTAAAATCTTGTGCAAACATGCACAAAGTAGCATACTTACAGTTATTTTGATAATTTTTCCTATAGGTATAACTTAATGCTGCCAATTCTTGGAAGTTATCAAACAGTCTGTCATTACGTTTTTGCTAAACATAAAAGAGGCACTGCGGGATATATAGTCTGCAAGTGATGCAGACTTTTATTTCTTTGTCACTTTGTTTTAAAAAGAACACAGCAATGCAGTACCTACAACATGGTGATGTAAAAGGACCAGAAGCATGTGTTGAATGTGTATGTTCTGAGTTGTGAAGTTGGGCTCTGTAACCTGTACATTTAAAGAACATGTAATGGCTTTGTTTTATAATTGTTTGGTTGAAATAATTTTTTATGTCAATTTTTAAAAATTGGAGTGGATAATTAAATTTTGTGGTTGTTGTTTATGTCAAGACTGGACTTGTATTATAATACTGAAGATGTTTCAGTGCTTAGAAACTTAAGAAGCCTGTTGGAATAGTGGATTATAGCAAGATTATAGCATAAGTCCAGCCAGCCTGATTTACTACTGTATAAAACCTTGTAAACAAATTAGTAAAAAGTGAAAACTCATTAGATCAATCAGGGAAGCCTTTCATTTCTATTCATTTTGAAAAAGCCCTAAGGATACATCACAGTATCCCAATAAATCCCAAGACTTACAGGCCTGGTGCTAAAGCCTTGGCACAAACCAAAGAAGTGAGGACAGTTCCATACAAATAACTCCTCTGCAACCAAATTCATTTGAGCAGATAATGGAAATCTGAATTTTTGTAAATCTGTATGTTTGTTTTTGTCTGTATTTGCATATTTAGCATACTATTTACTTTTTATACTATATACTTTTTATTCTCACATGCTTCATCTGTGGTCTTTAAAAACACTAGAGCAGTGGTGGCTCAGTGGCTAACCAGAAGGTTTGGGGGATCCACAAAGATCACACTTTTTCTTCATTCTGATGTTTGATGTGAACATTAACTGAAGCTTTTGACCTGGTGTCTGTATATATATTCACGTGTGTATATACTGCCAATGTGTGTGTGTATATATTCACGATATATCAGAATTTCAGCTTCCATTTCCTTATATTTACATTTATCGATATTTACATCTAGATGTGCTGAACAACTTTGTTCAATACATCTAGAACATTGAACCCACCCATTTTTAAGTGATCCAAAAAAAAAAAAAAAACCTGGAACATGTGACTGACAGGTGTGTCCTGTTAGATTGATCGTTTAAAACAATTAATAGCAATGAAGGGCTACTCTTGGTTTGAGCCCTGGATTTCACCTGTGAAGAATATATCTGTTGTTAAAAAAGGATAAGCCAAAATGAAGAACAGAGAGCTGTCTATGGGAGAAAAACAAGCCATTTTGAAGCTGAGAAAAGAGGGGAAATCATTCAGAACCATTGCACACACATTGGGCATAGCCAGTACAACACTTTGAAATGTCCTGAAAAAGAAAGAAACCACTAGTATACTAACAATCAGACGCCAAACAGGTCGGCCAAGGAAATCAACAGCAGTTGATGACAGAAACATTGGGTTTTTCTTCACAGCTCTCACAAATACAACAGTCAGTGACCTCACCAACAACCTCCACAGGGCAGGGGTGAAGGTATCACAATCCACCTTTCGAAGAAGACTTCGAGAGCAGAAATATAGAAGCCATACCACAAGATGCAAACCACTCATCAGCAGTAAGTATAAGAAAACCAGATTGGAATTCTTAAAGAAATACAGAGATGAGCCATGAAGGTTATAGAACCAAGATTAACCTCAACCAAAGTGATGGAAAGTCCAAAGTGTGGAGAAAGAAAGGATATGCTATGATCCAAAACATATGAGCTCATTGGTCAAGCACGGTGGATGTAGTGTCATGGCTTCGGCTTGCATGACTACATCTGGAACAGGCTCACTAATCTTTATTTGTGATGTAACTCATGAAGGTAGCAGCAGAATGAATTCAGACATCTACAGAAACATTCTGTCTGCCAGTTTATAGAGAAATGCATCCAGTGTAATTGGGAGGAACTTCATCATGCAGCAAGACCCAAAACACACTGCCAACACAACAAAGAACTTCATCTGGGGGAAAAAATTAAAGGTTTTAGACTGGCTAAGTCAATCACCAGACCTTAACCCAACTGAGTAAGCATTTCACTCCTTGAAGAGGAGACTGAAGGGAGAACTCCCCCCACCCACCCAAAAATTGGGTGGTCTTCCACCAAAGGTGCCATGTTCTAAGTTAACACAACTGTAAATATCGGGAAATGAAATCTGAAGTTCTGATCTATCGTTCCATATTCATCTTTTGATCTCAAACCCAAATGTCTTCAGTCTCTAGCAAAAATAATAGAATTGGACATGTTGTTCCAATACTTTCAGAGGGGACTGTAGATAATATACTAGATAATATTCTAATAAAATGTCAAAAGGCACACATTTACAGGCTACCACACATTAACAAAAACCCTAGGTTGGAATATACCCTGGATGGGATACCAGACAATTACAGGGTACCATGCACACACTCATTAATACCTAGAGGAAATTTGGAGTAGCCAGGACACCTACCGGCATATTTTTTGGGAGCTCAGAAGAAACCTACCTGAACATGAGGCGAACACGCAAAATTTACTTGATTCATTCCCAGTTATACATATTTTATTCTGAAAGCAATTACTGTCAGTAAATTGACAGGTTGGAGTGTCAACACACTTTTCAGTCGCTTGCAGTCATAATTGCTAATGTCAAACATCCAGCTAACATTTTGAATCGATATTCATAAAAGATTTTTAATTGCAAATGCTATTAGTTAACAACAGCCAATCCAACACCTCCTGGTCTTTTTTCAATCTTCAACTGACAAGTTTCTGTGATCCTGTAGCTGACGCTCTTGATCTATATGTACGTGATTTTGTGCATTGCATGGATGTGCAGGGTTACAGGCATTCTTATTAAAATGGCCAGTGAGTGTAAAGTTTACCATTTTTTCCCCCCAACATGTGCTACTTTATGGGTTTTTTTTTGTTTGTTTTTAAGTGTGGACCATTACAGATAAAGCAATGTGTTTGTAGCCGACCTTCAAAAATAACACTGCTGTATTCTCCATGTATCTAACTATAAAATCCAACGTGGTTTCAGTGTTTAAGAAACCTGCAAAATAAATACATTTGCAGACTCTAACATAGTCAGTCCTCTTGAAGTAAACTAACAGCACTACTTAGTTGTGAATTACAATATGTGTAAGATTTGATTTTATTAGATTTTAACCTTCTAACAAGCATGTTTAAAATTGTTTAAAAATGTTATACAAGGCTGGAGTGGTCACACAAGTGCAGTGTGTATAAAATGTCTACACACCCCTGTTAAAATGGCAGGTGTTTGTGAACTAAAATAATGAAACTAAGATAAACCATGTCAGATCTTTTCTTAGCTTCAATGTGAAATTGCAAAGTATACAAATAAAGTGAAAAACAATAAATTTTTTTTAGGGTAAAAAGGAAAAATAAAAAACTTACAATAACCTGGTTGCATAAGTGTGCACACCCCTAAACGAATACTTTCTTGAACCACTTTTTGATTTTATTACACCACTCAGTCTTTTTGAGTAAGAGTCTATAAGGACATCTTGACTTGGCAATATTCTCTCACTCTTTCTTGCAAAATCATTCTAGATTCGACAAATTGTGAGGGCATCTCCTGTGCACAGCCCACTTCAGGTCACCCCACAGACTTGTAGTTGGATTCAGGTCTGGGCTCTGGATCATTCAAAAACATTAATCTTCTTTTGGTTAAGCCATTCCTTTGTTGATTTGAACATATTCTTTGGGTCATTGTCATGCTGACAGGTGAAATTCCTTTTCATCTTCAGCTTACTAGCAGACAACTAGGTTTTGCACTAAAATCGTCTAGTATTTGTAGCTAATTATGATTCCCTCAACCTTGAAAAAGCCCCAGTTCTGCCTGAAGAAAAGCAGCCCTTAAGAATGATGCTGCCACCACCATGCTGCGCCATGGGTATGGTGTTCATCTGGTGTTGTGCTTTTTTTTTTGCACTAAACATACCTTTTGGAATTGGTCTCCATCAGAACATAACACATTTTGCCACATGGTTTGGGGAGATTTAGTTGAGCTTGTATGTTTTTTGTGAGAAAGGGCTTCCATCTAGCCACCCTACCCCATAGCCCAGACATGTGAAGAATATGAGCGATTGTTGTCACATGCAGAGAGTAATCAGTACTTGTCAGATATTCCTGCAGCTCCTTTAATGGTAAGTATTTGTCTTGTCCTTTTATGCATTTTGGAGGAATGTCCTGTTCTTGGTAATGTCATTGTAGTGCTCTGTTTTCTCCCATTGTTGATGACGGCCTTCACGGTGTTCCACAGTCATCTAATGTTTTGGAAATTCTTTTATACTCCTCTCCTGACTGATTCCTTTCAACAAGTGAGATACCATGCTCTATGAGGACCATGGCTTCAGCAGTAGGACGAAACCAAGATGTGAAGAAAATCCTACAGAAACAGCTTTCTTTGGGGTTAATCAGAATAATTTCATTGATGACAGCTGTATGATAATTACTTTAGAACATGAGAATGAATATGATTGGATTATTCCTAACACTGCCACATCCCTAATTATGAAAGCGTGTGCACACTTACGCAACCAGGGTAACTTACTGTTACTTTTTTATTTTTACCTAAAATGTTTCTGATTGCTTTTCACTTAATTTTTATATGTTGTAATTTCATATTTAGGGTAGAAAAAGTTCTGACATGGATTTATCATGGTTTCATTTTTTTACATCATAAAACCTGCCATTTTTAACAGGGACCATAAACGACTGCATAATAAGACAGTAAGACAGGAAAACAGTCCTTTATTTTTTCAATAGAAGCAATAGTGAAGCACACGATTAATTCTGAGCCCAGAACATCTAATACCTTTACAATATACACTAACTGGTCACTTTAACAGGAACACCTTCATACCTGCTCATTCATTCAGTTATCCATTCAGCCAATCATGTGGCAGCAGCACAATGCATAAAATCAATAGAGATACAGGTAAAGCGCTTCAGTTAATGTTCAAATCAAACATCAGAACGAAGAAAAAGTGTGATCTCTGCAACTTTAATCATGGCATCACTCCGCACACAGGATGTTTTTTGTTTTTCGCACCATTCTGTGTAAACTCCAGAGACTGTTGGGTGTGAAAGGAGATCAGCAGTTTCTGAAATACGCAAACCAGCCCATCTGACACCAACAACCATGCCACAGTTAAAGTCACAGAGATCACACTTTTCCCCCATTCTGATGTTTGTTATGAACATTAACTGAAGCTTTTGACCTGTATTTGCATGATTTTATGCATTGCGCTGCTGGCTGATCACATACCTACATAAATGAACAGGTGTACAGGTAGTCCTATTAAAGTGGAAGGTGAGTGTATATATCTTGAGCAGGAATTATTGCTGTAAGAACTTACTATTTAACATCTTAACAACCTACTATTATGGTGTGGGACACAGAAAACTGGGATGTTTGGATTCAGATAACACCAGATCAAAACAGACATTTCCAGCAGACACTGCAATTCCTTAATGCAGCCTATGTTACTTTTATAGTTCCAATGAGGAATGGTAGATATATATATATATATGAGAGAGAGAGAGAGAGAGCTTCTAAAGCTAACTAATGAATTACATAGTGCACTATCAATATAATAAATGGTCACCAGAGGCACCAATGATCTCTTCTTTCCAAGCTTTATTTTTCTTAGTAATATCTCTACACATATTTAATGAGAGGTCATAAGACCTCTTAATGAGAGTCTGTCGTCCATTTATACATGTCAAACTGTAAACATGAACTAATTTTAGGTAGAAACTTAAGTTGTGATTGGTGAGCTGAATAAATATCACTCAAAGGGCTTCATCAGTTTTACTGAATTTCGAAATTTTGTAAAAATGAAGGCATTAACCCACTTTCGAATTGAGTAGCGATCAATCCAGCAAAACCTAAATGTAGCAAGACATGAAGTTGTTGTCCTTTGTTCACTGCAAAGCAGAGAGATGAGAAATGTAGTACATTAAGGGAACAGGCAGTCTTCCAGGAGAACCAGGATGTGAATTATAATCTTCTACATGAACATGTCATCATAGCCTGGCCTGGGGAGGTGATCAGGGTCTGGCCTGGAGTAAATAAATGTTAATTACATTTTATACAATTAAAGTAATAAAAATAAATAAATAAATAAAATAAACCAACTACAAAATAATTAAATTTTAGTTTGATTAAATGATTGATACTTTAGAGAAAAGTTACTGTAAGTCCATTAACAGTCATTCTTGATTTTGCTATTTGTGTGGTGACTTGGAAAAAGCCTTCATATGGTGAAATTTTGAAACATTTTCTAATATACATAGTTCTGGCAACTACAGGTATTTCTGAACTGAAATATGTTTCACTTTTGCATGGATCTTAATCAGATATAGCTTATAGTTTTAAAATCTAATGTTTAATGTTTAATAATAATATCCTAGTATTTGTAATGTAGTATTCTAGTAATGTGACATTCAAAGAGCACATATGAATGTGACGATCAGGTGTCCACAAACTTTTGGCCATATAGTGTATGTTCATATTTCAGTGCACATATTTCAGTTAAGGAAAACCTGTACTTTTCAGAAATGTATAAAATAGAAAATGCCCAGATTTGACCATTGTGAATGGTTTTTCCAGGCTGCCACACATATACATTATAGGCTTTCAATTTATAAAATGTAATTTCAGTCAGATTTAGTCTTTAAGAACCCACAGACATCCTGTATATACTATTTAGCTGTTTGGCAACAATTAATAATAATCAAGTAATAATTTGCAAGATTTACCCAGCTCTGTGTCTGCCAACTGGTCCAAAAGGGTCAAAGCGGGCACCAGGGGGCACAGCACCTGGAGGGAGGACTCCAGGTATGCCACTTGAAGGGTCAAAGCCAGAACGTGGGAAGCCTGCTCGTAATGGATCCACAATCATGCCTTCTGCTGTCCCACTGTAAACAGTGCTTAAGTACAGTTATTTTTACTTATTTGTATTTTTGTATCTCATGACCTAGAAACAGTATTCAGCTCAGAAACTCTTCTAAGCAAGCCACAGGACACACAGAAGCATTGAAGCCTAGAGAACAGGACTGTGAAAAAAGAGAAAAAAGACAAACTACCCACCTGAAGGGATCAAGATCAGCTCTCCCTGCAGCAAATGGATTCAGTGGGTCTGTCCTGAAAAGGCAGAGGAAATGGGGTGTTTATTATAAAGAGGATTATACACTCATAGTCCACTTTATTATTAACACCTGTACACCTGCACATTCACGCCGTTATCTAATCAGCCAATCATGTGGCAGCAGCACAATGCAAAATCATGCAGATACAGTTCAAGAACTTCAGTTAATTTTCACATCAAACATCAGAATGAAGAAAAAGTGTGATCTCTGGCATAGATGTTGGTACCAGATGGGCTGGTTTGAGTATTATATAAACTGCTGATCTCCTTGGAATTTCACACACAACAGTCTCTAGAGTTTACATAGAATGGTGTGAAAAACTAAAAACATTGAGTGTGTGACAGTTCTATGGGTAGAAATGCCGTGTTGATTAGAGAGGAAAATGGCCAGATTGGTTCAAACTGCCAGGAAGGATATAGTAACTCAAATAATCACTCTTTAGAACCGTGGTGAGCAGAAAAGCATCTTGGCATGCACAAAACATCGAAACTTGAGGTGGATGGGCTACAACAACAGAAGACCACATTGGTTTCCACTCCTGTCAGCCAAGAACAGGAATCTGAGGCTATCATAGGCACAGGCTCATCGAAACTGGACAAAACGGACAATTGTGGGACACTATAGTTATAAATAAGTGGTTGGCAGCCTGCATTGAGGTAGTGCTTTCATAAATAAGAAAAAAAAATGCCTATAAAAAAACTCTTTTTATTGAATAAATTAAGAAAACAAGTGAAATGGATTTCTTTTCAGTAATTTTTTTCACTTTAGAAGTGAAAAACGAATAGGAACTATTTACAAATAAAACAGATCAGTCACTGGCATTTGGTCAGTCCTCCAGTGTCAGTGTCCTTTTAGCTGTGCCATTTTTCCAAGCCGTTCCTGTCCACAATGAGGCACAGTCACAGGCCTTGGATTTCCATGGTGTCCACATTTTTTTTTTATCCACCTTTCGGCAGCGTTCACAGGCCCTGCGTCCTTGTGTGGCCTTGGTAATGGCCACGGGCAGGTGCTACACTGTCTGTCTGACATTTCTGCTGGGATATGCCCAGTAAGCTCTGTCCCACACAGCTGTACATTGAGCTCCTCCATAAACACTCTGTGTGTCAGGGGGTTCTGACTTCTTGTTTGGGTGATCTTCTGGTGCAGAAGCTAGACATTTGTGGTGGCAATGTCCAGAAAATGAAAAAAAGTACCAACCAAATGTCTTATGTTGCATAACTTGATACTGCAACAGTTTGTCAGACAAGTCAACTCCACCCATATATCTGTTATATGCTATGAGTGGAGACAAGGTAATGAGGATCCCAGACAAGTTTATAGGTGACTGCATGACTCCATCCATGCAAGTGTTATAAGTCAGATTGGTCAGCGGTATCAAAACCTTGAATGTTTGAGATTAGCTGAACTTCTAGATTTTGACAAATTCCCATCATTCAGAATAGACTTTCCTTTTGTTGCAGTCAGAGGTCTGACAGATAACTATGGCCATTTCTTTGACCTGGCAAAACTGAAGTCAGAGTTGCATGTGTTTTACAGTGACAAGGACATCCAAGGTGGCAGCATTAAGCTTTGGGATTCATTACAGTCAATGAAAGCCAGTGGGCTGAACAATGCAATGCCTGAATTGTACAGACTTATGTCTCTCATTTCCACAATAGGAGTTACATCTGCTGGGGTTGAGAGGAGTTTTGCCTGAAAAGACTGAAAAGTTACACAAGGAACACAATGGGACAAGAATGACTGAGGAACTTGGCAATCCTTGCAATTGAGAGGAAGATTCTAAAATCTCTTAGAAAGAATCTTCATTGGTATGAGAAGGCCATAAACATCTTTGCTGCACAGACTTCCAGAAGAATGGACTTCTCTTTTAAGTAAATTTGTCACTCTGCCCCTCTCTCATAGTCCTGATGACAGCCACTCTGCCTTGTGACCTTACAGGATCCAAAGAAAAGGTATTCATAGCTCAGTTAAGTTTTTTCCCCCAGTGCTTTTTCAACTACTATTAAACTGCCAAAGCTTGATCTTCTGAGTTTTATAATATGTTTGCAAAGAAATCTGTGATTTCTCTGTGATTAAATCTATGATTACAGATAATCAAATATCACCTTAATTTTTATATATCCTAAAATATTGAAAACATATTTGTCAAATTGCCAAACATGGTTAAATATATTGCTGTCCAATTAAAATGAAAAGACAATATTATTTGTTTGTTTTAATACAATATATACCATAAAGATATTTATTTAGTGATGACATAGGAATGATAAACACATATGTGCCCAAGTACAAGCAAATTTTCAATTAACCTCACACCAGTTCATAAGTAGCGGCAGTCACTTGCTTTATCATTGCTGCACTGACCTCTGAGCAGTAAGTTAATCCAAGTTTACTGTACTCTTTCTAACACGTTGTCTGCAGTAATATTTGGTCTGTATAATATTGCTGTACTGTCATATTACTGTATTATTATTTGTACAATTAGTAGCCAAATAGTGTAGTAGTGTAAAATAACATGACGCAGTGGGTTGGTTTTCCTCCTGTCCACCCCAATTTTTTGAGTCACTAGCCGCCACTGTTCTGAACCCATCCCTCATCATAACTGTTGCTGGAAATGGGAAAGAGTAGATATGCTTCTCCCTCCAACAATCCTGGATATGTTTTAGAGGAACCATTGATTTGTAGATAGTGTGACATCGGACCATATGTACTTTCTGCCCTTGCCTTTGAAGCCTTTGAAAAGTACAACTGAAGGGGGGAAAAAAAAAGTGTGTGTGTGTATATATATACACACACACACACACACACAGTATGTCAGACCTGTATGTCAGATTATTTTTATTAAACACATGTTCTCCTGCATACAATCATAAATATCAAGTAACCAGGACTACACTGATTCATATCACAGAGAGTTTGTTGTTATTTGTAATATACTCGAGGCTGTTCCAAAGAATATTATATACACATATTACTCACCAGTTTGGGGGGTACGAAGCAGGGGGACCTCTGGTAGGTATGGACAGGGGATCATGGTCTGGCTGGGGCTGTGTGTCTGTGAATCTCTCTCTCCTTTCTTTCCTCGCACTTCCCTCTTCTTTCACTGCAGGTAGTAGTGATGTCTTCAGCCTCTTAACCAAATCTTCTGTGTTCTTGTACACACTAAGGAAGTGGCAAGGTTTTAGAGAGAATAACTGTACTATAACATGCTTAATATTTGCTTATGACTGTTGTAATTTGCTGATGGCATCTGCATCACTTTACAAGCCAAGTGATTATTAACTTTTTTCTTCTACTTTGGTTTAAAACTACTCATTTGCATGTATAATAAAAGCAAAACAATACACTAACTTTTCTCACATGAAACTTGGTGTGCTTGACTCAATCTCTCTAATGAACATTACGAAACCACTCATGTTACCACTCATGTCTGGGCATACACAGCTGCCGTGAGGTGTGTATAAGAAAGATTTAGTGTTTTAGGATAAATCTTACAACTGTATTGCATTAAAGTAGATCTGTGTCAAGCTATAAATCCATTGCTAAGTGGTGAAAAGAACATGAGGGTTAACAGCTTTAATGTTACCAACCTTTCAAATGACTGTAGGTTTGCTTCATTTACATAATCACTAACATTAACAGTCAGGTCTGTGACTTTGTCTGTGGCTGAATCCTGTCACAAAAAAACATAAAATAATGTCAGGAGAATGATCCCTGCTTGTACTATTGCAATACCAAGAATCACACAGCCTTCATACAATTAACTGCATTTACCATTAAGTTGAAAATCAAGCTGGAATCAACTGTGATGGCTTTGAGGAGCAGGTTGGACTTGTCATCATTTGATCTGTATCTCAGTGTGTACAGCTCCTTGTTTGTGTTCCAGGATGCAGGAAGCAACTCTGATTTCTTCTCTCCATTTTGAGGCTGTAGGATTGACAGAGACCTGTACAGTTCTATTACGTATGCACAAACCGATAAATCTTCCTGTTTCCTGAAATTATCAGGCTGCTGATTAATCAGGTGGTCGGAGAGTGCCATATTGTTACATAACCCATACAATGAGATTAAGATTCAGTCATATTCAGTCAAATCAACTGGAAAATGAGCTTTGATCAAAAGAGGTCCCATGTCTGATCCCAAATTTAGATTTCTCATGTTTTGGTTTCTTTAATAAATGTGTTTATAATACTATGTAATAAAGATATTATTTAGAACATGCTATCCAAAAAACATGTTGGATAATGTACTTTCTGCAATTTATTTCATTTATAAATGAAACCTGACTATCAAATTGATATAATCTAGATATAAATAATATATAAGCTGACCTAGTTATAAATGTGCACTGAATATCCCGGCTTTCAAACAGGGGTGCGCGTGACACTTCACTACATCTGAAACTACAGGTTTTCTATAACAACCTCCAGTCACTTCAACAAGCATCTCTGCCAAAGATGTTACAGATTATAATAAGATTGATATGGACATTAGTTGCTCATTTTTTGATGAAAACTGTATGTATGTACCCCAGATTTAAGCAATAATCATTTGATATATTCAATGCAGTTGTTTGATTTGGGGGAAATTATACTTGTCAGGGTAACTACGTGAATCTGCTCCAAACCTGGGACCATAAAGAAGTGAAAAGCACATTGTCAAGCCCAGCTACAGCCCAGATTCAACAAGCCTTACTCATACCCAGTTTTATACTAATTCTCCCTAAGCAGTATTTGAGTTGCATCATATTTATATCCAAAGGAAATCATGATATATAGTGAATAAAACGTTTGAATAGTTGTGCTGCGTCACTGTGTTGCACAGTTACATTAGCTGGATAGCTAACGTCTGCTGTCACAATATCGATTTATAAATAAATAATAGACGATTAAACGATTTAGCCATCTAAGCAATGTTTTAGTTTAAACTTCATCAGTATTATTACAGCGATAAAAGACGACAAAAACATTAAACAATAAAACAAGGCTACCAGCTATTACTGTGAGGAATGTTTGCGCCAGTGCTATTTAAACAGTTTATTCCCTCACCTCATCTCCGGTTCCTAAACATTTATATCCACTCTTCACTATTTCCCAGTGGATAAAACACACAACCGCATCTTGAGGAGAGGTTATAGAACTCGACACACAAGTATATAACAGCTCGAGTCCCGCCATGGCTTTGCACACTTCAGGGAAAACGAAAACAAAACTGTTTTTTTTTTTTTTTTTTTGGCTACCGGTCCAACAGTAGTCCGTTAGAAAAGTGTGCCCGGAAGGGAGACTAGTAACAAACCATTCGTTCCGCCCTGTTCGCACCTGTTCGCACTTCGTTAAAATGACTAAAATACGTTAAAAACATTTGCTGTATTAAAACACTAGCAGTAGATGGCCTCTAGGGTGTCATGTTTTCGGGTAGTCCGTTCGTTCGTGCGTCCGTCCGACTAAGACTCTCGTTCGAGTGAGTGGTTGAATGTTTGTAGGATTTATAGAGAATTATCACTAACCAGCAGATGATCTGATTAGATTTTGGAACTGATTCAAACAAATGTCTGAAATAGTTTTTCTTCGATAGGTTCCTCCCTGTCTGAAGTATATTTTTAGGGTATGTCAGGCAGACAAGTGGAGGCGTCCCCGAGGACGCTGCTGGTGTTTTCCTGCTTCTATGGATGTACATTTGTTTTATTTTATTTTAACAACATAATAATAGAAAAGTGATGATTTGATATTTATCTGTTATTGAAAAGGCTAGGACTTGTTTTTTTTTAATTTTTTTTTACATTTTTAAATAAATCCATCCATTCTCTATACTGCTTATCATACACAGGTACACAAAGTGGGGGACACCCTGGATGGGGTGCCAGTCACACACACACACACTCATTCACACACTACAGACAATTTGGAAATGCCAATCAGCCAATGCATGTCTTTGGACTGAGGGAGGAAACCAGAGTACCCAGAGGAGACCCCCGAAGCACGGGGAGAACATGTAAACTCCGTGCACGCAGGGCGGAGGCAGGATTCGAACCCCCAGCCCTGGAGGTGCGAGGCAACCGTGCTAGCCACTAAGCCACCATGCTCCCTTTTTTAGGTAGATCATATTTATGAATTATATATATAGAACAGACTTATATGGTTATTTATTTAGAATTTTTAAAATATAAATTTACATATTTATAGAATGTAAACATATTTTATATCATATTTATAAAATATACAATAAATCTATCTAATAATCATTATGTTCAGTCCAAAATCTCTGAGAATGGTTGGGATATTATTAGCATTATTAGGCTAATTTGCACTGAACTGATTAGGCCTAGTTATAGCTTAACATAAGAGTTAGTCTGATGATAACCTGGTCCTGCTGTTACTACTTATTATTTTATGGATAATTTTTTTCTATGAGTTAATGATGTTTAGGAACACTCTCATCATTCAATCGGGTTCATTCAAGAACAGCACATAACATAAAAAATTAGTAAACAACAACCTATCCACCTCAGAGGAAGTCTGAGGTAAAATGAATTGAAGATTTAGCATCCCTTTAGCTGCTTGGACATAGTTATCACCTGCCTCATGCTTTTTCAGATCAGACAGTCCATCATGGGCAACCTTAAAAGCTCTACAGTAAACTGTACAGTTTTGTCTTGTAATCATTACCAGGGACAGGACTGACCCCTTATCCTGTCTCACATTCACACCTGTATCTCAACAGCCAGCATTGGAAGACTGTGAGTCTCCATTACTAGGGCAACAATGGTGTTGATGTGCAATCTCACACAGAGCGTGCTTGTCATTCTCTGCCCCATAACATAGATTTAGAGCTTCTCTGCTATTTCTCATGAAACTGGTTTGATTCCCTAGTTTGAGCCTGCCACCTTACTGTTTGCATATAAGCTTTTTTTTTTTTTCAGGGGTGGCACTGTGGGTAGCATTGCCACCTGACCACTTCAGGCTCCTTGGTTCGATCTTGAGCTCAGTTAATGTCTGTGTGGAGTTTTGCGTCTTTTCCCTGTATCTGTGTGGGTTTCCTCTCTGTTCGCTGGTTTCCTTGCAAATCCCCAAAAACATGTCAGTAGGTTGATTACCTACACTAAATTACCCCTAGGTGTGAATATACGTGTGCATAGCACCCTGCAATGGACTGGTAAAAACAGTCGGTCTGCCTTAAGATATCCTTGCAAGCTAAGTGTGAAATCCTCAAACAGTGAATGCCTTGCTTTGATCAAGTTATTGGACAGCTGTGTACCATAGCATAACACACATAAGCCTAATCTATTCAGGTCATAATCTGATTCAGATGAAGTCAGAATGGAATCTTTAAATGCAGTGCAAATGTAGTTTCCAGAACTATATACAGTAGAAAATATCAACATTAATTAGGGTGCTAGGGTATTCTCACAACAGTGAACAGCTACAATTAGGTTTCAAGTTAAAAAAGTTTTAGTAAACATAGCAAAGTAAATTATGTCATTGCTGCTCTCTCTCCCACATTTCCCATGAGAATAATTTCAGCTGGGGAAACAAGACAGTGAGCTTGACCTTCTTTCCCAAGGAGCAGAGCCAATGCCACAAAAGTATTATGTAAAAATAAGTAAATGTGCATTAACAAGTCTTATAGAAAGGAGAACATTATTGGATTCCAAAAAAAAAAGATTGAATTGAATCATTTTTTAAACCATGAATACACTGGTTTAAGTACTTAATCATGTGATTCAGCTGTTAATAAGCTCCAATGTCCTTTTTAAGGTCTTTTTACAAGAAGGCATGTTTGTTTAAAAAAATCAAAGAAAATTAATCAGTTAGGAAGATCAGTGCATGTGATTGTATGGTTATTTTTTAAACAATAGATATAACAAACAGTTTTTGCTAGTTCATTCTAATATTGTTTTAAGTATTTTTGTATATCTGAAGCAAAATCTGTGCAAATGAGGCTTTACCTAATAAATTATTTTTACCAGAGGCCAAAAAAAAAGGAATTTCCACCTGTTCTGAGGTGCCCGTATTCAGCATTGAATTTATTTGTGATGTCACACTCCACAGTAGTGGTTAATGTCTCTTATGAAACTAGACACTCAGGGGTTTAAGAATTTGCAGTTTTTCATAAGTGTTTCTTTTTTAACTAGGCTACTAGGTTTAAATATTATAATTTTATTGTGGCACTTTGGTGTTTTACTATGAAAAAAGCTTTAGTTGTGCTATTATTCTATCTCTGTACCAATGTTATTGTGGAGAGGTGTGAATTGTTTGCCCAGCAGGGGGCTCACACCCCTCCATTTTCCCATTGACCCTGCTCACCAGCAGCTAAACACAGAGTCATGGTAATCTACAAACAGAAACCCAACAGTGTCCTGACTAATCTTATGACAGACTTGAGGTGATAAAATAATTAATGTGTTTATACTGATTGAAAATGTCCAATAAGCCAATTTCTGATTGGCAGTGTATTGTGATAAAGGGTTAAACATGCATGCTTTGCATATTTAAAAATCTAGTCTTTGAATGATGTTACAATTAAAATGTTATTTCAATTTGATGACAGTCTCCAAAGAATTGGAGAAAGGTGTGTTGGAATATACTTTTTAGGCACAGTGGGTAGCATTGTCACCTCACAGTTCCAGGGTCTCTGGTTTGATCCTGAGCTTGGTTTACTGTCTGTGTGGAGATTCTGTGAATGTTCTCAGATAATGTTTTCCAGGACAGTCTCCAGATCCTCTGTGACCTTGATAAGCTTTATTTGTGTAATTTAATAGACACTTTTCCCTGTACCACTGGGTACAATTATTTGTAAATGTGGTATTATCTGAAAAGCCAGATGACAGACACTAACCTAATAAAGTTGAGGAATGTATAAAGGGCATTAGACACTGGATGCTGAGTACCTTTCTCCTACTTAATTACAATAGGACAGATGTATTTCTCCTAGGGCCACAAGCAGCTAGAAATAAGCTTTCTGGTTATGCAGTAACTCTGGATGGCCTTTCAGTTATATCATGTGCAGCAGTGAAAGATCTTGGTGTCATTATTGATTCCATCATTTGAAGCTCATGTAGATGATATTAGTAGAATAGCCTTTTTCCACCTCAGAAACATTTCTAAAGTAAGAAATATAATGTTGTTACAGAATGCAGAAAAAATAGTTCACACTTTTATTACGTCTTGGTTGGACTATTGTAATGCCTTCCTGGATGTTCCAATAGGTGCATAAATAAGCCCCAGTTAGTCCAGAATATAGCAGCCTTATATAATACAGAATACATAGTCCTTATTAGAACCAGAATGTTTGATCATATTACCCCTAACTTATCCACACTGCACTGGCATAATTTTGCAATGATTATGAAATACTGTTAATAAACTATAAAGCACTGACTGGTCTTGTCCCAAAGCACCAGAACAAACTTTTGGTCTATTATGATTAGCCAAACCTGCTTCGATCAAAAGGTGCAGGTTCCTTATCAGTCCATAGAATAATAAAGACTACAGCATGCAGCAAAGCCTCTTCCTACAAAGGACCCCTGCTCCACCCCACCCAGGTGCAGATATAGGGTTGCACAAAATTATGGCAAACTGGGATGTTTTGATGCTGTATCCCCAGTGCCAGATCCTGACACCAGATCTGGATGCCACTTCTGCTTGGAGCTTTCTGCACTTGTGAATCATCTGCTGCTGCTGTGGATTTTCCCACATGGATAAACCAAAGATTAGCACTTTGCAAAAACACTTTATAAAAAAATGCCTTGCTTTAGTGGATAATCTCACCTGGATACTGTAAATTTGTACCTACAAAGAGCTACAGCTGTAATCACAAAGACTGTGCTTATCCAAAGATTCAAAGTATATACATATTTTATAACATCCCTTCAATACACAGCTTTCCTGTGTAGTCTTAAAGCAATCACCCATGGTCCATAGATATTTGGACACTGACAAAGTTATTGTATTTTTAGCTATACAGTATATACAGTAGGAGTTGAAATAAAAAAAGCTCAAAGCGCAGTCTTTCAGCTTTAATTTGAAGGTATTCACATCCAAATCAGGTGACTGGTGTAGGAATTACAGCACTTTGTTATATTTGAATCCCCCCTTTTAAAGGACCGTAATTAATTGGACAAACTAACATAAATATAAATTAAATTGTCGTTTTAATATGTGGTTGCAGATCCTTTGCAGTCAATGACTGCCTGAAGTTTGGAACCTATAGACATCACCAGATGCTGAGTTTCTTCTCTGGTGCACTTTGAATGCTCTTTGAGTTCATATTCATTATTTAATTTCAACTACTACACACGTTATTCCATATGTCCTGAAGACTTTCCTGTTCTGGGAAACTTCGAAAAGCACTGTGACCGTTACAAAACGCTAACAAATCTCCTTCTATAAATGTTAAATAAATGTCTCCTAACAAAAAATAAATAAATAAATACTGCATCACTGTTTATATGTTACATGTTTACTTTGTTAAACATGGTTACATGGTAACAGCTCATACGCAAGGACTGCGGACACTCCACATAATCTATGATTGTTCAATTTTGGTGAGTCTTGATAGCCTCAGATTTCTGGTCTTGGCTGACAGGAGTTGAACCTGATGTGGTCTTCTGCTGTTGTAGACCACCCACCTCAAGGTTTGATGTGTTCTGAGATGCTTTTCTGCTCACCATGGTTGTAAAGAGTGCATATGTGAGCTACTGTAGATTTCCTGTCAGCTCAAACCAATCTGGATATTCTCCTCTGATCTTTCTCATCAACAAGGTTTTTCAGCCTGCAGACCCTCTGCACACATGATGTTTTTTGTTTTACCAGTTTACCATTCTGTGTAAACTCCAGAGACTGTTGTGTGTGAAAGGAGATCAGCAGTTTCTGAAATACTCAAACCAGCCCTTCTGGCACCAACAACCATGCCATGGTTAAAGTCACAGAGATCACACTTTTTCTTCATTCTGATGATTGATGTGAACATTAACTGAAGCTCTTGACCTGTTTCTGCATGATTTTATGCATTGTGCTGCCGCCACATCATTAGCTGATTGGATAACTGCATAAATAAGCATGTGTACAAGTTTTCCTAATAAAGTGGATGGTGGGTGTATATAATTATGTATATTACAATAAATTGTAATCACTGGCAAATTGCTCAAAAACTCAAAACGACTGAAAAATAAAATGTTAATATCTGTTTATTTCTTTATTTGTTCATCTATCTATGTAGGCTATATAATAACAGGAATAATAATAATAATAATAATAATAATAATAATAATAATTATTATTATTATTATTATTATTATTATTATGGCAGTTACAGCTGCATTTGTTAGCTTGGCTGATGTATGCATGTCATTCGTTCCGTTCACCACACTTTGAACAAGAACAGAAAGAGGGTGGAACAGTGCATTTGAAAAGTGTGTAGCCTTATATGTTGTGTTGTTCAGAGCATAATCCGCTGTACATTTATGTGTAAAAATGACTGATGGCTATTTTTTATAATTATTGTAGCATTGAATTATACTTCACACTTATATAAAAAATTTTTTTTTTTTCAAATTACATTCGTATCCTCATTCGTGACCACTCTCTCAAAACTAGCCTGCACTGACTGAAATGTCTTTCTTGAAAATTAATTCACCATACCTTCTCTTTGTTGATTGGACATGGCGAGTTTAAGAAATCATAACACTAAAATTTGTCTTTTGAAAACTTGGAGTTTTTAAATTAATGTATTGAGCGAATGAAACAATGACTTACTTATAATATCTAAAAAGACCATGAACGAATCAGTGAACGATTCTGATGGAATTTTTTTGTGAATGGAATCAAAAGATTTGAGTCACTGGGAATAGAAATTACCACCACTACACTAAACGGAGCTGAATGTTAGAATGTGCCAGAAGAAAAGCGTATCCAGATCCGAGTTGTCTGCTGTCTGGGTATCTGACTCCGTCCCGAAGTCACACCAAAGGATTGAAATGACTGCAGGTTTTATGCAGATTTGCCATACAGGTGTCTAGATTCATGAACCAAATCTGCACTGGAGCTGGTCCAAATCTGCTAAACAGAGGTGACTGTTATGTGGATCTGCCGGAGGAAACACGCATCCGGATCGGAGTCATCTGCTATCTGGGTCTACTTTGTACTCGGACTGCAGGGTGATCAGCCTGAGAGAGAACAAACAAATCCTGGTGGATCCTTTCTGATGGTTCAGTGGATGACGTATAGCTGGTGTTACATCTTTCTGGCTCCTGTAAAGGTACTTTAATAAAAGGGCACAGTACCTACAAAATTAATTAATACTGACCTCTGCATTAATTCACTTTGTAGAATCAATAACAAATAATATATTAAGCATTAAATATGTA
This sequence comes from Pangasianodon hypophthalmus, assembly GCF_027358585.1. Classification (NCBI taxonomy): domain Eukaryota; kingdom Metazoa; phylum Chordata; class Actinopteri; order Siluriformes; family Pangasiidae; genus Pangasianodon; species Pangasianodon hypophthalmus. Next base: position 5,955,416 of record NC_069711.1, read on the forward strand.
CTACTTGATTGGAAATAGACTGTTGCAAAACCTTAAGTTAAAGTGAATTGTTCTATTTGCTGTGATTTACTGATAGGAGGGATTTCCATTCCCATTATTGTGAAAAAAAAAAAAAAAACTTACAGAAAGGAAAATAAAGTTGGAGTAGGATGACCATCTTGTATTGTAATGTGACAAGTTATACATGACCTATACTGTCTAGTCACAATACTCCTAGCATGAAGGCCTGCTGTCTAAACAGAACAACTTAAACTAATATAACCTTAAACATATCTTCAATAAATTAATCAATAAATAAAATTGTTAAATAATTGTTAAACAATTTCACTAAGTAATTTCATTGGATCATATTGCCTGGTTGATTGAAATATATATTGTTGCATTTAATGATGTATATATTGTTATTTTGTTGCTTTTTGCTCTATACCACAATGCTCTGCCAAGTGTTTGGTAAATTCTTTGTTTATATTTTCCTTCCCAGGAACCTTCTGCTGATGGTTACAGTGGCACCACAGGACAGCTGAGCAGCCTGGCATCACATGGCACCAGCTTTAGTACCCGGGACGCTGACAGTGACAACTACCTGTGCAAGTGTGAGCTGACTGGAGGTGAGGGCTAGCTCATAATGTTTCTGTAATATACTAATTCTACAGCTGAATGTGTCAAAATATCAAAATATACCTGTTATACCCATTCTAAACCACTTACTGCATAAACACATTTCAGAATTTCTGACCTTGTCACTCTTCACTCTCTATATCACAATGCACTACCAGATTTGTAGTAATGTCTTACCTTGTATTAACCAGTATTAGTGCATTGGGTCAGGTTTTCCCTATGCATTATCCACATCCCCCAACTAAGTGACTGCTCATGTGGATGAGTAGTTTCCCCCTACCAAGTACTGTTTATTGCACTGCAAAAAAATGACATCTAATCAAGTGGAAATATCTTGAATATGGTCAAATGTATCTATTATTTTTTGTTATAAGTTTACAATAAACCAAATATAAACCTATTTCTTATCATTTACTCATTTCAAAATTTATTTTTCTTATTCTACTGGCAGATAATTTGGCTTTTTTCTAGAACTAAATGCTTAAAATGAACAAAATTATCTGCCTACTATTTGACTGTATTCAAGACATTTTCACTTGCTATAATGTAATTTTTTTGCAGAGTGCTGAGTCAGTTATTTATGTCTACATGCCCCACTGTGTATCCGACTACCCTGTGGCTAAGTACCGCTAGCATGGTTGAGTAGTTCCCCTCACAATACCATGCACTGTTTTTACCATGCAATTGCTGATTTACCTGATTCCACGCAACCAAAGTTTTGGACTGCTGACCAGCAGGCCTATGGAGAGCACTGCTAGTGTGGTTGAGTGTTTTTTTGCTATACCATGTGCTGTTCACTGCTGAGCCTGCTATATTAGCTGGATTCCACTAACAGAGGCCAGGAGTCTGGTTTCTTTCTGTTCATCAATTATTTTCCACATCTCCCACAGTCCAACCAAACAGTAGGCCTGTGATAGCATGGTTGAGTGGTTTTCCCTCACTGTTCTTAGTTAGTCTGCTAAGTTTTTTTGTATTTACGCTAATACGGAGCATTGGGGCTGGAGATGGTTTAATTTCTATGTAACAGACCAATCATTCTTTCATGATACACCATGTGGTTAACCGAACAATTCTACAAGACTTAGACTCATGCAGCCAGTGTCTGAATCCCCTGGAAAACTGAAGACAGGCACCAGCTATGTGCTCACAGCTTAAAGGCATTGGCAATTTTAAGGATGAAAGTTCCAGCTCAGACGTGATTGCACACTGATGCTGATGCCAACATGGTGCACTTGGCAGGCAGAATTAGACCCTGATTTGGAGCTGAAGCTGACCCAAACCCTGCAGCCTAAAAAACTCCAAGATCCAAGGACAACAAGAAGTGCAGAAAGCAATCTGAGGTACATTAGGTAAAAAAAAAAATGACCTGGTGGCAGACATGGCTCAGCTGAAATGAGGCTGCTACACTATAATGCCAAATGTAGGTGGACACCTGACCATCACACCCATGTGTGGGCATTCCCCAAACCTTTGCCACAAAAATGGAAGCACATAATTGAATGTTACAGTAGACGATAGAATGTCTTTGTATGCTGTAGCATTGCAATTTCCATTCACTGGAACTATATTGCCCAAACCTGCATGACAGTGCCTCTTTGCACAAAGTGAGGTCCATAAAGACATTTGCCAAAGTTGATGTAGAAGAATTCGAGTGGCCTGCACAGGGAACTGACCTCAACCCCACTGAATGCCTTTGGGATGAATTGGAATGCCAACTGCATGCCAGGCCTCCTTGCCTGACATCAGTGCCTAACCTTACTAATGTTCTTATGGCTGGATGTGTAAAAATACCCATAGCCATGTTCCAAAATCTAGTGGAAAGCCTTCCCTGAAGAGTGGACATTTTTATAACAGCAAAGGAGGGACTAAATCCGGAATGGGACATTCAACAAACACATATGGGTGTGAATGGTCAGGTGTCCACATACTTTTAGGCATATAGTATGTGTCTACAGCTGCATCTGGAAGATTCTTCCAGGCTGATTCTTTGTAGTTGAACCACCATGTTTAATTACAGCAACTACAAAAAATAGGTTTGGATCAGTCTCTGCCAGGTTGCAGGTCCCGCTGACACACACACTCTCTCTCTCTCTCTCTCTCTCTCTCTCTCTCTCTCTCTCTAAACTAGCCCTGGCAGCATGCTGAGTGGAATTGGATAGTTCCATAGGCAATTTTTACTTATTAAGGCTAAGTCTCAGACCCTTTAAAATATGCAGTCATTCAGTCATATTCAGACAGCTAGCCAGAATTCTGAACTTTGGCAGGAGTTTGAACTACAGGCAACATGGATATCTTACAAGCAGGCTAGCCAGCAACCATCTGAATACCTAATTGAAGAATAGTTCTTGATTTAATGTTATGGTCTATAGCTTTGCAGCAGGTTAGATCACCCATACCAAAATAACAGTCATTCAGACTACCAAACAATTTAGCTAAATTTCATTACTTCAACGACCTGTATTAACGTGGCCAGCAAGTCATCAACAGAAGAACAAGAGGTCTGATAGATTAGGGTTCACCCTAAAATAGCTTTTATCCTTTATTAACCTCCAGTCATTTCACTTCCAGACAGATGTAGTCTACCAGTTTAACTAGTAATGAGCATAACCTTTAAGATTACAAAGGTCAGTATGCAGTGTGGGAAAGGCAGAGACATCAAATATGAAGGCATAAAGAAATCAGTTTGTTGTGATAGTACAAACACCATACAGAGAAGGGAGGTTACTGAAATGATAAAGAGGGGGATGGAGCATCCAAATCTAAAACTGAAGCGTAACTGTGTGAAAGAATTTTTGAAGCTTAACTGTATGTGATGGTGCAAGAACTGTCTCAGTTCATTTTAGTTTTTCAGCACCTTTACCACATTTACACTGGGCCAAAAATACTGCACAGTGCCATGTTCACAGTGAGGCAGATTATGAAACTGTCACACATACTATCCTGTGGTCCTATATCTATTTGTCTCCATCTAGAAAAATATCTTGTCATATAGCTTTCAGGCTTCCAGCTAATCCACAGTGAACATATTTTGATGACACAGCACAGTGAAAAAAAAGCCAAATGCTCATATGGATTGAGATCTGTCATATGCTCATTGCTCAAATGGCTTCAGATCTGGTGACTGCAAAGGCCAATGCATATAATTTACATTATTTTTATATTCATCTAACCATTCACTTCCATAATGATAAAAATATTTGGATAAAGGCAATTAGTCACAATAACATTGTACTGATTTGCAGTGACCCTTCCCTTTAAGGGGACAAGTACAGTAGACTTCAGTCATGTCAGTAAAATTCCCTCCACAGCATAACAAAGCCTATTCTACAGGTTCATATGTCCTTCTGTGACATGCAAGACCACGAGGAGGCTGAACACAAGCACCCAGAGGAAGGGATGTGGGGGAATGTGCTCTTTATTGTTGAATTTGGTAATAGGTGGGGGTGGAAGTGAGGGATCTGGGAGTGAAGGCTTGAGTGTGGCGTCGTCCCGGGGTTGACAGCTATGCGCACTCTGGCTGTCCAAAACAATGGGGGTGCTGAATTGGCGCTGTCCTTTCAGCACCCCGCCGGCAGTTGTGTGAGGAGTAATGAATGATTTCCGTGCGTGGGCTGCCAGCCCGCCGTCACAAGTTGAAGTGAATAATATTGATTATCTTGTTACAATGGCACCTGTCAAGGGGTGGGATATATTAGGCAGCAAGTGAACAGTCTGTTCTTGAAATGGGCAAGCATAAGGATCTGAGCAACTTTGACAAGGTCCAAATTGTAATGGGTAGACAACTGGGTCAGAGCATCTCCAAAACAGCAGGTCTTGTGAGGTGTTCCCGGTATGCAGTGGTTAGTACCTACTAAAAGTGGTCCTAGGAAGGACAACCGGTGACCCAGCGACAGGGTCATGGGCGCCAAAGGCTCACTGATGTGCGGGGGGAGCAAAGGCTACCCTGTCTGGTCCGATCCAACAGAAGAGCTACTGTAGCACAATATGCTAAAAAAGTTAATGCTGGTTATGAAAGAAAGGTGTCTGAACACACAGCTTGCTGTGTATGGGGCTGCATAGTGCCCATGCTGACCCCGTCCACCACCAAAAGTGCCTACAATGGGCAGCAGAACTGGACCAAAAACTGGTAAAACTGGACTTTTACATCATGTGTACAGACATGTGTGTGTTTGTATGGATTACATAGGGAAGAGATGGCACCAGGATGCACTATGGGAAGAAGGCAGGCTTGTGGAGGAAGTGTGATGCTCTGGGCAACATTCTTCTGAGAAACCATGGATCATGGCATTCGGATGTTACTTTGACACATACCACCTACCTAAACATTGTTGCGGACCAAGAACACCCTTCATCGCAACGTTATTCCCAAAAATTATTCAGGAATGGTTTGAGGAACATGACAAAGAGTTCAAGATGTTGACTTGGCCTCCAAATCCCCCACATCTCAGAGCATCTGTAGGATGTGCTGGACAAACAAGTCCGATCCATAGAGGCCTCACCTCGCAACTTACAGGACTTAAAGGATCTGTTGCTAATCTGGATCTTGGTGCCAGATACCACAGCACACCTTCAGAGGTCTTGTGGAGTCCATACCTCAATGGGTCAGAGCCCTTTTGGTGGCACAAGGGGGACCTACACAATAGATGGCAGGTGGTTTTAATGTTATCTATGTATATGTGTATGTATATACATATATAGTGACAATAAATTCTGATTCTGAAGTGCACAGACAGCTTGAAATAAACAATGAGGGTAAAGGACGAAAGGCAGAAGTGGAAGATATTTTGACTAATATCTAATATTTTGAGTATTTAATAATATTTAATAATAATAAGAAGAATAAGTGAGCACATGTCAGCTGAGGCATGTATTTACAGCTTATGTCTATGCGCAGACAGACCGGCCCATCCTCCGTTTATACAGTGGCATTTCTTTTGTTATAATTGAATTGAATATTTTGTCTTAATTTATGGGTTTGTTAGGACTCCCTTTCTTTATTTTTCATATTCTTTAGTTAATATAATAAAAATACTATAGAATGACTGATTTTCACAAAATTTTTCGAAGGTATTATTAGTCTCTGATGTAGTGAACTAGCATGAGGATATGCTTTTTAATAAAGACTCCAAAGAACTTCTATAAGTTGCTCTGGACAAAGGCGTTTTCAAAATGCTGTAAATGTAATAAAAAAAAAAGCAATTTAACCATGACAGTATATTCCATATATAAAATTGCAGCAATCCATGCAAATTATACGATTTGAAGTCAATCAAGTCAATGTTTACATTAGTTAGTCTTCTTAGGCTTAAATTTGCACACACTCAGTGGCAAGAATAAAATATGAATATTGTAAGTATTTACATATTTTCATGAAGTATTTACATATTTTCACGAATAATTTCTTTGTGTAAGCACTTGTACAAACAATTTATGAATAAATCTGTTTGTATCTAGCTTGATAAATGAGGTCCAGTATGAGAAAAGAGTTCAATAACACTAAAACAGGCCACACAATTAATTGGCATGAAGCAATGAGAATGCTATCCTGTCATTTCAACATTTGCCAGACATTATTGTGTTTCCTGATTAAATTCAAGCAGGCCACAATGTGCAATACCAGTTCCTTTAATTGCTGACTGCAGCTACAGCAGTAGTTCTCTTGTGCCTGTTGTAATTAAGGGACTTCCAGAACACTAGAGACAGAGACTTGCCCTTGTATCTTGGACCTACACTTTATTACAAAAAAAAAAAAAGATTTTCAGTGTAAATATGCAGTGCATGAGCTTGAGAATAACTCTGCAATACATTCACTTTAATAGAAACACCTGTACCCCTGCTCATTCATGCAGTTATCCAATCCAGCCAATCATGTGGCAGCAGCACAATGCATAAAATTATGCAGATACAGGTCAAGAGCTTCAGTTAATATTCACATCAAACATCAGAATGGCACAAATGTGATCTCAGTGACTTTGACAATGGCATGGTCATTGGTGCCAGACAGGCTAGTTTGAGTATTTTAGAATCTGCTGATTACTTGGGATTTTCACACACAACAGTCTATAGAATTTTCCAAGAATGGTGTGAAAAACAAAAAACCTCCATTGTGTATAAACAGCGTACAAACATGGCCGCAATGGAGTCCATTTCCCAGATCACACACACTTTGCCATGTTCACAATCACCATCCTTCTGATCACACACAACTGGACTCAATTATCTCATTACTCACTCACAGTATGTAAAGACTTTCAGAACTTTCACTCACCATGAAGTATATACACCATTCCTTAGTGTTTGTGACGATATGAAGCCTTTTCCTCTGACTGATTATTACGTTGTTGATTTTGTGCCTGTTTTCCATTGTACCTGTTGTCTTACCTCCGATATACTGTTTGCTGATCGCCTGACCTCTGTCTGGCACTGATTGTTTTGTCCTGTGTTTTGGATTTGTTTGCTGTTCTCTCCATTAAACACTGCCTAACTGCATTTGCATCTGTTGTGAGAGAGACGACACCGACAGCACCTTTGCTTTTACTGCGGTTAAGCAGAACATCGTATCGGGCTGTGTCCACTCCATACGACCACCAGGCGGTCCTCTAGCGGGAATTTCAGCACCCACTTCCATTAGATGAGTCCTTCCCACTCTTCCTCTTGTCATGCATTTTCTCTGCCATTGGTGTTACAACATTAAGGATCTGTTTCTGTGTTGACAGTGATTATTGACTCCAGAGCAGCCGGAAACGTCATTGACCAGGAAACTGTGAACCTGCTTAAGATCCCCACAGAGTCACTACTCCAACCCAAAATGATCTAAGTCATAGACGGTAGCCCGCTTGGAGAGGGACTGGTCACACAATGCAAGCTCCTTCTCCTCCAACTCAGCGCATTACATCGGGAGCTCAGTCTCCCTATTGATCACTGTTTCTCCCAAACACCCCATTATTCTGGGACTTCCAGAACAATGGCCTTTTATATTGTTTTTATATGCACTGGTCTTTATATTGTCAAACTCACTGTCTTCAAACCCCTGAATTCATCATAGCTTCTACCTCCATTGAGAGCCCAGAAAGCCCTTCCTCCTTGATCATTCCTCTAGAATTCCAGGACCTGAACAAAGTATTCAGTAAGGCACTGGCTTCAGGGGGCCAAGCACTGATTTACCATATACATTGATCATAAGAATCTCAAATATCTCTTTACAGCTAATGTAGGAGATTAACCCCCGACAAGCTTGCTGGTCCCTATTCTTTGCCTGTTTTAACTTCACCCTGTCCTACCATCCGCATTCTAAGTACACAAAGGACGATGCTCTGTCCTGAATGACTCCATCCTCCCACCAGCTTGGCCTCCATTGACTGGGAACTGGATCTATAAGCCTTTCTATAAGGCTTATATTCTATAAGAAACTGATGCATAGGCCTCAAGAAAATAATTATTACGAGCTGAAAGTGCTCCTTTAGGTGACAACTGTACTCCAATTAATTGGAGTCATATTTTCTTTGTTTCTGCCTTGAAAATCTGTTTCTGTGACTACTGCACATATGCTTAGTTCTTCAAAATAAAGTCAGACTAATATGGACAAAATTTTTAATTAACAGTCACTTCATTTAATTAAAAAGTAATTACTCTGACCAAAGTTTGCCTCAATGGAAAAGATGTATTTTTGTTAAAATGTAAGGAAAATAGTAGTAAAAAAAATTACTTTGCACCTCTGCCACCCCAACATTGCTCCCCCACTTTCACACATAATCAGGCACCCATGTGTATGGCAAAAGTATTTATAGCAAATACTCATTTGGTAACTTTGTGACTTTGTGGAAACTTTTGGTATACGTGCACACATATACAAAAAGTATCCAGGGGATTTTCACTGTTCCTGGCAGAAAAAAGTCCGTGGGGTGGAGTCAGACCTGACTCAGCTCCTACATAGGGCCTACATATGTAACTGAGGTTACTGCTATAGGATTCAGATTTTACAACTCTTCTTGTGAATTCACTTTCTTTTCTCATTAAAATGTAGAATCGTATATTTAAACATTAATGTAAGTGAGCTCAGTGTGACAGAAACCTGGATTCATATGTTAAAAGAAGAGGCTGAGCTCCTCAGACTCTTAAACACAGACTGTAGAGCTTTGATCTGATTACTTATTCTTAATCTCCCTCTAGTGGATCTATCTAAGACATTCTTTGTAAAAGTAATAGGACCCACAAATATTAAATTGAAGCTTCTAGAATGACAAATAAAATTGATTTTAATTTGCAAATTTGTGTATTAATTTTTAGATGAATAATTAATGGCCAAGTTGTCACTGTTAATGCCTAAATACATGGAAATAAGAAAAAAAAAAGATAAAATTTCAACATGACCATTAAAATTCTCTATTCAACCAACCGGAGAAACTACTTACTTTTCCACTATACTGGCACTGCTAAAGAATATTTAAATAAATACAGAACATTTATCATCCAAAAATAAAATATTTTAAGCTGCTCATAGTTTTCAGAAATTCTATTATTGTCTTTGATCAACTGCGTTGTTGCCCTTGACCTTCACTCTGTGAGGATGGTCACATGTAAAATGCCTTTGTCATTCATCACATGGGACAACCTGCAGATTTGATAATGGATATAAAAACACATACCTAGGTAAAAATAACATTCAGCATAGTTAGCTGCATTATATTGTAAATATGTAAAATTTTCCAAGAATTGGACTCTGAAGCATATGGCAATGAAGAATGTGGATGGATCTTTAAACAAAATAATGACTTCAAACCTGCATTTAAATCAACAAAAGAAATGGTTTAAAAATCACTGTTGCATTGGTCATCTCAGTATGGAAATTTGAACCCTATTGAAAACCTTCGGTAAAAAATTCAAGCGCCCAATGGAGAATAAGAAGGAGTATGCATAGAGTAATCAAATACCTTCATAGATAACTTCTTACAAATTTCCATCTTTCTCCACTACTGACAAAGTTTCCATACCCACAACCTCCTTGTCTCCTCCTTACTATTCAACAACTATTACCTAAGGGGCACAAAAAAGCAGAGGCTGTCCAGAACTCCATCCTCAGAACCCCAATTCTCAGACTTCTCCCCGTTTTATCTGTCTGTCTGACCGACCTAAATGTTGTCTTTTTTCACTCTTCCCCTCAGCACATGCTCTTTTTTTATATATATATATATATATCTCTGGAGACAGTAAAAAAGGAAATCTAGGCTATCACATGTAAACTATTTCTAGCACCAGTTCAGACATCATCTGCAAGACTCTCACCCTAAATGACTTCCTCCTAGATAGAATGCCCTACCTAAACAATCTATACACATCGTGACAAATTGCTGTCTATGTAAATTAGGAGATGAGTCATTTATGTCATATAAAAAAATCCTCTGAAATCCACTTTCATATTTTGTTTTTGTTTCTTGTTTTGTTAGGATTATGTTATTAGCAATAGTGCGCGGTAATTGTGGACAGGTCAACACAGAGTAATTACATAATGACCTTTATGGACTAGATACAAAATTATTGGTGTCATGGTTTTATATGAGCAAATTGCACCGTACATATACAATGCATTGCTTAAGTATTCACTCCCCTTTAACTTTTCCAATTTTTGTTATAATGTTGCAAAGTTATTTACAAATCAAAATGTTGTGATTGCATAAGTATTCACACCCGTTGTTGTAAACATTCATTTCCCCGATGAGACTAGTTATTCCCATTTGTTGAAGTTAATAAGACAAAAAACTCAGCTTGTCTTGTTAGCAAGAAAATCTTCTGTCCTGAAGAATCTCCTGTGGCAGAAGGCTTTCTAAATATTATAAAGTGCTGACAGTGGAGATGTTAATGTTAAAAATGAAAAGAAAACTTCACCCTATTGATACTTATATGATTTATTTGTTAAATAACAGCCAGTTATCTGTGTTTTTATTATTATTAGATTAAGTGGAGTGTCAGTCATACCGGTCCCAGTGAATAAGTTGTTACTATAGAAATGATAACATATTAAAATAAGCACATTAATATGAGCCTGTGATTTGAATTACAGCCGGTGCTTCACAGCCGGAAATAGTTTGCTAGGAGATTCTCGCCTGTGTCACAGTTTAAATAAATTTTTTTAAATCATCTATAATTTCTGTGCTTTCATTTTCATTGTTGTATTTTTCTTTATTTTTGCCACGTCTTCATTTTCTTGAAGCATGCTGTTTTTTGTTCTTTTTTTAAACACAGCAAACCACAGTCCTCCACATTGGCTTTATCTGCAATCTTCAACAGAAAGCTATGACTAAGGTGCATGTAACACTTTCACCATTGAGCCAAAACTGAGCTTTTTTAATGTGCTGAGTGCAAGATTTTAGTTTTGCCAATCTTCTTCCAGTAATAGCTTTATTTGTGATATATTGATATATACAGTATTTAAAGCGGGGGCAGCATAGTTTTGGTAGAGCAAAGTCTGGGTACCTTAGGCAGCGATAGCGAGCCCCCAGTTCTGACATTAGATCCCTCAAAATGGGGCTAATGGGTGACAACTCAGTGGCATAAATGCAAAGCCAAAACTAATGCTAAGGCTCATCCACAGGAGCACCACTCATCTCCGTTTCACGTGTCAAATGGTATGCTCTCCTCCTCGCTGAGTAGCCTGTTGAAAGTGCTCTGGTTATATTCTAAAGTACATGAAATTAGTTAGGCCTTTAGGGGCACCAGCAGCTTTAGTTAGCTGTATACTGGAAACCAGGACACTGGACATTGCAGGTAATCATAGAGTCTTAGGTTAACAGGTTTTCAAAGATAGTTAATCATGTAGGAGCCAACAATACATGCTTTCATCAGTTTGAGGTTACTAAAGCTAACATTCCAGAGGTGTGTAAATTAGCGAACGTGATGTTCATTGCAATAATGTGCTCTGGCTCCACCCTAGCACAGCGTGCCGATGAAGCTTACAGCAGATTATGGTCACTGAACTGCTGAATGTGTAGGTAGTGCTCTGAAAACTCCAAAATTTGGGCTTTATAGCCTTGGAGTAGTTGTAAGGGCAAGGCTGGCCTTTTAGGGTGGGATGATATCCATTCCACTCAGCAAGGTGCTGCTCTCATTCCTTGTAGCAAAGAGTCTCAGAACAGGCCTAGTTAATCAGTGACAATCCAAGGCCAGGGATAAGACAAACAGTCTAAACCAACTGTCTACTAGCTGTCTTGAGTTGTAATTCAGGTTCCAACATATTGCGCCTGTGTCTATTCCCCTGAGCTAAACAAAAATGTAGAAATACTCTTTTACATCAAGTTCTTGTTGTAAATGAAACTGTTACTGATCAGGGATTTAATATACCACATTTGGGTTAGACCTAATGAGTGTGTAGCATTTAATGAAGATAGCCATCCTGGATACATCTATGTACAATGCCCCTACAAGCCAGCAGAAGAGGAGGCATCACAGTTATTTATAATGATATTCTAGGCAACACGCAAAATCTGGAAATGAATTTAACTTATTTGAAGTTCTGTATACTGATATACATAACATATGCATGTAGCCACAAAAAATAAGTCTACACAGTTGTTTCCACTAATAAATATTGACAGACTCTCAGGGCCATATTCTAAATTTTCACTTTAATTTTCAGATTCTGTCTTGAGCCTGGTTGTTTCTGTAGCATAAGCAGTACTTGTTGATGACTTTAATATTTATTTTGATAATCTGCAAGACACTCTGAGAACAGCGTTGCATTTAATAGAACTCACTCATGGTGGCGGACACACCCTTGACTTAATATTGACATTTGTAACAAATATAGAAAACATAAACATACTAACCCTTACTGAAGCAATCTCAGTTCATTACCTCATCTCATTTAAGATGTGTCATAATATACGCATTTCCCCATGCTACTTCATCAGGCATACAATAACGCTAGCTACTGTATACAGTTTTATTGTCGACCTTGATTGGTTCACTGTCTAAACTTGATCAGGTGACTGAATGCTTAGAGTCAAAGTTCCGCTACACACTAGACAATGTAGTCCCATTTAAAAGAAAAATGATTAGGGTTAAAAAACTAGCACCCTTGTAGTATACTAGTACAACAATCACATGCGCACCTTAAAACAGACCACATGAAAGTTAGAATGTTAATGGCATCAAACAAAATTGGTAGTGTAGTAGATTTATAAACTATGGCAGTAACATGATCCTGAACTGATCAGACAAACTTATCTTACTCTTTAGCAGCAGAGCAAGCTGTAGGTGCATGACATATAATCACTTTTTATAGAACGGGTCAGAATTCCCAAAAGAGCAGCAGGAGCTCTTACAGCAGCAGGACACGTACAATCTGACAAAGAGCATTAGCTTTGTACACAATGGCTGAGGGAAACACTAGTGAAATCCAGTGAGCATTCATGCAAATGTGGGCTGATGATGTGAAGGAAACATTACCTCGCATTCAGCATGAAGGTATGGTTGTAGATCGAGCAGGAAGTCTATTCTAGAGTGGCTCTTTTCAGAACATGGTAAAAATGGTACTAAAGCACAACATTTTTTCTCAGGTAAGCCAAAGTTTAATAAACTTATTTTGGTTCCCGGATATTGAGTGTACAGAAATAGCCTGGACATTTTGGAGGACACTATAATTGCTTTCAAGAGAATGTTCAAGTTAAATATAACCCACTATAATGAAATAGAAGGATTGCATAAGCAGATCGACAGTTTTGCACATGAGAAGCAAAACTGGACAGAACAGAGTACAGCGTTCACTGAACGCGTAGCTGAGCTTGAAAAAAGCTAGTATGCTATAAAATGACTTTTTGTGCCAATGCCAAGTTAATCGAGATCACTGTTTTACCCTCAGGCCCTCAAATTTGCACTAGGATGATGTCACATGCAGAGATTATGTCACTGAGCATTTCTAGTCGAAGACTGGATCAGACTAATGAGACAAAATGTGAAACTCTGTCCACACTAGCTCCGTCACTCAGATCTGATCCAGTAATGTCTACGCATGGTATTGTTGCCATCCACCAGCATCCAGCTTTGACCCTATAGTCAGCTGGAGCAGCTGGGCTAGACCAATCACATGTACAAACTAGAGGCCTACCATCTGCACAGCCACCACTCACAGCTCTGTGTGAGAAAATAGATTATCAAATTTCAGCAATTACATGCAACTCACATCTCACTCACATAATAAGCAAAGCAAAACCTGTTGCTTCTGCCATAAAATTGGCCATGCAGTCAAGAAATGCTGGTCTTTAGGAAACGGACGTCCACCACTTTATTTTCTTTGGTGCAAAAATATGCATTCTGATAACCCAGACCAGATAAATGCGCCTACAAATGAAACTCTGTGTGAGCTCACAGCTGTGTTTAATAAAGTTCTGGGGTTTGCAGCAAAAGGTTTAGCTGTCCCCTAATAGTAAACTTTGTTTGTGATGATGCCTTGGTTAATGACCTTCAATGCTTTATGCACTTCTGTCCTGCCAAATTTCTGAGATGTTCAAATAGCAATCTATTATAACTGGCTGGTTTATGAAATACTTTGATATCTAAAATAAGCTTACATTGTTAAAATTACAGTTTCATACATCAAACACAAATACAGTTGTTCTTATAGAAACACATACTATTAGTTGTTTATGTATTGAATATTCATTTAGGCTAATATGGCTTTAGCTGATGTTGAATAGCTGTTAATGCATTATAGTGCATTTAGGCAAATGTAGCTAAAGTTGTCACTGTTGTTCATGTATTGAATATACATTTAGGCTAACACGGGTACAGCTGTCCTATAGTTGTTAACGTATTGTAGTGCATTTAGACTAAAGTAGATAAAATTGTCAAATAAGACTGGATTTAGGTAAAATTGTAGCATTTAGGACTACCAAAGCTGTAAATGTTAACCATAGCTAGTGAGCTTATGTTTGAGGTTAAAACTACAATCTGATCTTGAAGTAGTCATTAGATTATTCAAGACCCATATGTTACCTATGTTGAACTATTTCCAATCTTTCCTAATGGCATTGTGTGGGTTATTTCTATCATAAATAACACCAATGAAGCCCTATTAAGGAGTAGATTTGACTGATGAATTTTAATGTGTAACGCTCCACACAGCATTTAGAGGTGCTAAATCTCTGGCCTTAATGTAAAATACTCTTACACAGCAACAGAATAGTTAATAGAGCAAGTTCACAACTTGTACATCATTATTTTTATTCTAGCTCTCTGGTTTAGCACCAGGATTTTCCATATTCTGCGTATTGCATACAGATACAGAATATGTGCATACTCTGTCATATTGCCTCTTGCTGGAGCATTTTTTACATTTTACATTTTATTACATTTACATTCTCTCTCACAGAGAATTCCCCAATCTCATTTGCCAAAAGCCATTGATTAATTTTCTGTAACAACATGCCCTGCCATGTTCTATACCTTACGCATAAGTAAAATACATAGTCACACACATGAGGAAAACAAAAAACACAAACTAGGTCTCTTAATACATATAGTAATTAGAAAGCCTGCCAATAAGCATTTTAGCTACCCTACATTGACCCTTTGTAAGGGGCTAGCATCCCATTCAATGTTTATTCTTGCACTGTGCCCAGTGTTTCCAGAGGAAGCTCTGGATCCACTGAGATTTTTATATCAGTTAAAGAAAAAAAAGGATGAATGTCCTTCACATAAACAGCTTCATTTTTTTTTTTATTATTTTTTTTTTTTATCATGAGTAGGAGAGGCGACTCTGTGTGTGTTTACAAAGAAATGGCAATCATGTAAATGATGTTTTGTAAATAAAGTTACATTAATTAAGTTTGCTAAAAAGTATTAATTTCTCCTATGTATGGAGACTTTTGGGACATCCTGTATTTAAGTACACTTGAAATGAACACCAAGTTAAGTGAACTTAATTAATTAGGTACAGTATATGAACACCAACTTAAGCAAAGTTAACAATTTTAGTACAGTCTACATGAGCACCAAGTTAGGTGAACTTAAATATACAAGTTTTGGGAGACCTCGTTACTCAATTAAATTGAGGGAAAGAGTTTACTCAATCAATTGAGTACAGTCAACTTGATAAGATTTTCAGTGAGGCACCATTAAAAAAAGGTCTGGAGATCTCCAGTGGAGAATCCTCCATGGTGCTGTGGCTGTGAATGATTTTTTCAGTGTCATTATTCCAAATGTCTGTTACAAGTGTGTGTTCTGTGGGCTCAGGGAAACTGTTTATCACTGTTTTTCAGATATGCAAGACTCAAACCACTCCTCGATCTACTGAATTCTTTGTTCATGAATTGTGGGGAAGTTTTCTCATCGCAGGCTATCATTTTTGGAGCTGGTTAAAAAAGCAAGGTTAAAATGGCAACTTAATTTCCTTGTTGGCAAAACAATTAATAATTCTAGGAAAAAAAATGGAGAACAGATCTGGTCAAGATGTCTTACCACTGTTTATAGCCCTCATAAAATCAGCACTATTGCGAGTGCTGAAAAGTGAGAGAAATAAAAAGACAAAAATAAATAGCACTTTTGAGTTGTCCCAAGCCTGCCTCCCATTTTCTCTTTTCCCACTGAACATGTCACACTGGTGTCAAAACAAAATTGAGGAAGATATGCCATCATGGAGTACTTTTCACTCTTGGAAATCATCAAGACCCTCACCGGCATCCACCATGCTCCTGCTCTGTGTGCACCTTGATTAGGGCATCCACCAGACACAACATCATGCCCTCCTCAAGCTGTGCACAGAGTAAAAGCACTTTCAGGCCCTTCTCCATGCCCACACAGAGGATTGGCAGGTGCTATGGAGCCTGGTCCAACTGGTAGGTACTCCAGCAGCGGCCACAGTGGCCACTGCAGCCATGGCCTACATCATGCTCTCCAAGATGGGACCGTAGGACGACCCGGAAGCATTCATGGAGCTGTTGGAGCGCGCTGCGGCATGGAGCTGTTTGAGCACCCACCAGTTGGACCAGGCTCTTTAACTGCAGCAGTGTGGGGCCGGCCAGAGTCACAATGGATGGTCAGCTTGCTGTGGCTACTGTTGGGGGAAGTGCAGCTTGCATCCCAACAACTTCTGGCCACAAACCTCCTGGAGTACCCAGACATGAAGTGGGCCATTTTGCTCCGGGTTGGCTGCACACTGGACAACACAGTCAGCAGTTCCTCTTGCTGACGCCCAGTGAGCTCAGCCACCTGTTCGCAATTGCCCAACAGCTCTGGGACACAGAGGAGCATGGCGCTGACTGTTGCTGACCTAGTAGTACTGGTGGGGATGGCAGAATGGGTCCAGTGCCACCATCCAGAGTCACTAGAATAGGTGGTCTGATGTGCATGTGCTTACAGTATAAACAACCATATGCAGAGGCCCACTAGCACTAGCGTGCATTGGCAAAAAATGAATTTCAAAGGCAACAACGAAAGTTTAACAATAAGACTGACCATAACCATAAAGCAATAACAAATGCTATATAATGTACAAACTAACAGAGCCACATAAACTCTTGGGTAAAAAGTCTAATATGTTCCCACCTTTACACTGATAAAACAGTCAAATTCAATTAAGTTTTATTTGTATAGCGTTTTTAACAATGGACATTGTCACAAAGCAGCTTTACAGAAATATATAAATTCAGGATATAAATTTTAAATTTAATTTATCCCTAAATTTATCCATAATGAGCAAGCCAGATGCAAAGATGGCAAGGAAAAATTCCCAGAGAGTTATGAGGAAGAAATTTTGAGAGGAACCAGACTCAAAAAGGAACCCATCCTCATCTCGGTGACACTGGATAGTGCAATTACAAATAATTCCCTTCTATAACTGTGTACTATATGGACAAAAAGTGCAATTGTGTAACCAGGAAATTCGTTGTAGTTTTAAGTCTATTTTGTTGAAGTTATCAAATGTTCCAAGTGATGAGAACTCCAACCAGAAGTAGGGCATCAGGCTGGATCAGGCGGTTCCGGAGAGCAGAACGGGTCAGGATCACTGGTATCTCAGGAGTAGCATGTGTAGCTCAACAAAGAGTGAGAGAGAGAGAGAAAGAAGGGGGGGGGGGGAGAGAAAGAGAAAGAAACACTATTAGGTAAGCTTATTGTCACGTAATGGTTAAGGACAATGTACATTGTGTGCAGAGTGGAAGCAGGGACTCCGGCAAGACTAGCTATGACAGCATAACTAAAAGGGAGAGCCAGAAGATAACACAGACATGAGGGTGCCCTGGGGCATAAAGCTGCCAGCCACTCCACTGTCAACAAACCTGAGTTAATGCACGAGAGTGCCCATGAACCCTCCAGATCTGCTCCAACAGAAAAAAAATATTCACAAAAGGCTTGACAACACAAATATGTTTTCAGCCTAGACTTAAACACTGAGACTGTGTCAGAGCCCCAAACACTAATTGGAAGGCTGTTCCATAACTGTGGGGCTTTGTAAGAGAAACCTCTGGCAACAGCTGCAGCCTTCATTATTCAAGGTATCAACAAATAGCCTGCACCTTTTGATCGAAGTAGGCATGTACTGAGTGGTACAAGTAGGTATGTCAATCACGTACTATGGTACGAGACCATTCAGTGCTTTATAATCAATGCTTAACAATGCTTATAAAAAAGGTAGTATTTATAATCAACAGTAGTATTTATAATTAATGCGAAATTTGATTGTGAGCCATAGCAGTATGGATAAGATAGGGGTGATGTGGTCATATTTTCTGGTTCTAGTAAGGACTCTTGCTGCTGCATTCTGGACTAAGTGGAGGTTGTTTAAGCACCTACTGGAACATCCAGACAGTAAGGCATTATAATAATCCATCATAGAGGTAACAAAAGCATGAACTAGTTTTTCTGCATCATGTAGTGACATTATATTTCTTATCTTAGCAATATTTCTGAGATGAAAGAAGGCTATCCTAGTAATATTATCTACATGAGCTTCAAATGAAAGACTAGAGTCAATAATCACACCAAGGTCCTGTTGAACATGATGAAACAGAAAGGCCATCCAGAGATACTATGTAATCAGATAGCTTACTTCTAGCTGCATGTGGTCCTAGTACAAGTACTTCCGTCTTGTCAGAATTAAGTAGAAGGACCTTAATAAGCATCCAGTGTCTAATGTCCTTTACACAATCTTCAACTTTACTAAGCTGGTGTCTCTCACCTGGTTTTTCTGAAACATACAACTGCATAACAGTGGGAGCTTATATCATATTTGCAAATAATTTTACCCAGAGGTAGCATACATAAAGAAAAAACCAGTAGGCCTAAAACAGAACCTTGTGGAACACCAAACTTTACCTTAATATGCTTAATTTACATATACAAACTGATAACGTTCAGTGAAATAATACTTGAGCCAGAAGAGGGCCGTTCCCTTAACTCCAACAACATTTTCTAGTCTATCCAGGAGAACAGTATGATGAATTGTGTCAAAATCTGCACCAAATGATCTGACTGGTCATTTTGTAGGTTGATAATCACACACTGTAGCCCATCTATTGCTGCACAATTTATCAGCCCCCCCATACTCAATTCATCACTGATCAGTTTCTGATCATAGGACCTCTCTTAACACACAAAGACACACACATCAGTATCACTGCTTGGTTCAGAGTAGTCCACCACCCAAAAACATCCCACAAAGAGCAAACTTGAAAATCATATAAAGGACACGATTCTGAGGATGCGCACTGAGATTGGGATATGGACATTGATGGGTGGGGTTTGAAGATCAAGTTGATTGTAGTGTTGCTGGTTGGGCAGTTGGGCCTACCTTCGAAGGGCTGCTTGGACCTGGCAAATTGCTGCTTGTGGCTGTATTTGTAACTGTGCTGAGAACTGTCTACCACCCAAATATCATCTGTTCAGCAGTGGTCCTGGACCAGAACAGATGTTGCAAATTAAACTATAGGCATAGACACAAACAGCTAGCTCTGTAGATGGTGGATTGCATGGGCTTCACTGCAAAAGCCTAGCCTAGCATTGACTACCTTTGAGTTTCCCTGTAGTTAATGTTAGTGTAGCCTAATGTAACGCCGGTATTAGTACATGCTTGGACCCCTATAAATTCAAACAAAAACAATAGGGTTCCATCACTGTATGCTTGCACCCCTAATAATAATAATAATAATAATAATAATAATAATCCTAACAAAAACAATAGGGCTCCAGCACTACGAGGTTGTGACACGGTGCCAGACTACATCACCCAGAAGCCATCTCAGGTGACATGCTCACTGCACGCACCACGTCACATGACCGGGAGCACCTGTATCACATTGTTGTCTAATTAGCAAGTATTTAAATCATGCATTTTATAGCACTCTTTGTTGATCTTCAGTCATTGTCACCAACATTTATACCGTGTTTCTGTTATTGCCTTGCCTTGTTCATGTCTCATAGTTTTTGTGTTGCTTCTGTTTCACTGTAAATTAACATGTACCTGCATCTCCCATCCACGACAGCAAGATCGATCTCACCATGGATGAAGCAGGATCCTTGGAATCACAGCATGCTCTCCTGGAGAAGAACCTCCTGATGTGGGAGCAGCAGGGGAAGGGAGAATGGATAAAGCCCACACTGGAATGACTCAAAGGAAAAAAATTTTAAAGAGGGGGCTCCCAACCAGGCTAGGGCTATTAGCAGTACGTGCTTGGACCCTTAATAATAATAATAATAAGAAGAAAATGAACAACGGTAAGTTGGATCTGTCAAGTCAACTTAAAAAAATAAGCATCCACCACTGTCCGATTCAATGCAGGGCATTAGGTAATGCATGACTGGTGAAGTTGAGGAGTGTGCATGGGGACATTCATGTTCAGGAAGCAAGAAACACCATTACAAAGATTAATAAGTTAGCTCTGTCAAGGCTCGGTCATCACAGCTTTTGCTGTGACTCTGTTCGACTCCGCAGAGCTCAATGGGAGCATGCTATTCTGTCTTTAACTGGCGGTGGTGGGGTGTAGTACTGGTAGCATGATTTCCAACCAGTCTTGCAGTGGAGTGACTCAGTGGAGTAGGCAGAGCATCAATGTTGTCATGGATGTATTAGCATTTACAATCCAAATTCAATGTGGCTGTATGTGTTGCGGACCTCCTCTGAAAGTTGTCTGACTGAATGGATCACAGTGCGTATCCAAGACACATATGACCCCATCATATGTGCTAATAACAGTGCTAATAACAGTCCAACACAGTGATCATTGTGCGGCCCCCGGACGGCAACCAGGTGGCCAGTGAGTAATATCCCTTACATATACACATGTCTCTCAAAAAAAGGTACATTCTAATAATAAAAGATAATAGTATAATAGTCAGCTGCTTTGGCAATAGTAGAGCACAGATTGAGTAGCTGCTACTGTTATATACATTAGTGTTAAAGTTTAGTAATAAACTTACTTTCATGAGACCTCATTTTAATGCTCAGGAGAGTTAGCTTAGCTTGTAGCATGCATGTAGCAATTTTTGTATTTTGACTCCTTAATGACTTCATAATACAAAAGATACACAGACATGGGGGGACAATAAGTTAGCACAGTGAGAAAATCAAGTGATAATTAAGATGGAAAAAATAAGGCTTTTGAGCTACATCCAGGAAAACACCTTTGCAGACTTTAGCATCTTTAAAGACTTTAACTCCACACCTGATTAAACTAATAGCAAAGCCTTTTTGAGTGTAATTCAGACTCTTAGAAGTGAGAAAATGCTAATTTCTGCAGCACTGTTGCCACATTTGAGCTGTGGTCAAGTGTGATGAGACTGTATGCTGGCATAATTACCTCTGTACCGTAGTAGCTGTCTGTTAGCTGGATGAACTTTCCAGAGCCAATTCCTAAACATAAAACAAACACAATTAGACAGTATGTTTGGTCCTCAATCCTGGTTCTGTAGTACATGTGCACTGAGTATTTTAATGTATTTCCTGCCCCAAACACACCTGATCCAGCTAATGAGCTAATTAATCACGCCCTTGCTGAGTTGAAGTGGGTTTCCTGTTAGAGCAAAAATGTGCACGTGTATACCATTAGCAGGATTAGAAACCTTGGGGTGACAGCATTACTTATTGAACAAACCTACCTGTGTTTGGCCCAATGACCTGAAAATTCCATCCATTTTCTGTACCGCTTATCCTACACAGGGTTGCGGGCAGCCTGGAGCTTATCAAAGGGGACTTGGGGCACAAGGCAGGGCACAATCGCGCACACACACTCACTACAGACAATTTAGTGATGCCAATCAGCCTACAACACATGTATTTGGACTGGGGGAGGAACCCGGAGTACCCAGAGGAAGCTGCCAAAGCACGGGGAGAACATGCAAACTCCACACAGAGCGGAGGTGGGAATCGAACCCACAAACCACTAAGCCACCTTGCTCCCCAAGTTAATTAAGTGTACTAGTGTAATGCAGAAGAAATACAAGCAAACACCAAAAACTGTCTGATATCCTCTTCATGGTTACCCTAAATAGGCCTACTTGTTGAGCTTTGCTTTAGGATTTCACATTAGCAAGTTTGAATGAGTTTACTATGTGGAAGCAACAAACTACAGGTACATGTTGTTAACGTTACATCTGCCAGTCTGATATATAGCAAGTTGTCTTTAAAAGCAAACAAATGGATGACACCGATGTTATAGTGAGGTGCGGTAACATTAATGCTGTAACATTACACTCACTCCATTAGCTCACTGCAAGTAGGCTAAATTAACCAAGTAAACAATGGCTAAGTCAATTTTTTTTAATGACGTTAACAACATTAATGCTAACATTAACTTACCTTATTGTTACTTACCAAACCAGTCTATACCCCACTGTGTAAACTAATGAGTTATTATAGCATAGATGAACAACCTACAACTTATAGCTCAGTTACTGATATTAGCTAACGTATTAGCAAGATAGGCTAGTTGTAAATAGGTTTACTATTCAAAGCTAGCATTAACTTACCTTAGAAACAATAAAAAGAAGAATTGAAATTGTCATTTATAAAAAACTAATCTTAGGTATCTTATTTTTTTAGAAATGTGAAACATATATTTGGACAGTATTGCTTAATGAATGGCAAATATGAACTTAGAGATAAATTTACTCACCGCAAATGACTGGAAATTGAGAGGGGTGATAAGTGTGGTGGTTTTTTTAATTTGAATTTTAACGCACTCTGCACCTCTCAGAATGCCTTCTCCAATCTAGTTGTGAATCATTCTATATGTCACAAAGAACTGAGTAGTGAACTGAATCCATGTTGGAGCTGGGCTAAACACAGGTGACTGTTAAGCCGATCTGGATTGTGCCCTTTCTGGATTGGGCTCCCAAAGTTTTCCTTAGATCATCACCAATTTTGGCTGACGTTAACACCATGGCAACGTTTACGTGGTTGCATACTGTTACGTTGCTTTTTTCAATTCAAGCACAGCATGAGCCTGCTCGATGTTTCTGCAGATTATGGAAACTAGCTGTGCAGTTGTAGTTTCCTAGCTAGAAAGCTAGTAGTTGACTGTGGTAAAGAAAAACTGCTATACTGTGGAAAAAATGTAGCAAACGTTGCAATCTTCAACGAGTCATTTGTATTTTCTGTGGTTATTTTTCTAATGACATTAAAGCTAAAACGTCTGCCATTCTATCATTATATAATCACTGAGTTTTTGAAGGAGCATTGTTTGTGAGGTAAGAAAGCGCATTAGCCAGTTTCTAACTGAAAAAAACTTCTTAACTTAATAACGATAACGATTAAAAAAATTACCACAAATTTTATTGTTACCTGATTGTTTTCAGTATGTTTAGTTGCTTTACAGTACTATATGTTTTTAATTGTTATAAATGTTTTCAACTATGTATAGGTCACGCATGCTCAAACTTAAACATACAGCAGCATTCACTTAAGCAATAGAACAGTGGTTCCCAACCTTTTTTTGTCTGAGACCCCCTTTTTCCCAAGAAAATATTTTAGGGCCCCCCTTCACATTTAATGATATTATCGCTCTTGTAAGCTTGCAGCAAGGATGACAAAAAATGTTGTTTTCAAACAAACAGTATGTTTATTACTATAACCAGATATGTTTATGCACAAATAATACCCTATATATAATATTGAAAATACAATAACAAAAACATCAGTAGGCCATTTGTAATTTAAAAACGTAAGCCTAGGAGTAGCCTATAAATTGGCCCTATTTGAAATGCAATAACAAAAATATCAGTATTCACACTGGTGTGTAGGAAAAAAAGAATGAATATAGGCTATTACAAAATGACTGCTGTCTGGCACCTCAATGCTTGCATGTTATTTGTGAGGCTTTATCAATCAGTGTGAGGATTGCTGCTGGCAGTGAGTAATAATTTGGTCAATGCGTGGAGAGATCTTTGACAGGGCAAGACGCATATCATCCTCAAGGGTCAGTCTGGCCCTGTATTTGGTTTTAAGGGCTGTCATGGTTGAAAACCCAGCTTCACAAAGGTAGGTGGTGCTAAAGGGAATCAGCACCTTCATTGCAGCTGTGTGACAGACTGGGTGTTCTTCTGCAATTTCAGACCAGAATGATTCCAATGCAACCTCACTGAAATGGGCTTTCAGGCTGGCATCAGAGGATATTTCTATAAGCTCTTCCAGAAGTCTTGATGGCAGAGTAGCTGTAAGCTTTGCTTCAATGTTCTCAGTGAAGGGGTTTCTGATCCACAGAAAATCAGCTGCCTGCTCCTCAGTTAGAGCTGGGAAATAACTATCAAATTTCTCCAGGACGTTTGACAGGTGCACTGTTATTTGACGTTGAATGATTTTAAAATTCAAGTGTCTGTCTGCAGTAAATGCATGGGTGTGCTCAAACATGTCACTGATTCCGGAGGAGACACGGGTTTTCCACATGTGTAGTTTTCTTTTGAAAGCCTCTACTCGTTCATGCTGCACCACAGTGTTTATGTTTGCACCTTGCATTGCTCTGTTAAGCTTGTTCATTTCACCGAATATGTCTGAAAGGTAGCTGAGTTGAGCGAGCCATTTGTCATCGTCCAAAAACTCTGCAAAGTCTGGTCTCTTGTCCGCAAGAAAGTCACGCAACTCCTCCCTCAGGCTGAACAGACGCATCAGCACCCGCCCTCTGGACAGCCACCTCACGTCAGTGTGCATCAGCAGGGTATGGTAATCAGTGCCTACCTCTTCGCAGAGAGCAGTGAATAACCGGGAGTTGGTAGCTCTGGCTTTCACAAAGTTCACCATTTTTACGACCACATCTAAAACTCCATGAAGACTGGGTTCCATTTCTTTTGTAGCAAGCGCCTCTCTGTGCAGAAAGCAGTGCGTTGAAACGGCAAGGGGAGCAACCTCTTTGATACGCTGAACTACCCCAGACTGCCTGCCAGTCATCGCGGCAGCTCCATCAGTACAGACTCCAATACAGTCACTCCAGTTTATCTTATTTGAGCTCATGAAATTATCCAAAGTTTCAAAAATATCGTTTGCTGTCGTCGTGGTACGGAGCTCTTTACAAAACAAAAAAATCTTCTTTTATCTTGTTTTCCCATTCATAACGAACGTATGCGAGGAGTTGTGCCATTTTTGACACGTCGGTAGACTCGTCTATTTGAAGTGCGAAGTTATTACCACGAAGTCGCGCAGAAAGCTGATCCCTCACATCTTCTGACATTGTTGCGATGCGACGTTTGACTGTATTATTTGATAATGGTATTTTAGCCAATTGTTTTGACTTATCCTCTCCAAATAATTCCTTGACAATCTCTGTTGCGCATGGCAAAATCAAAGTTTCTGCAATTGTATGCCCTTTCTTTGCTTTGGCGATTTTTTCAGCAACTGTATATGATATTTTTAAAAGTTTCTTGTCAGTAGCTGTGACTTCCCTCATTTCATTTTGGGAGTGTCTCAATTCATTTGCCTTGCGCTCAAAAAATGCCCTGGGCTTGTCGCGGTATTGGGGATGAGTTGTCTGCAAATGTCTTATTAGTTTGGACGGCCTCATGCATTCGTTAGCAAGGACTTTGGCGCAGATAATGCACTGTGGCTGGGGCAGGGACTCTTTGCTACGAGAAAATGAAATAAAACCATAGTTCAGGTAACTATCTTGGTATTTCCTGCATTTCGTGTTTCCAGTATTGCTAGCACTGCGACCCGAATTGGTGGGAGCTTCCTCACCTGGGTCCAGTATGCCTTGGTCATTACTATCAGCTGCTGTAGGCGAATCAGTGGGACTCGGTCATTTTTGTGGAGGACGAATTACAAATTTGTCCATTTTTTGGTCAGCCAGGGGATCATGGATAAAATTAGCTAATGTAATATGATCTTTCTCCTTAATGCTCACTGCTCAACACTTTTCAAAATATGACGCGACCCCCCACAGAGCTCGCTGAGGCCCCCTTGTGGGCCGGGACCCCCCTGTTGGGAACCGATGCTGTAGGCGAATCAGTGGGACTTGGTCGTTTTTGTGGAGGACGAATTACAAATTTGTCCATTTTTTGGTCAGCCAGGGGATCATGGATAAAATTAGCTAATGTAATATGATCGTTCTCCTTAATGCTCACTGCTCAACGCTTTTCAAAATATGACGCGACCCCCCACAGAGCTCGCTGAGGCCCCCTTGTGGGCCGGGACCCCCCTGTTGGGAACCGATGCAATAGAACATGAGCATGAGTGTGTTATTGTGAATACGTACCAAAGGCGATTGCCAAAGATAATCACAGCTGAGATGTTATTTGTGATGGCACATGATCTCGAGTGTTCTCATGTTTTCATACAACAGTTTTGCAGAATAAAAAAAGAAAGAAGCCCTGAACATGGTGTCAAATATGTTTTAATTTTGGCTGGCCCTTCTGCCAAAAACCAAGCTCCAGCACAAGTGACTTAACTGTAACTATGCAAAGTAGTTTTCTTAAAATTCTAAACAGCTAGTGCTTAAAATGTATATAAATACATTTTTATCAGTGTATACATGTGAAATCAAAGTATTTATCTATAAGTTATAAAAAACATTACCTGAATTATCAAAAAAGGCATACATACAAAAGCTTCTCCACCAATCATATTGTGAGGTTGGAACTACCTGATGTATATGAGCTTCTACTGGGGAATGATTTTACCAGGTATGCCAGCACAACGAACACACAACTGCAGATCTCACAGGACTGCTGGTTGTCATTGATTTTTTCTTGCCACCATTGCCTCTGGCTTGCTCATTAGGGATAAATTCATAAATTTATAATTTATATCCTGAATTTATATATTCCTATAAAGCTGCTTCGTCACAATGTCCATTGTTAAAAGTGCTTTACAAATAAAATTGAACTGAATTGAATTGATCACTGATCAGTGGTATGTTGAGAGAAACATTGTAAGGTAAATGCTGACTGTGAGTAGAACACAGCTATTGGGGGAGTTTTCTTTAGAGAGGAGTGTTCATATGTTGCTTGTTAAAATTATACTTGAAAAAGCAATAATTGTTGTCCTAATTGCTTTACTTAACTTATATATATATATACACTATATTACCAAAAGTATTCGGTCACCTGCCTTGACTCACATATGAACTTAAGTGCCATCCCATTCCTAACCCATAGGGTTCAATATGATGTCAGTCCACCTTTAGCAGCTATTACAGCTTCAACTCTTCTGGGAAGGCTGTCCACAAGGTTAAGGAGTGTGTTTATAGGAATTTTTGACCATTCTTCCAAAAGCGCATTGGTGAGGTCACACACTGATGTTGGTTGAGAAGGCCTGGCTCTCAGTCTCCGCTCTAATTCATCCCAAAGGTGTTCTATCGGGTTCAGGTCAGGACTCTGTGCAGGCCAGTCAAGTTCATCCACACCAGACTCTGTCATCCATGTCTTTATGGACCTTGCTTTGTGCACTGGTGCACAGTCATGTTGGAAGAGGAAGGGGCCCGCTTCAAACTGTTCCCACAAGGTTGGGAGCATGGAATTGTCCAAAATGTTTTGGTATGCTGAAGCATTCAAAGTTCCTTTCACTGGAACTAAGGGGCCAAGCCCAACTCCTGAAAAACAACCCCACACCATAATTCCTCCTCCACCAAATTTCACACTCGGCACAATGCAGTCCGAAATGTACCGTTCTCCTGGCAACCTCCAAACCCAGACTCGTCCATCAGATTGCCAGATGGAAAAGCGTGATTCATCACTCCAGAGAACGCGTCTCCACTGCTCTAGAGTCCAGTGGCGGCGTGCTTTACACCACTGCATCCGACGCTTTGCATTGCACTTGATGATGTGTGGCTTGGATACAGCTGCTCAGCCATGGAAACCCATTCCATGAAGCTCTCTGCGTACTGTACTTGGGCTAATCTGAAGGTCACATGAAGTTTGGAGCTCTGTAGCAATTGACTGTGAAGAAAGTCGACGACCTCTTTGCAGTATGCGCTTCAGCATCCGCTGACCCCTCTCCGTCAGTTTACGTGGCCTACCACTTCGTGGCTGAGTTGCTGTTGTTCCCAAACTCTTCCATTTTGTTATGATAAAGCTGACAGTTGACTGTGGAATATTTAGGAGCGAGGAAATTTCACGACTGGATTTGTTGCCCAGGTGGCATCCTATGACAGTTCCACGCTGGAATTCACTGAGCTCCTGAGAGCGGCCCATTCTTTCACAAATGTTTGTAAAAACAGTCTGCATGCCTAAGTGCTTGATTTTATACACCTGTGGCCAGGCCAAGTGATTAGGACACCTGATTCTGATCATTTGGATGGGTGACCGAATACTTTTGGTAATATAGTGTATATATATATATATATATATATATATATATATATATATATATATATATATATATATATATATATATATATATATATTTTTTTTTTTTTTTTATAGAAATCTACCTACAGTTAGCTTGTATATTCTTTGAGGAATAGCCCACCGAAATGAATTAAAGGCAAAATGTTGTGGGCCCAGTGTGGATTGGCCCACAGTGGGTCTGTGTGTGGTTATCTGTGGACTAGGCCAGTGGTGTACTGCCAACCCAAATCCATTGAGGGCCCACAGTGAGCCAGATAATGTGTGCTCAGTGAGGAGTGACTTACAGTGGGCCTGTGTTGGGTTATATGTGGGTTAGGCCAGCACTGACAAACAAAAACCCTTAAGGGAGCCCACTGAGAGATGTGAGCCCACCATGGGCAGACTTACAATGGGCCAATATAGGGTTTTCTTTGGGCTAGCCCTCCCCGCACACTCCACAGATAGCCCTCAGTGGGCACACACAGGGGATTCACAGAGTCAGCGGCAGCCTGGATTTCTCCCAGCCTGAGTCAGGCATTGGGGGGTGTGGAGGTGGGGGTGTGATTGAGTGCTGATTTGTGAATGGAGGTTGGAGTTGGGTGAGTGAGTGGTAAAGGTGAGGCTGCCCCTGTGGGTGATTTTCTTAACAAGTGTCCTGCATTTTAGTGAGTGGTAGTGAGGATAAAAGGGAGAGTGACAAGAGACACAAAAGAAAGAGAGCAGAGCTGCACAGAACTGCACTGTTTGTGTGTGTTAGTGAGTGCTGAAAAGTGAGAGAAATAAAAAGAGAATAATAAAGAGCACTTTTGAGTTGTCCCTGTTTTCTCTTTTCCCATTAAACATGAAGTACTGTCACACTGGTGTCAAAACAAAATTGAGGAAGATATGCCGTCATGGAGTACTTTCCACTCTTGGAAATCATCAAGACCCTCACCAGCATCCACCATGCTCCTGCTCTGCGTGCACCTTGAGGAGGGCATCCACCAGACACAACATCATGCCCAGGGAGTGTTACAAATAGGCTATATAAAAGCTGTAGGTGATAACCATTGTGTGATTTGAAATCACCTGATCGTAGGTCTCATGTGATTTGCACAAAGGAGAGCGAGATTTACAGTGTCATTTATAGTACATAACATGGCACAGTTTTTCACCAGTTGGTGTAACTGTCTCTCATTCCAGTGGACCACTTTTTGTGGCAGCGGGGGCGTGGTCGAGCATCACCTGCGGACAGAGAGGAGACAGGCTGAACCAGCAGGTAGCGCATGATGCTTCTCACCTGTGTCGTATTAATGTCAGTCTACTTATGTGTGTTTCTTTGTGCTTTCAGGGACTGCCATAACCAGAGAGAGAGAGAGAGCGGTATGTCTGGTGGAGTGTGCAACACACACACACAGAGCGTGAACTTGAACTTTGAACTTGAATGGGGTGAAGGTCATGAGCTAGTGACAGCCCCTTTTCCATTGGTTTGTCTGTGTTGAGTTTTTAAAAGTATGTTGAAAAGCGTGATGAAAAAATACACGAACCTGGAGCTCTACTGAAATTCTGCCTGCCTCCCAAGTTTTCCTTTTTCCCACCCACACATTCCAGGGTTCTACAGTGGTGTTGAAACCCAGGAAAAGGTATCAGGTGCCATCATGGAAACTTCTCTTCTTAGTGAGTTTGTTAGGTCCCTTGTCTAGTGAGTTTGTTGAGGCAATGCTGGTGCCATCAACATCAGCTCCATGTCAGGGGGACATGGAGGGTGGGGAGGCCTCTTTGTGGGGATTCCCCTTAGGGATTTCTCCTTGGAGCAGTTGAGCAGTTGTGATGAGACCCTGAGGCACACCTTTGACCAAGTGAAAGTAACTGATGATCAGCAAATTCAGCCTA
Organism: Pangasianodon hypophthalmus; assembly: GCF_027358585.1. NCBI lineage: Eukaryota > Metazoa > Chordata > Actinopteri > Siluriformes > Pangasiidae > Pangasianodon > Pangasianodon hypophthalmus. The sequence continues at coordinate 5,985,641 of NC_069711.1, forward strand.
ATGTTGAGCTAACCCACAAATATTTTTCAGTTATTAAGGATAGGTTATATTGAGTGATGCAGGACTAAGGAAGAAACAACCCAACTGTTGGTACCGAAGAGCCATAGGGAACTGCTGTTCCATGCGACCCATCATAATCCCATGGCAGAGCATTTGGGGCACGATTAATTCACACTAAACTCAATCTTAATCTCATTGGCCATTTTATTGGCCAGGCATTAGTGGCAATCTTTTCAGCTAGTGCGTAGCATGTCACAAATGTGAGCTAGTGAATCCCCTGGCCACCCCAAAAGCACCATTGCACCCCATTTCATTTATAGAGGTCCCCTTTGAAAGAATTGGCAAGGACCTCATCAGCCATTTAGACTGGACTGCACAAGGGCATTGTATTTTGCTAGTTTTACTGGCTTATGCAATGCCCAGTAGCAACATCATTCCACAACACCTCAGCATGTAGTTTTTGTGGAGACACTCTTCTGAGTTATCTCCTGAGGTGGGATTCAGAAAGAGATCCTGACTAACTAGGGCATGTCCCTTATGTTAGGCACTCTTTGTGAACTATATGAATTGTTAGGAATTAAATCCCAGGTTGCAAGGAGAATTCTCTAATGCCTTTTTTGACTCTACCCAGTGACATGGACCTCATAGAGCACTACATTAAGACCCCTCCAGGTGTGGTTGTATACAGCCACCCCTACCAGCTACCTGAACACAAGAAAAAGTGTTTCAGGTCCCACAGTGATTGGAGCAGCCCGGTGGTCTTGGTGCCAAGATTGATGGATCAGTCCATTTTCGTGTGGACTTTAGAAAAGTCAACATGGTGTTTAAATTTGATGCATACTCAAAGCCACACATTGATGAACTGCTGGTTAGGCCAAGCTCTGTTTTATTCAACACTGGATTTAACCAAGGGGTATTGGCAGAATGCCTTGGCTCCATTATCCCAAGAAAAAAAAAACCTTTTCCACTCTGTTTAGGTTACACCAATTTGTCACCCTTCCATTTGGTTTGTTTGGAGCATTTCAACATCTCATGGACAGAGTACTCCGTCTGCAAAAAGCATATTCCTCTGCTTGTTTAGATGACATAATCATTTATAGTAATGATTGGCAGTGGCATTTACAACATCTCAGAGCTATCCTGAGATCCTTGAGACAGGTGGGACTCACAGCAAATCCAAAGAAGTGTGCAATTGGATGGATGGAAGTATGGTATTTGGGCTTCCCCTTGGGCCATGGGCAGGTGCGTCCACAAATTGAGAAGACAGCAGCGATTGCGGCGTGCCCAATACCCTAGACTGAAAAGAGGGTGAAGCAGTTCTTGGGGCAGGGTGGCTATTATCATAGCTTTATATCTAATTTTTCTGACATCACAAGCTTGCTGACTGTTCTCACTAAACAGGGAGTGCCTGATCCGGTCCAGTGGTTGGATCCATGTGCGCAGGCTTTTTGCCAGGTAAAAGCTGTTTTGTGTGAGGCCTGCTGTTGTATTTTCCTGACTTTTCTCTCCCTTTTGATCTGCTGACTGATGTGTTGGACAGAGGACTGGGGTCATTTTGTCCAAGGTGGTGGGATTATTTCACTAATTTCATCATCAAAATCATCAACCTGTAAACTAGATCCCTTACCTACATTTTTCTTCAAACAGATCATTCCAGAAACAATCAAACCTCTTCTAAAGATAATCAATTCTTCCCTTAGCACTGGCTATGTACGTGACTCTTTTAAACCAGCAGTTATCAAACCCCTGATTAAAAAAACCTAACCTCGACCCCTGTCAGCTGTCTAACTATAGGCCAATATTAAACCTCCCCTTCATCTCCAAGATCCTAGAAAAGGTTGTAGCGCAGCAGCTATGCTCATACCTACATAGGAATTACATTTATGAAATGCATCAGTCAGGATTTAGGTCTCATCACAGCACAGAGACAGTGCTGGTTAAAATGGTAAATGGCCTACTACTGGCCTCTGATTAGGGTTGTGTCTCCTTGCTTGTGTTGCTTGACCTTAGTGTAGCTTTTGATAACATTGATCATGCTATTCTCCTCGATAGACTAGAAAATGTTGCAGTCATTAAGGGAAAGGCCCTTTCCTGGCTCAGGTCTTATTTGACTGACCGTTATCAGTTTGTAGATGTAAATCATGACTTCTCTACACATACTAAGAGAAAGTTTGGTGTTCCGCAAGGCTCTGTTTTAGGCCCACTGCTTCTTTCTTTATATATGCTACCTCTGGGCAAAATTATTCGTAAACATGGTATTAGCTTCCACTGTTATGCTGATGGCACACAGTTGTATGTTTTTGCAAAGTCAGATGACAGACACCGGCTTAATAAAGTTGAGGAATGTGTAAAGGACATTAGAAACTGGATGCTTATTAACTTTCTCTTACTTAATTCTGACAAGACAGAAGTACTTGTACTAGGACCACGTGCAGCTAGAAGTAAGCTTTCTGATTACATAATAACTCTGGATGGCCTTTCTGTTTCATCATGTGCAAGCACTAAAAGACCTTGGGGGGATTATTGACTCCAGTCTTTCATTTGAAGCTCATGTAGATAATATCACTAGGATAGCCTTCTTTCATCTCAGAAATATTGCTAAAATAAGAAAATATAATGTCACTACATGATGCAGAAAAATTAGTTCATGCTTTTGTTACCTCTAGGTTGGATTATTGTAATGCCTTGCTGTCTGGATGTTACAGTAGATGCATAAACAAGCTCCAGTTAGTCCAGAATGCAGCAGCGAGAGTCCTTACTAGAACCAGAAGATATCACCACATCACCCCTATCTTATCCAGACTGCATTGGCTCCCAATCAAATTTTGTACTGATTATAAAATATTACTACTGACCTATAAAGCACTGAATGGTCTTGTGCCACAGTACCTGAGTGAACTTTTGGTCTTTTATGATATGCCATGCCTACTTCGATCAAAAGGTGCAGGCTATTTTTTGGTGCCTCGAATAGTGAAGTCTCCAGCAGGGTGCAGAACTTTCTCTTTCAAAGCCCCACAGTTATGGAACAGCCTTCCAGTTAGTGTCTGGGGCTCTGACACAATCTCAGTGTTTAAGTCTAGGCTGAAAACATATTTGTTTAATCAAGCCTTTTGTGAATATTTTTTTCTTAGGTAAAGGAACAGGTCTGGAGGTTTCACAGGCATGGAGTGTTGTGGTGAGCACTCACTCTGACGTGTTCACTCAGGTTTGTTGACGGTGGAGTGGCTGGCCGCTTTATGTCCCAGGGTGCTCTCATGTCTGTGTTACCTTCTGGCTCTCCCTTTTAGTTATGCTGTCACAGCTAGTCTTGCCAGAGTCCCTGCTTGCACTCTGCACACAATGTACATTGTCCTTAACCATTAAGGGACAAAAGGTTACCTAACAATCTCTCCATCTCTCTGCCTCTCTCTCTCTCTCTCTCTCTCTGCCAAGCTACACATGCTACTCCTGAGATGCCAGTGATCCTGACCCCTTCTGATCTCCGGACCTGCCTGATCCATCCTGATGCCCTACTTCTGGTTGGAGTTCTCATCGGTTGAGTTCGCTCACTGCTGCTGGAGGCGGCCCCACATGGACGGCCTTAGATCATTGGGATTGCTGGGGATGGTGACACTTGGGGGCCATGGAGATGGCTTGGGGATCACATATGGGGAGTTGTACAGTGATGGTACAGTGATTGCTGTGGTAGTTTTTGGCCTGTGGTTGCCACAAGCAGCTTTGTACTTAGGACTCCATCAGTGAACAGTGGATAGGTTTAACAACCTTCTTGTGAAAACCATGATGAATTTACTGTTTGCACAACTGCACTATTTGTCCATTTAGTACACCGTTATAGAGGGGGCACTATCCGTTTAGCACCCAGATGAGGATGGGTTCCCTTTTGAGTCTGGTTCCTCTCAAAGTTTCTTACTCATATTGTCTCAGGGAGTTGTTCCTTGCCACCTTTGCCTCTGGCTTGTTCATTAGGGATAAATTCACATATTTACAATTTATTTAGGGTTAATTTAATTTGAACATATTTATTTCTGTAAAGCAGCTTTGTGAGGATGTCCATTGTTAAAAGAACTATACAAATAAAATTGAATTGAATTGAGTTGGTGGAGGGGAGGAATGCCCTGTGCTGTACAATACAGTATGATAGAGAAGGAGTGTCTGGCCATCAAGTGGGCGGTTCTCACCCTCCATTACTACCTACTGGGGTGCCCTTTAAGACTCTGTTCCAATCACGCCACGCTCCAATGGCTCCACCACATGAAGTATGCCAAAGCACGGATCACTCGTTGGTATCTGGCACTTCAGCTATTCAAATTCAAGGTGGTCCATAGGCAAGGGGCACAGATGGTGGTGGCAGATTACCTCTTAGACAGGTATGAGGGGTGGCTGACCAGGGGTTGGTGAGGGAGTGAGTCAGCCGCAGGCCAGACGGATCCTTAGCCTGAATCTGACGGTAGGGGTATATGGTCGAGCATCAGCTGCAGACGGAGAGGAGGCAGGTTGAACCGGAAGGTAGCATGTGCTGATTCTCACCTGTGTCTTACTCCCGCCATTATAGGAACATTGGAGTTCCTATATTTGTGCTTAAGCAACATTTATGCCCAATGCATTGCCACCTGAGTAAGAAAACACTGAGGAGAATAGAGGCAATAGAATACAATAATCCTGTTGCAAAAACCTACCCAAAACCCAATTATGGGTAATTATTTATTTTATTTTATTTATTTATTAATTAGAGGCCAGTTGTCTGACATGCTCATTGATACAGGAGCTGCCTTCTCATGCACAGACATTCCACTGACATTAACTGATGAGAGAATATGAGTTACTGTTTTAGGAGATAACCCGATGATCACCATAGGAAGAATACATAGTCATTTAGATTTGGGAGCTATAGTGATCAAAGAACCAGCATGGCATCTAACAATCAATTATCAAAATCTTATTTGAGCCCTTCCTAAAGCTGCCTCAATAGTCACTAAACCTTCAAGTATTCTTAGTGAAGTAACAATAGAGGCTACAGTGTTGGACATTGCAAATGGATTTTGTTCACTCCCAGTCAGAATGTTGGACCAATGTTAACCAAATATGGTATACCATTAACCAACTACAGTATACATGGGTAAGGCTACCACAGTCCAGCCATCTTTCATCAAGTAATGGCAGACATTTTAAAACCATTACAAGGTAATAGAAATGTGTTGCATTACATAGATGATATTCTGATATCCAAACTAGATATCCAGGGAGGCAATCTAGAAGAACATACTGAGTTAGTGGACAAAGTACTGCAAACTCTTGGAGTGGCTGGCATTTAAAATGAGCAAAGCCAAAGCCCAAATAGCTAATCATGGCAACAATCTAAAGAGGTAGCCCAAGCCATTAGCGCAGTGAAGCCAGCACCTTTAGACCTAAAACAGTTTTGACAGAAACAATGGGCTTTAAATGGAGAGCTTACACCAGTACTAAAGCAATACTCTCTCAGCACTGTAATGGAGGGTTTAGTAATCCAAGAAGGCAAATATGTAGTACTGGAAGCTCTCCAGAGTTTGGCTCTTAGTCACTGTAAATAAGTTTTCAAAATGGGTGGAAGCCATCCCAACCAAAAATAACACTGTACCTAAAGTAGCATGAGTTTTAGCCAACCAAATCATTTCTTTTGGAGGGCAATCCTCCCAAATTTGAATTAGACCAGGGGAGTCACTTGTTACCTATAGGCCTCAAAGTTTAGGTTTGGATGAAAGAACAACCCACACCATTAAAGAGCAGATTGCCAAGCAACTAGACAATAGGCAATGGACTCACACAGTGTTAACCGTCCTGAGAGCCGCTCATTCCAGAGCCACTGGTGTTAGACCTTATGAGCTTATGATAAGCAGAGTGAAGAAACAACCTATTGACCCTGAGATTGCCCCAGTTGATCTGAGCCCACTCATGCATGCCACACCGCAGTCCATTCTGTTGCAATTGCAAGACAGGCTCAAGATACTTCATGCACATGCCACTCTTAAACAACAGCAGACAGACCAAGCAAATGGTGGTCTACATAACACTACTACAGAGAAATTTTTGGAAGGAAATTCAGTCTTGATACTGGTATTTGTTAAAAACAGTTCATTTGCATCATGGTGGCATGGCCCCTTTGAGGTCAAAGGAGTTTGCAACAGTTGCTTGGTCATTAAAGCAAGAAACAAACTAAAATGGAATCACAATAATAAGAGTCTCTGTTTTTTTTACAGGCTGTCATCCCATGGACTCTCAATGCCAGAAAAGTCACCAGGGAAACCTGCATTGAACTGGGACAGTGAGTAGAACTGAGCCATAAGCTCCGATGTGGGAGATAGGAGAGGAAATATTTTAAGGGGCCTTTCACATCAAATTTACTGACAATCTCACCCAAACAGTTACATGTTACATGGCTCCCTGGTGTAGCACCAGAACCAAATTGTAGAGCCCAAATCTGCTGTAGTTCAGGTTCCACCCATCCCCCTACATTTAGAATCACCAGCTCTGTTGAACAGATGCTGAGTCAAAGAAACCAAAAATACTGTTTCAATCTGTAGGATTTGTAAGCAAACAGGCATGAAAAAGCAAGGAAGCCATACAACCATGAGCCCCACTCACAGACCAGTGGATGAACCATCTCAGCCAAGAGGAACCCTGTCAAACCTTTTGATTTAGGCCATTGGCCAAGACTGGATGGCTGGTCCACAGGATAACACCCAAGGACCCTAAGCCATAAATGTGATAACCAAAAGGGGGGTGACTCACTCAGGGAGGCCTCAAGAAAGAAACAACACAGGCTGGCCTTCCAACCAGAAGTAGGGCAGCAAGATGGATCAGGCAGGTCTGGAGAGCACAAGGGGTTAGGATCACTGGTATCTCAGGAGTAGCATGTGTAGCTCAACAGAGAGAGGGAGAGAGAAGGAGAAAGTGGGAGAGATTGTTAGGTATGCTCTTGTCATATAATGGTTAAGGACAATGTACTTTGCGTGCAGAGTGCAAGCACAGACTCGGGCTAGACTAGTTATGATAGCATAACTAAAAGGGAGAGCCAGAAGGTAACACATACATGAGAGCACCCTGGGATATAAAGCGGCCAGCCACTCCACCGTCAACAAACCCGTGTGAGAGTGGGGGGTGACAACATCCAAGCACCACAACACTCTATGCCTGTGAACCCTCCAGACCTGCTCCTTTACCTAAAAAAAACTATTCACAAAAGGCTTGACTAAACAAATGTGTTTTCAGCCTAGACTTAAACACTGAGACTGTGTCAGAGCCACGAACACTAGTTAGAAGTCTGTTCCATAACTGTGGGGCTTTGAAAGAGAAAGCTCTACCCCCTGCTACAGCCTTCACTATTCGAGGCACCAAAAAATAGCCTGCACCTTTTGATTGAAGTAGGCATGGCATATCATAAAAGACCAAAAGTTCACTCAGATACTGCAGCCCGAGACCATTTAGTGCTTTATAAGTCAATAGTAGTATTTTATAATCATATATATAATATTTGATTGAGAGCCAACGCAGTCTGGATAAGATAGGGGTGATGTGGTCATATCTCCTGGTTCTATTAAGAACTCTCACTGCTGCATTCTGGACTAACTGGAGCTTGTTTAAGCACCTACTGGAACATCCAGACAGTAAAGCATTACAATATTCCAACCTAGAGGTAACAAAAGCATGAACTAATTTTTCTGCATCATGTAGTGACAATATATTTCTTATCTTAGCAATATTTCTGAGATGAAACAAAGCTATCCTAGTAATATTATCTACATGAGCTTCATGTCTTTTACACATTCCTCAATTTTATTAAGCCGGTGTCTGTCATCTGACTTTGCAAAAACATACAACTGTGTGTCATCAGCATAACAGTAGAAGCTAATACCATGTTTATAAATAATTTTGCCTAGAGGTAGCATATATAATGAAAAGAGCAGTGGGCCTAAAACAGAGCCTAAAACACCAAACTTTCCCTTAGTATGCATAGAGAAGTCACCATTTACTTCTACAAACTGATAATGATCAATCAAATAAGACCTGAGCCAGGAGAGGGCTGTTCCATTAACGCCTACAACATTTTCAAGGAGAAGGAGAATATCAATGGTATCAAAAGCTGCATTAAGGTCAAGCAACACAAGCAAGGGGACACAACCCTGATCAGAGGCCAGTAGTAGGTCATTTACCACTTTAACCAGTGCTGTCCCTGTGCTATGATGAGACCTAAATCCTGACTGATACATTTCATGAATGTTATTCCTATGTAGGTATGAGCATAGCTGCTGTGCTACAACCTTTTCTAGGATCTTGGAGATAAAGGGGAGGTTTGATATTGGGCTATAGTTAGACAGCTGACAGGGGTCGACGTTAGGTTTTTTAATCAGGTTTTTAATTGATAACTGCTAGTTTAAACGAGTCACGTACATAGCCAGTGCTAAGGGAAGAATTGCTTATCTTTACAAGAGGTCTAATTGTTTCTGGAATGATCTGAAGAAACATGTAGGTAAGGGATCTAGTATACAGGCTGATGGTTTTGATGATGAAATTAGTGAACTTAGTTCAGTCTCTCTTAGGAGAGTAAAACATTCTAATTGCTGATCTGATATCATTATATTATTATCTACAGGGTTAGTTATAAAACTGTAGTCTTCATGAAGTCATCCCTGACAATATAATGATTCTGTGCATGTTTCTATTGTGGTCTTATTCCTAGTCAATTTTGCTACAGTATTAAATAAGAATCTAGGATTACTTTCAATTAAGGTAGAGAGATACATTGATCTAGCAGCACTAAAAGCTTTTCTTTGGCTCAAATTCACAAAGGAATGCAGAATATAGCCCTGGGGGTCTGTAAATAATAATTAGCGGAAACATCTGGGTAGACCTATTTTTTGTGGCTACGTATGATTACTATCTCCTAAAAGGGCAACTCTTAAAATGATGCACCATGGTTTGAAACATGTTGTCTTTTAACGTCATGCTTTATCTGTATCATGCTTATAGCCACAAGGTGGCCATTATTAAATTGATTGCTTAGCAGGCATTATCTTGGTTGTGTATTAGTATGATAATTGTGGCTGATTATTAGCAGTCTAGTAACCACAGCTTATAAATGCCATGTTTGGTATGTGTGTGATTGTTGTGTAATTTCCTAAGAGTTGGGATAAAGTAAATTGGAGTACAATGCATTACATCCATGTTACAGAATTCATGACCAAAGTTCTAACTTTACCTTGTGGAAAGTTAGAAAAGGCACATTACTCAGAGGCCTGTATGCAAATTATTGTCAGAGGAGGAGAATGCAGTTTACACCCTGCCCCAAGATCCTGCTGACTGGAGCAAGCACTTTGAGGTCAGCCCAACTGGAAAGGGTTAAAACCCCCTGACACAAAGGAAACTCTGAATTCTCTTCAACTATCAGCTCAAGAGAGTCTCCATCCACACCTGAAGAGAGTCTCATCCATCCACATCTCGAGAAAGTCTCTTCAACCAACATCTGCAGGGGTGTCTCTTCAAGGAGTTCTCATCAACCAAGAGCTTCAGAAGTTCTCACCCCTCGACATCACAAGGTGATCACGCTCGTGCCGAGACTCCGCATCCAGCCTGGTTCCTGCAAAGCCTCCAGCTCCCGCCTTTGCACCGCTGTGAACCATTGATCAAAGTTTTGCAACTCGAGACTCCCGAGGGTTCATTCCTCACTCTGTTTATAATTCCTCATTGGTCTTCCGAGATGCTACATAAGGCCAACCTGACCGCCGACCAATCAGCATCACCGGAAAATCCCTCCAAACAATGACGCAATGAGGGAATCCCTGGCAACACAAACGCAAGTGTAGCACCTCCAGATTCTAGCTGAACTGGTGCATACAAAGTTTAACACCCTTCTAAACAAAGTGAATGTTAAATTAATAAGTTGATAATTCTTTGAGGTCATGGTCTGAGAAACTGCTAGAAACTTGGGAATTCATTCACTCTCTGTTCAAAGCCATTTTCACCCCTGTTTGTGTGTGTGCATGTATGTGTGGTTATGTGTTAGATTAGTTTCTTTGTCTTAGAATAGTAATAAAGTCTCATCTGATTTTAAATGCAAGTGTCTTGTGTCTGTATGGTAAATTAATAGTGCATGATTTGTATGATTAATATGAGTACTAGAAATAGTTTTCTGGCTAAAGTTTTAGTACTTTAGACACATTTGAAAGTACCCTCTGAGCTAATATAAAAAGCTAATACTTGCAAGTTTAAATAATAACCTCTGACAAGTAAATAGAAACGCTTGCATGTCAATAGAAATCTTTGAGCTAACTGAATAATTGTTTAATAAATAGGCTATATAAAAGGCTCTGAATTAGGAATGTCACTTTATAATGAAAGCTTAGTATGAAGCTGTTTTAGATTAAATGTAATTTGAACACTGAGATTTTATCCTTTTAGTACCTTAACTAAAATGTTGTTAAGCTAAATAATTACTGGAGTCAGATATTATGGAATAAAATTCAAACAAGCATTTAACCTTCAGCTGCACCTATTTCTGTCCTTGGTCAAAGGAGAGCAGCAGACTAAGATAATATAATTTTAAACTTAGTCCTACGCTCTCACAATGTTTCTGTCTGTAAGGGGTCAGCCTCAGTCTGCCACAGGCATGAGAAGGAAAAATGAGGGCCACCTCGATGTGGGAGCATCAGCCCACAGAGTGTGCTACAGTAGACCAGTTTGTTCAGACCATGTATTATACTTTCAACAATCCAGTTGGTGGCAGGGAGTCAGCTGTTTGCCTCATCCTTATTCGGCAGGGCATTCATCCTGTGGTTGATTATGTCATTGAGTTCCGGACTCTTTAAAAAGTGGCTGCAACTCAGAGGCTCTTATGGCTGCTTAACACCAGGGGCTAGCAGATAAAATAAAAGCTGAGCTCACTGTCAGATAGACACCCTCATCTCTGGAGAGTTTGTTTGAGCTCACCCTCAAGCTGGATGATTGGATGTGAGAGCGACATAGGGAACGCCGGGTTCCTCAGTCCAGGTGCCTTTCTGAAGCACCACTTTCACTTGAGCCTTCCAGCCCCTCAGCTAGAAGGTTCACTGAACCCTTGGAACAGATCACGCAACTGGGAAGTACCCACCTTTCCCTATTTGAGCGGGATGCTTGTATGAGGGAGAGCCATTTTCTTTAATGTGGGCATCCAGGTCATTTTTGTGCTTCATTTCCAGAGCTCATGGGAAACATACAGCCCTCCCGAGTTCCTTTCCACTGGGATTTACCTCAATGCTGCCACATCTTGGAGAGACTACCTAGAGAGGTTGGTCACCATGTTTCTGGACTCAGGTGCTGTGAATAATTTTATTGACTCCTCTCTAGTGGCTTCCCTCAAATTACCTCTGAAACCCTTAGTGCATCCTTTCTCAGTTTCTGCCATTTTTGGATGGTCTTTGTGTGTTTTTGTGTGTGATGTAAAAAAAAATGATAGATCATGTCATGGCAGATCTTGCTATATTGGATTAAAGCAACCAACAAAATTCCAATAAAAAACAAATTGAAATGTTTTAGGGTAAAAAGATAAAGGAAAGACTTACAATAACCTAGTTGCACATGTATTGAGACATGTAACTGTGCTTAGAATTAACTAATCACATTCAAACTCATGTTCAAAAGTAGTTATTACACACCTGTCATCAATGAAGTGATTCTGATTAACCCCAAATAAAGATCAGCTATTTCTGTAGGATTTTCTTGACATCTTCTTTGATTTCATTGGTCTGGAAAGAGCCATTTTCAATAAGTATTGATCAGGAAAGGGGTACAAAGGAATTCCCAAAACATTAGATCAAGTGGAGAAAATGGGGCACCACAGTGATATTACCAAGAACAGGACATCCCTCCAAATTGACAAAAGGACAAAAACTTATCAGGGAGGCTGCCAGGAGACCTATGGTAACATTAAAGGAGCTGCGGGAATATTTGGCAGAAACTATTCACTCCCTGCATGTGACACTAATCTCTTGTATTCTTCACAAGTCTGGGCTATGTGTTAGGGTGGCTATTTCTCATAGAAGCCCTTTATCATAGGAAAAAAACATTCAAGCCCACCTAAATCACCCCAGACCATGTAGCAAAATGTGTTATGGTCTGAGACCAAGGTAGAACTTTATGGGCATAATTTATAAAATTATTTTCAGCCTATATGAAAAAAACAAGAACAGCCACTTCTCTTCTGCTGGGGTTCTAGTCAAGGGAATCATGAATAGCTCCAAATACTAATAATCTATTTTGGCACATTTTAATTTTTTTTCCAATTCTCATTTCAGCCTGACCAAAAACCCTAGCTGGGACTTGAACCCAGGCCACAGTGATGAGAAGGCTGTGGCCTAACCATTAGTCCTTCAGGGACCCTATTCTGTAGTTTGTTACATTTGACAACTTACAATAGCCAACTGAAAGGGTGATAAAATAGCTTACATTCCATGCACACACTATGATTTCATCAATTGGATTTATCTTCACAGCTTCAATAAGTGAACAATTAACAATTTTTTTTATATTCTGGATTGACAAACAAACAAATAAATAATACAAAATAATAGTATATACTGGATTAAGTGCTATTTTATAAACTTCCAAGTAATGAAGGTGGAATCCATACTGTCAAACCAGACTTGCATAAGGTGAGAGTGATGAGGAAGAGGGAGGAGCCAGGCTGTGAGGATGCACGTCTGGCACCTCCCTCCTCATCGTCACAGTAATGATTACAGTGATCATTATTCATGCAGTAATATAGTGGTAATACATTAGCTCCTATTAGATGTTTGTTTCATTATTTGCCATCTTCTGATTCATATATCACCATATTATTCTTTCTAATTTTTTTCATTTTTTGCTTTTATGTTACACTGTATTACATTTGACAACAAAGAAAAAAATGCTATTTCCTTATTTAGTCCACTTTTTTATCCTTGATTTTATTTGGGTTTAAAGACAAATATATGTTTAAAGGTAGTTGTCAAGATGCTAGTAAAAAACCCTGTCTCTGACACGTCTGCTTAAGAATATAGCAACCTTGGAGGAGTAATCTGAATACATAATCTGAATGGGGAGCCCAAAAAAATCTACTTAAGCATCTGCATAACCCATCTCTGAGTACATGCAAGTTTCCTAGCATAAATACTGATGTAGCTTTTAGAATTAGGAAACCAACTCTGAATATGGCCCTCTACGAATGTCAGAATAAAAAAACTCCTCCAGTCCTTTTTTGCGCTTTGACCAAAATATGTACACAAATAATTTCTCTCAACAGAAAGTTACCATTAAATTATATTGAATAAAGTTTACATTGACTGTTACAATGACTGAATGTCAAATTACCCTCACCTTGTGTGAAACACTGTATGGTTTAGTACAATGGAAAGTAGGAGTCATGAGAGTACACTAAATATAATGGAAGAACAAAGTTAACATGATGTCATTGAATGATATCATGGTGTTGCAGATAGCATACCAGTGTGTGTGGGTCAGTCTGTTATTTTTAGGTAAAGGCTCTGACTCTGAAAATTGTTTCTACATCTGTTAGACATTTTCTTAGTGTATTTATTTTGAAAAGGGAATTTTTATATTTACTGTTTTGCCAAGTCATTTTTATAAATTAACATTTTAAGTAAATTATTAAGAGAGAAATTTGGTAGGCTGTCATGCCAAAGCTATTGACAGGGTAAGGTAAAAAATGGTGCATGGTGATTTTAATTGAAGGGCAGACATTTTTAGGTCAGATTGCACATTTACAGGAATCTAGGAGAGCAAAATGATTGCCATCAGTTACTGGGACTATAATATTAAATATAAGACAAATTGGCGATAGCAACCCACTAAGAACCTATGGCATTCCTGATTTGCTCTGCATTATTAATATGTAGAAAGGTATTTTGATACCTGTATATATTCATCATATCATACCAGAAAGATGCCTTAATCCAAAATAGTTATTACATATTAGTTTTATTATACATATTATTTACATAATATTGTATATTATTATGGCTTTTATAGTATCTTTGTCCCATCCATTTTATGACAGTTCCTGTAGTAGTGAATAAAAACAAACCCATGGGGTAAATGTGGGGTGCTCAGACACTTGCTAGTTACCTGAGAGCTTGATTCAGTCTCATTACGGCTTGCGTGAAGCTGATGGAAGTTATGTGGTGGCAAGTGGTGGTGATTTCAGGGTGGGATACATCAAACACCAAAGAGGTTACAAAATTGCAAGTGATATTGAGGTGGGCAAGCAAGCCCTGAAAGTAGGCAAGTAGACACCATTTGGCTTAAGAACTGGCTACGTATCAGGCTGATGAAATAAGATAGTGGACACAGTCACAGCGCCTGTCTTGTACCCAGGGATTGGCAAAATTTATAAGAAGGTAATTCAGCCCATGTGGTTTGTATATAGTTTATTACAGTTTGTCCAAGGAATTGAGCTATTCTAAAGTCTGTTTACTTCCTGTTTTATGTTTAAATACTTGTCCTCTTAACATTTTTAGAGAAGTATTGCAAGCTGTAGGTGTCCTTGACAGTATATAATTTTATACAAAGAATATGAAGCAAAGGTCCCTGGAGGACTCACCGCTGTGGCCTGGGTTCAATTCCTGGCCAGGGAACCAAACCCAGCTACTGGGGGTGCACTCCCAGTGCTGGTTCCAAGCCCGGATAAAATTGGGGAGGTTGTGTTAGGAAGGGCATCCGTTGTAAAAACCAAATCAAATATGCAGACCTTTTTTTTTTTTTTTTGGTAACTATCAAATGCAACCAGTATCACACTGAAGTTATGATGTGAGTAACACTTATTTCTGGAAAAGACATTTGCTGGATGAGTTAAGCCATTCATTCAACATTACTATATATTGGAGTTCACCTCTTGAGCCTACAGAGTTATGTAGGGGCGATCTGCGATCTGACAAGTCTTATTAACTTTTGTATATTTTTTTCTGTTAGTAGTTTTATTAGTATGCATCGAGGCTAAGTAGCTCCCCACCTTGATTGTGGCTTATAAATAGTGCTTAGCTACTCCCCAATTCATCTTTGCTGCTAACTTCTGTGCCCATTTGGATATTGCAATATACAAATACTGTTGGTTGCTGAATATCATCCAGTGACATTGATATTTACATCAATCCTCTAGACACTGCCTGTGTGTTGATCACTCTGCTGGGAATGTATTCGTGACTATCTGGTCAAACAGGCATTGACCTATTAAAACAATTTCATCACAAATCAACAAAAATGTTAATATGCTTATGATCCTGGAAACTTGGCAACAAACTGAACATCTTATGCACATGAGCACAATAGTTATATCTGGGTTATAACTAGAAATAGATATGATATCAAATACAAATATCTTAAATATAGGCAAATTCAACTAACAAATAAAAACTATCAATTCAAATAACAGCCAAAAGAATAACATAAGAATAAGCTTGAAATTAGTAAATACATCTAGAAATGGGCTTAAAGGTTTTATATTTGTTACAAGAAGATTTTTTTGCAGTGTAAAGCCTACTCTTCTCTTATCTGCCATCCCATCTTCCACCTTATTAACAGGTTGCTTGAAACAGGTTTTTGTTCCTTTAAATCTCAAAACTACTGCTGTCAGTCCAGTTTTCAAACATACCAGCCATGACCCTAATGAAATTTCTAATTATAGACCAATTTCTAATTTTTGCACTAGAATTACTAATGGTCTACTCTTTTCTGCTGATACTGGTACCATCAACATTCTGTTAGATCTCAGCCATCTCCCAACCAATGCCCTGGTTAACCATAGCTCTCCCATTTCTGCTATCAGTATTTCTGACATGGCTCATGTTTTGTTCGCATCTTATATTTCTGACAGATACCACTATCACCAAATTGGGAAGCATTAATCCTGTCCTACCCATATCACCCAAGATGTCCCTTAAGGATCAGTACTTGGTCCCCTTATTTTCACATATATATATATATATATATATATATATATATATATATATATATATATATATATATATCAATCATAGATGGACTCCAACTTTCTTAAATTAAACCCTGATAAAACAGAATATTTTTTACTAAAATCTTTTACAATTTTTTACTAAAATTCTAAAATATTTCATTTATATAGATGGCATCACTGATAACGCGTATTATTCATAAACCTGGTACAATTTTTGACAATAAACTTTCATTTGAACCCCATTTTATGTCACTCACAAAATTACTTTTCATCAGCTCTGTAACATTGCCTGCCTTTGACTCTTACTTAGTTCAAAAGATGCCTAAACTCTTGCTCACAATTTCAAATCCACCAATACTGGCCTAGTATTGGTGCTTAAGACTAGACTGACTTTAGCAGAGGGCAGATATTTTAGTCCCACTGCCCCCGGACTTTGAAATGCCACCCCTCAAAACTTTTCTGACTGAACGTCCTTCTCCTGTATTAAGAGTCAGCTTATGATAAAACCTGAAGGATCCCCTTGCTTGATATTGTGTTAATGTTAATATTTAAGTTCTTTTAATCTCACAATAATACAGTGTAATTGCTGTATTGTGCTGTAGTGTTAATGTTTACAGTGTAACTGCAATATTAGCTGTTGTGTTAATGTAACACGTGTACTGTAGTGTTGATGTAAGACCTTGGCTCATTCCAGATTTACTTTGTGTGACTCATATTTAAAATAGCCTGGATCATGCCTTCAGAACAGGCATGTGTATCAATCAACAGAGGCATGCACATGTATAGCAACAGCTAAGCAGCAAAAATAGACTATCACACAGGGTGCTGGCAAGCTGCAGAAAACATGCAGTGGCATGGGATATTACCTTAAAGAATTTTATTCTGTGTCCATAGGTGTCTGAGTATTTCTGTGGACCAGTGAACTGTGTATGTATATAGCACACATAAGAAATTTCCAAAATCATGTAAGTACCTAATATCTACACTGTCTTAATATTTTAACATATACTATATATGTATACAATTACAGTTTTTTTTCCCTCATATCTAATTTAAGGAGGCAAAAAAAGAAATGTGGTATGAGTTTTTTGTTGGGTTGAGAAAGTGGGCAGGAGTGAGACTAATTATTCTTAATGTCTTAGACTGGCCATCTGTTGTTCCATTGGCCCCAAGAGGGAAATAGTCTACTGATTTGTTTGGGGTCACCATGTGCGTTAAAGGAATGTCGCACCTCCCACCGGTAGGAGTACTTCATTTCTTGTGTTGTATTAAAACCTTGTGTCCCACAGAGTCATACACATCCCTTACCACAGAGGCTTATAGTTCCTTTCTGTACTGAACACCAACCGCAGAAGTGGACTAATCATGAGTTCCATGACCACTCAGGAGTGTCAATCTTTTAGCAGGACTGGAAGAAAGATCAAGGTAGCCAGCACAATGACCAACCTGGCAAAGAGTTTGCAAAGCTGCAAAGTTTCCAAAGAGTACATAGGAAAACAAGACACCATCCCTTCAGGCTGGCTGCCTGACTCTATTATTGAAGAAGAGAAAGAGAAGGAAACAGAGAGGAGCAAGCTACTGGTCACGCCGGATGTTTTCACAGTCAATGACATTGGCATTCTGAAAAAAAACATAACACCAAAACACAGTGAGGGAAACCATGATCTGGCGAGCTCCATCAAGGAAAAAATCCATGCCCATCAGACTGCCCCAGGGGAGCCAAGAAACTTCATGGGCAATGATTCTCTCAACGGGAAACACCACCATGGTGAGAAGACACTTGGACAGAAAGAAGAACAAAAAATGGGCTTATGTAGCAGTAGCTTAGATACAGAGGATAGTGGACTGGGTGAAGATGCAGACAACAGCGATCAAACTGAAGTCGAAAAGATCAAACCTATTAACAGACCCAAGGTACATTATATGTAAGAGAGAATATGTTTGTTTACTTTGTTATTTCACCAATTTTTCTACACTGGTGCAGTTGTTTAATTGGGGAAAAGGAGCTATTAATTGTAATGAATAAATTGTTTGAAGCAAAGATAGTGAATGCCATTCATTTTTAGCATTGTAGTTTATTATAGACCAACATCAGTGGCAATTGAATATATAAAAATTTAACATCCAATCAAACTGTGCCTCAAACACTGCATTCCCCTGTTAATGACACTGCAGCATTCTGTACCAACTCTAACATGTTTTCTTCCACGGAATATTATGTGAGTAAATGTGTTAGATTTTTTTAAACCTGACCTTCAGAGTATAACACGTGGCTGTCTGTACTCAAGTAAGTTAAGTGTCACACTGCCATGCTGGGACAGGCATCTCTAATTTCATGTGACACATTCCTTCATGTGCATATCATTAATTGGAATAAGTGCCAATTTAACTCTTAATGAGAAATATCAAGCAGCTACTGTGTCATAACTGAAAGAGTGGAACAGAATAGTGTTAGTTTTGGCCAAGAATACTTGGTGGCACTGTTCTTAATGATGGAGCTCTACTTTTGTTACTCTTCCAACTTAATTCTGTGCATAACTGGCATATTGCTAATCTACAAGTTCATATTTTTGTGGCCAGAAATAAACATGCATGCACTAGAGAAGAAGTGCAAGATGATCTGTGACATCGAAAATTTACTTACAGAGTGGAATTTTCCAGTTTGGTCCAAAATTGAGCTCACAGTATTGTTTGATGAGACCCACACTTATGGCAAATGGAATTAAAAAAACAGTATTATTCTTAAAGCACAGCTTATTCTTTAAGCACAGTCTTACAAGTCATGTCCCATTTTCTAAAACCTGTTTTTGTGGATGTACACTATTTATGTTACCCAACTTCAACATAGATAGGCAATTTCATCCAGATCCTAACTAAATACAACTGACTGAAATATTTTATCCATAAAGACATTAAATAAAAACTAAAAAAATCTTCATGATCATGACAGTTTTATACCAAAATGTGCATCATGTAATACCATATAATAATAATAATAATAATAATAATAATAATAATAATAATAATAATAATAATAATAATTTTGCCTCACTTTGAAAAAGGCTCAAATGGATAAATCTATGTACGGTTGAGACAAAGGTTTACATATACCTATTCAATCTCAGTTTTTTCACAACTCCACACTTTTCATGCTACCATACATTTTCTGTGTTAAGTAGTATCGATTTCAAAATAATAGCTAAAGAGAAAGATTGATTTCTTAGTGGGACAAAAATTTACATCGACTTTGTTAGTATTTGGTGACATTGCCTTTTAATTGCTTAAACTTGAAAATGCTTGAAAATGCTTGAGGTAGCCTTCCACAAGCTTCTCACAATACTTTGTCAGAATTTTTGCCCATTCCTCCTAGATTTCTACTTGGATTAGGGGTTTCTTTCTTGCATGATAACCTTTCAGGCCATGGAAATGTAGGACTCTCTTAATAGTGGATGTACATATTTGGTACCTGATGCCTCAAACTCCTTTACCAATTCCTTTGTTGTTGTCTTGGGGTTCAGTTGAACCATTTGGACCAAAGTTAATTAATTCCTGGGAGTTACTTTGTGCCTCCTTCCTGAAAGATGCAATGTCTGTGTTATTTTTGCAATTGTTCGCACAGATGCATGTGGTATCTTCATTTGTTTGCGAATTGCTCCTAAGAAGGAACAGGACTTGTGGAGTTCCACAGTTTTTTTCTTCTGAGGTCTTGGCTGGGTTGCTTGTATTTTCCCATAATATCAAGGGCAAAAAGGCACAGTCTCTAAAAGTAGGCCCATTTACAACCACACATATGCTGCTATTAACTCCTAATTATGATAGTTGGCCAATAAGAAGCTTCTAAATATTACTGGAATCTTCCAGACTGTTTAAAGTCAACTTAGTGTATGTAAACATTTGACCCACTGGAATTCTGATATAGTGAATTAATAAAACCGATTGTGATGTGAATGAAGTAGATGCCCTAACTGTCAAATATATGGTAACATGAAATGTGTGGAATTATGAAAAACTGAGATTGAATATCTTTAATTTAGGTGTATGTACACATTTAGCCTCAACTGTCTTATTAGTTCAAGAAAATGTTTGCTTGTTTAGAATATGATTAGCTAAAGAATAGCATGTTTTGTCATTCTGTACATTTTAGATTAAGGTGTCCACAATCGGGGACCTGAGGAACCAATGGCAGAAATTTGCTGAGGAGCATGTGGAGGGTCAGAAACTCAACCCTTTTAGCGAGGACTTTGATTACAATCATGCCATGGCTGTGAGACTCCTTAAGGGAGAATTGGGATATGGACACCCTAAAGAGGGCTCCAAAACAGCCCAGCGAGCTGAACGTGCCAAGAAACATATCCACCGGGAAATGGACGAGATGTGCTTCATAATCCACGATATGGGACAGATGGACAAGGAAGGCCATATTTATGTCACTTTTGGTCGGCTCTTCGACCACTATGTCAAGATCTCTGATAAGGTAGTGGGGATTTTGCTTCGTTGCCGCAAACACAAGATGGTGGACTTTGAGGGTGAGATGTTATGGCAGGGACAGGATGATGATGTTCAAATCAGGCTGCTGGTGTGATGGATTCTGGAATGCTGAAAAAAGCCAGGTTTATTTATTTATTTATTTATCTTTGTTTGTTTGTTTGTTTGTGTATATATTTGAACTGTCCAACTATGTTTGCGAGTGACAGTTAACCTGTACCTGCATGATTTTATGCATTGTGCTGCTGCCACATGATTGGCTAAGTGGATAACTGCATAAATGCATAAATCTTGTACCCAAATGGTGTACAAGAATGACGCAGTTTAATTGACAAATGAGTATAATTCTGGGCGTATGTTAATTACTACTGCTGCAAGAAAACACTGAAATATTGGGCTATGCAAGAATGACAACATCAAGTAAAATTAACATTTAATAAAATTTTTTGTATACAGTCAACATTTAAATAAACATTAATAAAATAGTCAACAGGCCTGTGAATGCAACAGGAAACAAGAAAAACAACAGGAACAAGAAAAAGTTCTGCTAACGAAAAATATTACTTTATGGCCTATGTTATTATAACATTTATAACATTTTATTTATCTTGATCTAACAATTTATTTATCTTTTATCTAGTATTTAAAGAAGTACCCAAATGGTACCTTGGAACAAATATTCTCCTTCTTTGCAGCTGGACCTGGATCATATGCCTCCATGACCTCAGTGAGCCCTCATCACTGTCTCGATTAGGCTGATCAGATTCTCCTGCTTTTAGGAAGAAACTTTTAAGAGTCAACTGTTTCCCCATTGTTTGTTCAACCACATGATTGTATAGTGAACATTTACTGCTAGCACTCTGTATCAGACACCGTGATTTTGGCAAGAGGAAATTTGAATTTTGGAATTGAATAGACTGTATATGACTGTGTGACAGGAATTTTTAATTCTGTAATTGAATAACATATCTGGATTTTCTGTGCATGTCAAGAGACAGATCTGCCTATAAGAGCACCCAGAGAGTCCGTCCCTAAAACAAACCCCCATGACCAAAGACAATAGTATTATTTACCTAAGATGTGCACTTTGCTAGCTGTCTAATTTTCTCAGATAAAATGGATATTAAAGCGAATTGGGAACCATTTAGCAAACTACATGAATCCCATTTTAATTCCTGTCTCATTTTTTGAACATGACCACTATAGGTGTGATTTGCTAGAAAACAGCGATTCCACTGCAATGGCTATATGAATTAGAGGCTAGCAGCAGGTATTGATACCTGTGGAAGCCACTAGTGGCAGTGCACTTAAACTGCTACATTTTATCATTTAAATTTTTTTTTTTCAGCTTATCATCTATATTTGTTTAAAGAGACATGCATTATTGAATAAGATGAGGTGTAAAATGAGGTCTTTACTTATTTTTTAAAAAATACATATGTACTTTGTTTACATTGAAATTTGTATGTTCTTTAAATGAATATTTTTACTGGACACTGATTCTGGCAGGAATTTAATTTAAACTTAAAACTTAATTCAGGAATTTAGGAATTTAAATTTAAAACTTAATTTGTCAGTCAAGCAGAGTTTTTACTTGAACCCTGTTACCCATTTTAGGGTAACAGTATGGCAAATTAGAAATGGTTGATATCCTCTAATTTTCTGAATGAAGAAATGAAGAAGTTTCTGTCAGAAAATGTTGTTTTGCTACCTGCGACCCTTTCTGGGTTGTGCGTCCTGTGCATTGCATGAGAATTTGGCCTTTGTTGCACAGAAACTGTAGCAACTGAAAGTCATTCACACAATTAATCTGGAAGTTCTTGATGAAATGGTTACTTGTGACTTCTCAAATCAGTGATGTATGTATAGGGAGTGCAACAAATGCAAGAACTGCTCATACCCACTGTTCAGTCCAACATATTTTCAATATCAAACAGCAGTTTATGTACTGCAGATCCCTGAAACAGAGCCTATCCCTTAATAAATGCTTGATTCAAGTGGATTTCTCTGAGAATTATGGCTGCAAATACAGTTCAGAGATTCAAGCAGTTTATTTTGGGTCCTCATACAAGCAGGCCACACTAAGTACAGGTGTTCTGTACTTAGGTGGAACAACCAGTCCCATCTGTTTCAGCACTGTGTCACCATCTAAACAGAAAGGTCCTTCATAATATAGCAGCACTTCGAGCCAGTGCTCGAATATTTCTTTGGAATTTCAGCCATGGCAAAGGTGCCCCTGATGGGGTGGAAGGATCAATGAATAGGACAGCTGACAGGCTGATTCATGTAGCCAGGGTACTGATATCCCAGATGCTGCCGCACTGTTTAAAATCCTGACAGGCACTGACACAACTGTAAAGTTCTTCTATGTGGATGAAGAATTGATTGAGAGGGCAGTCAAAGCAATGCCTTTAGACATCCCTGCTTTACCATCCACCATGAGGTCACACCAGTTGGTCACCCTTGCCCCTGCC